>NC_056056.1:41810000-42121818 GCF_016772045.2 Ovis aries
CCAAGCCACTTGTTTCACTGCCTTGAAAGGGATGTGGAGGAACACTAGGTTCATGATGGAATCAGTCTCCCAGCTCACTCTTCTCTGTGCCTTGCTTGAACCCCAACCCTAAGTGGTCCTGAAAGCATCCTCAGGCATACTAACTCTAAGCTCCAGACGTCACACTCTTGTCCTGAAAAGCTCAGAGACTGGCTTTGAATGTTGGTTGGAGGAGAAACAGCAGATACACAAAACAGTGTTTGGACTTTCTGATCCATCTTCCTACAACCCACCCATTCCTGTTTCTCTTCTCACCTAGACTCAGGGTCCTAGTCTGGTAGAAGGGGCAGGGTTTTTCCATGTGGTGCAGTGGGCCAACACCTACTCTTCATGAGCAGTTTCCATTTTCCTAGTATTAGCCATCTGATTGAACACAGTGGGCGAAACCTCTGAGTAAACTAAGGAATAAAACCTGTAACAAAGTATATTTCACTGACTGCAGAGTCATTTTCAAAGAGGCTTGTTTGCTGGAAATTTTTTAAAATCTGCAGACAAAAGCAGCATCTCTGTTGAACTCCTAAGACTCTCTGACATGACAATACCTGAAGGTTTCAAAATTCACAGCTCTTTTCCCTGCGAGCTATTTGCTCAGCTTTCCTAAATAATACCCTGCCTGCCTGGCGCCTCGCCAGCTCTGTCTGAGGCAATATACAAGCTATACATTTTTTGACTGATTTCAATATTTTCTCATGAGCAACTAGACAGTATTTTATCTAGTGAGTATTACTCATTGCTCTAATCTAAGCCCAGAGTAAGCTCCTGTAAAGGTAATATTATTAGAATTGACACTCAAGGTGAAAAGCATAGCAATTAACTATGGCTTGGAGAACAACAACCCATTCTGAGAGATGCCGGAGAGCTGTTCTATTTATATGTTTCCTTCTCTTCCTCCTCCTTTTAAAAATAGGGCACCTGTTACTCCATTGATCAATTAGGAAGTCTACCTTAAATGTAGGTTACACTTAAATTCTCAAGGGAAGAAGTTAGACCACCTGCTTAATAAAATTACCTCTTACGTGTGAAGTGGTTCCATCCCTAGGTGATTCCTAGGCAAGGAAAATCACTGTATACTCTGCACTTTCATTTTGTAGTGAATAGGAAACAAATGACCCAGCCCTCCTTGCTTGGTGCACTCTTTTTTCTTTTTACATCTGTTTTCCTTGCTTTTGTGTCATGCCTCTGTTTAGTTTTATTGACAAAACAATCTGTGCCTAATGTTTAAACAACATCTGTAAAATGTATTATTAAATTATGTTGGAAGAAAAAGCAGAGCAATTCTATGAAACCCTGTGACCCCTATTGATTTTTAGATCTCAGAAGTTGAAAGGATAATTTGTGAATGTTTTAACATTTACATCTACACAGGTACCTATATTTATAGAATCTTTGATTACTTATAAAAGTATTTGCTACATTATTACCATAATTCAGAAAGAAACTTGACCTTTTACAGTTGAATCTGTTTATTATAATAAGAGCAATCCTATTAAAAACAATAAGTTTACATTTCATTTTTACCTACCAATGGCTGAAACCTCCAAAAATAACATACTTCCCCTGCCACTGGTAATCAATGGGAAGTGATGCCTGAATGCTTTGTAGTTTTGAAGACAACAAATGAAAAAACTAGGAAAATCTGGTATGTGTACTAAATCTGAGAACTTGAATAGCTATGATGGTTCCGTAAAGTGTCACCTTGGAGTTCCCATGTTCCCTGAAATCTTAGGCACTCTGTTGATGGAGAGGGATTCTTCTGTCCACATCAATGCTGTATTTCAAATTAACTATCTATTTTGCACCTAAAACCCATTGCCCTGTGAGAGACAACAGAGTAATCATGGAACATTAGGCCTTAATGGGAAAGTACACAGATGAGAAGGGATAAACAAAGACAACGTAACATTTATTCAGTACACTCTAGGCCAGAACTCTATCTGAGGCATGCAGCAAGTAAGATACAATTGCAGGCACAAGTTTTCATCATATGGAATTCCCAAGTCTGCAACATGGCTGTGAAAACTTATAAGGGAGCCTTTATTTGACCATTAGTCTAGTCAAGGCTATGGTTTTTCCTGTGGTCATGTATGGATGTGAGAGTTGGACTGTGAAGAACAGTGCCGAAGAATTGATGCTTTTGAACTGTGGTGTTGAAGACTCTTGAGAGTCCCTTGGACTGCAAGGAGATCCAACCAGTCCAATCTGAAGGAGATCAGCCCTGGGATTTCTTTGGAAGGACTGATGCTAAAGCTGAAGCTCCAGTACTTTGGCCACCTCATGGGAAGAGTTGACCCATTGGAAAAGACTCTGATGCTGGGAGGGATTGGGGGCAGGCGGAGAAGGGGACAACCGAGGATGAGATGGCTGAATGGCATCATGGACTCGATGGACGTGAGTCTGAGTGAACTCCGGGAGATGGTGATGGACAGGGAGGCCTGATGTGCTGCGGTTCATGGGGTCGCAAAGAGTCGGACACGACTGAGAGACTGAACTGAACTGACACATATTTTCAATATAAAAGAATAAAGTTGGTGTATTCAGGAGAGAAAAGAACCTAGTATTGACATTGTACATATGTGTGTTTGTTTTCTTCAAAGTGCTACCTTCATATGAAAAGGTCTATATAACCATCTAATCTAAAAATTTAAGAAGTTTCCACTTAAATGACAGTCAACATATTAGTAATAGTTTTACCCTGATATAACTGAAGTATTTACTGCAACCACAACAACAATGAAAAAACAAAAAGGCATCAAATGCTATTATTTATCATTTTTGGCTCAAAACATAATTGGGAGTGAGAGAGAAAAGGAAGAAGATACATATATTTATAGCACACATTATTAATATATTTTAAAAATTATTATGCTTTAAGTCAACGTCTACCATAGCATGCTAATAGATAGAAATATTTAGGCAATTAGTTATGGAGGTTGATTTTTTTAAAAACATGCAGTTACCTCAAATAGCTGGATAATTTAGGTAAAATATTTTTACCCAAATTATTTGCATAATTGCCTCAATTCTCAAAAAATGTCTTGGCATAGATTTTTGCTACAATGTCTCATCTCATAAATGTCACATTCCATCCTAGAGCCCAATTCCTACAAAGTGCTAGTACCAACCATTTTATGATTTCTCCTCTGTGTTTGTACTCTGATATATAGACAAAACATACAAGTTAAAAGTTATTTCTTTTAATTCAAATTGTCTCTTAATGAATCAAATCTGTCTTGTTGTTTTACATTTAAATTCTCCCTGTGATCCCCTCTCCCCACCAAATCCCATCTGCTTTGTCCTTAGTCAGCCAAGGCAGGTAGAATACATTACTTTGTCAATTCAATTAAAAAGGGGCAAAATTAGTTCAGCGAGGGAATGAAAGAATTATTACAATGCATCAAACTTTTCTCTTCTCATTTTTCTGTCAAAATCTAACTTCAAGCTGCATCAGCCAGGGTTTCTATGACAAGCTAACAACTCGACATGAGTTTATATTTTTCACATTCATATTTGTATTTCAATACATTATGTTGCTGCCAATAATTATGACTGATCTACACCCAAACTGCCCTTCAGCATTTTATTAAATCTCTTCAACAGTGACTCATAGTTTGTACAAAATGTACATGTGTGTTAACAAGTCTTAAAAAATCCAAAAAGGAAGACCCACAATTTTAAATGTTGTGCCTAAATGAAGTGAAAGGGAAATGCTAAAATACTTATGAAGCGGTTTTTTTTTAAATTATTATTTCCAGAGTGAGGTAATGTGGGTTTGATGTTCAAATATGGGAAAAGGCTCTCAAAAAAACTCTATAATTTTTTTATGATGATAAAGAAAAATGAACTCCACTTTGTAGTTGTGTTATTCCATCTTCAAGTCTGCTATCATCATTTAAGATTCTCTCGCATCTTGGGTTTCAATACAGTGCCATCTGGGTTTCCCCATTTTTGCCTCATATTTGCAACTCAAAGTCCAGAGAAAAAGAAATCAGTTATCCGTTCCATAAAAGGAGAAGGTTTGGATGAAAAGTAATACACCGTTAAAAATTCCAATCAAACATGGGAATGTCATTATTCACCAAATGTAAGAGAAACAACTTCTCTTACAACTTTCAGCTACTGGAGGGGAATTTCTCTACCACAGTGGCCCTCAGTCTTTGGTCACCAGGGACCCATTTGGTGGAAGACAATTTTCCACAGACCGGTCAGCAGCGGGTGGTTTCAGGATGACTCAAGCACAGGCGGGTTTGAGCCCCTGTGAGAATCTAATGCCTCCGCTGATATGACAGGAGGTGGAACTCAGGTGGTAACGCGAGAGATGGGGAGCGGCTGTAAATACAGATGAACAGCTTGGCTCACTCACCCATCTCTCACTTGCTGCTGTGCGGTTTGGTTTCTAACAGAGGTTGAGGATCCTTCATCCACCACAAAGCTGTTGTAGAGTTGAAACAGTTGCCAAATGCGAAGCAATGAAGTGCCAGCAGAGGTCACTTCTAACTTCATACAGAAGCAGAGAGCACACGCACAGTATATGGTGCCAGGTGAGAAGAGAATTGGGTTTACATCCCAGGTTATAAGGAAAAGTGATTTTCAAGTTACGTGCCTGTGCAGAATTGAATATCATAGTAAAGTTTAGGGTAGAGTCTGCATCTATGTTGAAAAATTATTATCTGGTATGTATGATAACTTCTTAAAGTCCTTATTTTTCCCTCTTAATCACAAAACCGAGGAAGTCCGACTGTGATTACTGTGCAGAGAATCTATGAAAAGACAGCCGTGTCCGGCTCTGTGCCACAGGAATGTCTGCCTGCCCTAGCACCCAGAGGAAATATCCCATGAGGCTGTCTACCTGTAACAAGCAGCTTGTATTGGAATCTGTTCTCTGGTAACGATGTTTGTGGATAGAGTTTTCTAGCAACACTGAAGAGGAAGAGAGATTGCGTGTGTGATAGCTCACCTGAGTGGGCAACCTGTTGCCTTCCTTAATGAGAGCTGGCCCAGCCACTCCTTGGCCCTCAAAGGGGATCATTTCCCAGAGACATAAATCTGTACAGCCCCATTGTATTCAAATTGCCTCCACATCAGTTTAACTTTTAAAATATGTAGGAATTTAGGCACGCATGCAAAATGGATAGTCTGCCCTATAATACTGTCCAGAAAAATTTGAAAGACAGTTCAAGTATGCAGTATCAAGAATCTTGAAAAGTAAGATATAGCTGCAGGTAAAAAGAGGCAAGCAAAAAACCCACAGCAGCCACAAGACTCCCAGTAACATGCTCAGGTGTCTTCTGTTGGTTCCTGATCCACTTGACTAAAAGGGCTGCAAAAATTGATCTCCTAAGGCTGCCATAAGGTCACAGAAATTGATAACCCTTACAAGCAACGCTTATATGGGTCTGTCTGTGTCTTGAAGATAGTGCACTTTGTAAATTAATCCTCCAAAGGCAAATATATTGTAAGTAGCTTGTTATCTCTAAAATACTAAATTGAAGAATACATGGGATTATATTGACAGAAATTACATTTTCTGTAATGGGGCTTAATATATCTGAAATCTCTCCCAAAGGCTCCCAGGCTCTCTAACAGAGAAGAGTCTGTTAATGTAGGTGCAATGGACATCAAGAACAAACGTATTCACCAAAATGGATTAGGCCATGTAATCAGAGATTCTGTAATATTAATCTTTGACACTTATTGAACAGAAAGAAGCACTTCTGTCTGCAGACTGGCATTCTCAGGTCTCCTTTTTCCCCAATCAGGCTTTGGGCCTTTTCTGCATTTTACTTCAAAGAGGATAAGGTTTCCCCATCATAAACACTAATCTAAAAATATTGGGACAATTAATTAGATACACTTAGTTTTAAAGGAGATCAGATTTCGATACCCTTCAAATATGACACTAGCTCTGGGTGATTATATGAACCTGGCTTTCCGCACAATCACAAAGGGTAATAAATCATACTTCCTCAAAGGCTGTTTGCCGCACTGCTATACATTAAGTCAGAATATTGTTGGCTATCCTTGGTACATAATCTCAGCTTCTCTCCCAAAACAGGAATTTATATATTTACTTAGAAACAGTATTATACAACCCTGAGATCCATCAAGTTTTGAATAGCTTCAAAGTAAAAACACCTTTTTTTTTTCCTTTTTTCCATTGGGAGATAAGAAGGACGGACTGTCCATCCTGGAATGCACAGTCTAACAAATTCTCAGTGAGCTTAGTTACTCAGCGAATTTAAAATCTAACAGATGTGATAGTGGAGTTTCTTGTTTCATAGAAACAAGGATATTACTCTTTCCATTGATCATCCTTAAAGATTAAAAAAAAAAAAGTGAGACATTTACTGAGCCACAGCTAAATGAATTAAACATTTTTACTATGCCTAAAATTTGTCAATTTATAAAGGAGGTGTAAAACAATACAGTGTTTTCTTTTCTAATCTAGTAAGTGCTCTGGCTCATCTGTGTTCTCTCCTTTGGATCAACAAGCCACCAGGGAAAACTGGGTGTGTCTTCTTAATGCAAAACAAGAGCTGCAGGTTGCCAGAGGGGAAAGCAGATTGTGTGCAAACACAAAGCCAAATTACTTACCAATTGTTCACTTGAAGGATGGTGAGTCCCGTGTCTTGTGCCAACTGCTTTTTCTGTTCTTCAGAAGGGTAAGGGTGCTGAAAAAGGACAAAAAGGATAGGTGTATACCTGTATGCTCCCAACACACAATGTGCACATCACAACAGGTGCAACGCTAGGTGCAAGGGATTCAATAGTAAACACATATGCTCTGTTAAAAACACACATATATACGTGTGTGTACATCAGGCAATTTGAGGCGGTCTTGTCAATAACTTAAATGTCTGCTGAGGTCTATAATAAAAGGTAAAAATGCTGAGGTGTGTCACTCTTATTAATGGAATACTACATCATCTAATTAATGGCAGTAAAAGACCAGCCAATTACAAAGATTAGTGAAGTGTATAAATAGCTACTTAGGATACTTGCAGAACCTTGATACTGAGTTTATTCTTTAACAGGTTTACTTGTTACAAACACAGAAAGTTCAATAGGATCTTCCTTGTATTTTATAGGATTAAAATAACAAATCCTTTTTGAACATACAAAATTTGTGTACCACCTTGACATAATATTTTTCTAGAACCACAGATATCTAAAGCTGACCATTTGACAAACAAGCTCAGCCTAGGCCCCCAGAAACTAAGCACTTTGTTAGCATCACATTCTCCTCTCAAAAAAACACACCATGTTGCTGGATACCAATATCAAAGTTGCAGCTGCTGCTGTTAAGTTGCTTTAATCGTGTCCAACTGTGCGCAACCGCATAGAGGGCAGCCCACCAGACTCCTCTGTCCCTGGGATTCTCCAGGCAAGAATACTGGAGTGGGTTGCCATCTCCTTCTCCAATGCATGAAAGTGAAAAGTGAAAGTGAAGGTGCTCAGTCGTGTCCGACTCTTCAAGATTCCATGGACTATAGCCCACCAAGCTCTTCTGTCCATGGGACTCTCCAGGCAAGAGTACTGGAGTGGGTTGCCATTGCCTTCTCCATATCAAAGTTGAAGTGGGTGTATTTAAAAAAAAAAAAACAAAACACCATTCATTTCAACTCTTCTGTAAAGCACAACCAAATGAAATTCTACCAAAGTTGGTTCCCTATCTGAATGTCAACATACTCTAGGATTCTGAACACAGGCCAGTGTAGTAAGGTCAAAGACCAGAACATTTTGCGTGCAAAGAACAAGTCTCAGGAGTTAAGAGTGAACAAAAAATATTACATGATTAGATAATAAAATGAAATCCATACTTCTTGTAAAAATGTTTAGAATTCTACTAAGATTAGTTTTGGCACAGATACTTTCTATTTAATAGTCAACTATATCTAAGTTTGAAATATACATTTCTAAAGCCTGGGAGAGAAGCTGAGGACAGCTTCTATTAGAAGCTATTTCCATCTATTTGAGACACTAGCTATTTTGAACACTGCACCCCAATAAACTCTCCCAAGATAAAAACTGTCCTGATAGTCAACCTTCTATTCTCTATACGAAAGGGAAAGGGCACCCCAACTCTCCATTTTACTGTACAGTGCCATCAGAAATTAAATTCTGGTCTATTGAATGTTAATTAACATAGCTTTCAATCTTACTAATAATGTCTGATTAGATGCTTAGAAGTCTTGTTAATGACCACTTCAATGCTCTTATATGTAAGTTTAAATATGTTCTATATCTATACACATGGGATTCTTTTGTGGCAAGCAGAGATGTAGCCATTTTTCCCATAAGCATTGTGACTTGATTGTCACTTAATCAATAAATACACAATTAGAATAAGGCTTTGCTTTCATGGAATATAGTGCCGCTCTCTTAAGAGCTTCGAGTATATTACAGACAAAGTGGTAATTAATCCCCATTATATCCCTTTGAGGGACATAAATGGAATCTGTTGTCCCTCCTGTTTCACAGGTGAGGACACTGGCCAGGGGCTGGCGCAATCGGCAGCGACATGACCCAAGCATATTTCCTGCTTCCCATCCAGCATCTAAGCCTCTTCATGACAGAAGGGTGTGGCAAGGCCTTTCATAATCTCCATTCCTGTCCCCCTTCAAGAACCTCCAGAATACTCACCTTGCCTGCAAGACTCACCACCATCCAGCCCCACCCACCTCCCAGATGGTATCGTCTCTCCTCACCCCACCTCACCTTCTGTTCAGCCATCTTCCGTTCTTCCAACACACCAAGTAGGTTCCTACTCGCAAGTTCCTACTCCAATGTCATTGTCAAGTCTCAGCTCAAATGCCAAGCCCTCCCCTCCCCACTCTCCACCAGCCCTCCTTATCATTCTCACACCATTCTCCCCGCTTTATCCTCATAAAAGCAAGCATCACACTCAGAAACACCCATTCTGATTATTTCTTTCCTTGGTCATGTGTCTTTTCCCACTCATTTAGCATCTCAAACACCCTCAACTGTCTCATTCACCATCCTTAAAGCCCAGACCTTCACATAAAGGAAACCAGTAAATATTGATGGGACAAAGGAATGGGTCTAACTTGCCATGATACACAGATACTCTCCACTCAAATGCAACATCAAAATGTGTGATAAGATTTTTTTCAAAGCCCATAGGAAGTATAAACATCCCAATCCAAGATCCACAGCACTACTTTTCTTACTTCATTCCGAAAAGTGATAGCTACCCACTCTTTTCAAAGCAAAGTATATCACCTCCATAATCGGTGAAGATCACAGATGACAATCACCCTACTCACCAGGATGCCAGTCATCACAAGCAAAATCTCATGATTGAACACTGACCTAAAAGCAATTCACTGCCCCAAGGTTTAAAACACGACTCCTGTTGCATAAATATTTGCCACACAGTACAAGCCAAATGAATCTTATCCTCTGAATTGAAGAGTGAATACTAGTTCTAGGGCTTCCCACGTGGGACAATGGTAAAGAATCCCTACCAATGCAGGAGATTCAAGAGACATGGGTTTGATCCCTGGGTTGGGAAGATCTCCTGAAGCAGGAAATGGCAACCCACTCCAGTATTTTTGCCTGGGAAATTACATGGACAGAGGAGCCTGGTGGGCTACAGTCTATGCAGTTGCATAGAGTTTAACACAACGGAGCACAAAGCACGTATACAGACATCTAGTAGCTCTCCGTCTATACTAGCTGAAAACTACATAGTTATATATGACCCTATTAGATTGTATGGATGACACTGCTATTCACTAACTATGAGACTTTGAACAACAGACAACTCTTCCTTGATTTTATCATCTGGGAGTTCTCCAGGCTAGCAATTCTTAAGTAATAAAAGCCCACCTGAAATATGCAAATTCTAGCATTTAGCTGTTGGTTCTGTTCGCTATACAGGGTTGTATACTGATGTACATAAGTCATTTCCAATCTGTAACATCTTCTATAATATAATTTGCTTCCAGTTTTGCCAGGTCTTCTTTCAGTGATTTTCGAAAGAATTAATAAACATGTCAATGGTCCCTCTTCACTACAGCTGAATGGTAACACCTTTTGCCCTGTCTTGTTAGTTGTGTTTTAATATTATGACCAGAACTGTATGAAAATTAATATTTATGCCATTTACCTTTAGTTACTTTGAAAATTGAGAATTGTCACAGTCATTTATTTGTGCTGTGTTTTCAAGAGTATTTTTGCATGCTTGTTTGTGAGCAAATTTTACATAAATTCTTAGAAAGCAAAAGAGATTCACATTTTATATATGCAAGGAGTGTCAGGAAAATTCTCTTTGGATCTTTACAGTCACCTGAATCATTATAGCTTCAAAGAGCAATCTATGGCCTGCAAATTGTCAGCGCAAATTTAGATTGTTTCCTTACATCATGCAGTTTCTGATTTCATAATTTAAATATCATAAAATGAGAAAGTTCAACCCTTTTATTTTCCCCTCTGTCACTTTTCATGTGATCTGATTTTAAGTAATTGGAACAAACTGTGCCTAATTTCATGCAGCATAATTGCCAGGCAGCCTCAAGCTATGGAGACCCAGCACTCTGTCTCCATTAAACAATTTTCAGTTGTTCAGGATATATTTTTTAATAGAAATGAATGAGCCTGGATGAAATTAAATATCATAATAATCTAGTAATTGTTAAGGGAAAAATATCAACAAGATTCCTAAACCTTTGTCTATGGTAGGACAA
Organism: Ovis aries; assembly: GCF_016772045.2. Lineage (NCBI taxonomy): Eukaryota > Metazoa > Chordata > Mammalia > Artiodactyla > Bovidae > Ovis > Ovis aries. The sequence continues at coordinate 41,820,746 of NC_056056.1, forward strand.
CTGGATATTTTTCTTTTTCTGACAGTTCTTGGACCTAGTGTCCCCCAAACTTTCCACTCCCTGAAAAAATAAAAATCCATAATTGCTAGAATCCCATGAAAGCCACGGCTTCAGGTAGTTAATCCACACTCAGCCAAAAAATTCACAAAAAGGAGGCTTTTTAACTGAAATTCAATATGTTTAACTGTCTTAAATCCTAATCATCTTTACTAGATAAGCATTTTCTGGGCAGTCTGAGTTACCCCTTTGTAGACTTAAAAAGAAAAAATGACTTGACAAAAACCCCACATGCCACAGGCAAGGCTACTGTGAAAACATTCAAAGCCTAGTTTGCGCTCCGCCCACAGGGCTAGGGAGACCATGAGAAGGGCAAAGGTAGATGTCATTTTACAAAAGAGAGGAGGAGTGCCATTTTAGGAAGAGAATAGAAAATTTATTTCAAACCATTGCAACCACAGGGCTAGGCCCCTCTTGCCATTTTCCTGAACACCTTTGCTATTATGACATCTAACTAGCAAGGACACTGGTTGAAGAAAGATCAGTGGGTTCTCGTGAAGGAAAGAGGGATTGCACTTGCCAGATACACCAACCATCCTAATCACTGTGGGATATCAAAGCAAATTTGACCACAGTCCAATAGACAGTGACGGGAGACCTCTCCTTTGTTGTGTACATTAGCTTCCTGCCATTATCTCTTAAAAGCTTAATTATTTGCAAACAATTGATCAAGATGGGAATTTGAGAAAGGATATGCAAGGGCCACTGGGAGAACTGCAACGCATTAAGAGAGCAAACAAAATTACTTTAGATCTTACAATAAGAATTAACGATTGAGACGGGAGAGTGAAGCAGGGCAGTAGCTGCAAGGCTTCTTTCTGGAGTGTTTCCCATTTGATCTGCATTAACACCTCAGGAATGAGTGAAAGCCATAAAACAGTGATTATGTATGGGTAAAGCTGACCCTCCCTTCCAACATTAAACCTGCACACATGTATTAGGCTGGCTTCCCTGGAGAGAGCAGAGCTGCTGGACTCAGAGGGAAAACAAGTGGCTTGTGGGCAGTGGAACCCGAGCTAAAGGAGAGAACTCCCTCAATGACCATCCTGATTTCAATAATCAACACCCTGACTTCTTTCCCATCTCCTGCTGAAATAGACACCACTTGCCACTCTTCCTATGTTTCTGGAACTGCAGTGTGGCTTCTAATAATGACCTCGGATAGCAGTGATGGCTCAATAACCCCATCAAAGAATAAAATGATCCCCAGAGTATGTGTCCTGTGTAGCAGAAATAGAGGCAGTCTGGAAAAAAAAAAAATCTAAAAATAGCTTACATAAAAATTAAGTCTGAATTGTCCTTTTACCAGAGAGAGAGGATAGAAAGTGACAGGAAGAAAATGGCAACTCTCTAAAGTTATCTCTGTCCAATTCCAATCTTGTGCTTGAGATGAGAATAGGGAAGGGGTCCTGATGTTGGTTATCTGGTATTTACAAATTTACAATACACTGGAAGAAAACTTATTTCTTTAAACAATCCAGCCCACTCTGAGATGCGCATTAATGGGAAAAGAAAACTCTTCAGCACACAGATGGAAAATGTCCAGCCTTCTATCTTAACGATATCCTTGACCAAATGTACTCCTTTCATCAAATCTTCCACCCCTGACTGCAAATGTGGATGCCAAGACAGTGATGAACTTTATCTTATCTACCCTGGTAACCAAGTTTCAATAATGCTCCCTCCCTCACTGCCTTGCCCACTCTAACAGCTCATTGTAATGGCAGCAGAAAATTTGAAAATAATCCTGTACAGAGCTCACTGGTGAGATAATGGAAAGCTACACTGCCCCTTCTCAAGCCTCAGATTAGTAATTTCTTGTGACACAGAACTGCCTCTCCACCGAAACTGCAAAACAGCTATAACAAAGCAATAGAGGTGGAAGCAATTTTCAAGCAAAATGTTACATGCTATACTTTAAAAGGTATGGGAATAGGTACCAGGGGAGCTGAATCTAACAGGAGGAATTATGGCAACTGTCCAATATCACCCTTATCAAGGCAATGTTCTGTTGCTTGGCTGAATATGTTGGAAGAACAATTTCGGAACTTCTTTTATCCCTTTTTCTCCAGCCCTTTGCCTCCTCCACAGCCAAGTTTAATGCATTAATATAAATTGACCTTGAGCTAAACTCTGGTATGTGATGGAGAGATACTCCCTTTAAAGAAGAAGAAGAAAAAAAACTACCATATGGCTCTTAACCATTGTATCTCTGTGTTCTTTTAAAACTTCTACTGAGTTCTTGTCACTAAGGGAATATTGTAGATCTAAATTAAAATAACCAGCTATGTATGTGACCTCTAAGAGCAGAAGCAGAGGCTTGTTAACCAAATATATTTGTATTTGTTTAACGTCATCTTTTTTTGCCTATAAAAACTTCTGCCACTTTAAATAAACTTGCAGCCATTTTCCCCTTTTGCACTGACTATGAATAGCTTACACTGTGACAATTACATTGATCTAGGATACTTCTTTCCTTTAAAAAAATCCATAATGCTTCCCTATTGTCTTTCAGCTTTATGAATTAGTTTTACTGTTTCAGTGAATGCTTTTTTGTCTTCTGACTGCACATTATCAAAGAGACACTTTGTGCCTCCTATTTGCATTACAAAAGCAGAGTACCGTGCAGTGGAAGAGCAGAGCCTGAATGCATAGCAGTTGAGTCCTGCATCCTCACATGGGCTGAAATCAAAAGAACGGTGGTGGGGTCCGGACTGGCTAAGAAGCCAAAAATGTTTGGAGCATCATCAGTGAAGTTACAGGATTTCAACTTGCTTTCTTAATTCTCAACCAACGAATGGTCCCAGATTGCCTAGCTGCTCAGACTGTGTTCAGCACTGGCTTTTTCCGAAGCCCAGTCGAGCCATTTTCCAGACAAACCCTCTAATTTCTTGTCTATCCAGCAGTGGTTATAAGAAGTTGCTAGTAGGAAGTGTGCAAGCAGGAAGGTCAGGTAGGAATCTCTAAACTTGATCTTATCACATGAAAATGACATGGGTGTGGAAGGAAAAATTGAACACTGGAGAGTATTTAGTAACAGTCCTCAGTTTTGCACTAATGAGACTATCCAATACACAGCAGTGAAAGCGTTGTTATAGAGTTAATTGTAAGAGGCTAATACTACAATGCATTCCCTGTCTCATCTATCTGGTCTTTTAATTTCTTATAAATATCCATCAAACATAAAATAAAAACACCAAATTGAAAAAAAAAAAAGCATACTACATTAGGCTACATTCATAATCCTCTGAATTGGGAACGTTTTTTAAGTTGCTTGCAATTCTATTATAATAACAATGTTTAGATCTGTTCTTCACTAGCTATAGATATGTTCCAGGAGTATTTTTAAATATATGCATTAAAGATATAAAATTTAGACTCTACATTAGCAATTACTTATATCCTTCTAAAAGGATTAAAATTCATGAAGAGTGCTGAAATTATTTTGAACAGTTATGATTATTAATGAATCCCCTGAATATTGATTCTCTTAGTAGGAAACCATGGCTATAAAAGGAAACACAGAAAAACCTATAAGAAAAACAGGGTAAGAGGAGTAGGGAATGGGGGTAGGGGTGGGAACAGGGGAGAAAAGGTGCTTCCTTTGTGTGTCCTTCTTGAATCACTTTAAGTAACAGCCCGTTTGGACTCTTCCAGACTGTCAGTAGGACATGTGCTTACCCAGATATATCTTGTGACCCTAGGAGTGGGGACTATGCTCAGTTCCACTGTGCAGATGAGAAAGCTGAGGCTTGGCTAGGTCCTAAAACATGCACAAACGTTCACAGCTACATAGATCTGGAGCCAGGTCGGCCTCCCTCTGAGTTTCTCCACTTGGCTACACTTTCACTGATGATTCTTTCCCATCTCTCCATTCCCTTTTCAAGCTAAACATTGTAAAACCAAAAACATATTCTAATGGAACATGAACAAAGTTCTCCATTGTGGTGAGTGGTGACTGTTTCTCTGCAGTTTTAATAGCCTAGATCCAGGGAGAGTTGCCTCCTTCCTCCCCTCCACCCCCAGCTCGCATTGCCACTGCTTCTGCCCTGCAGGCAAACATCAAGGGGCAGGGAAGGAGCTGTGAGGTGGAAGTTAGTTCATCAGGACCCTTCCCCATATTCTCCCTCCAGCATCCATCCAAAGGGACTTGATTAAATAGCAGCTTAGTAGTATTAGTAAGAGTGATCGAAGTAGTAATGGCAACATACACTAAGAAGTAAGGATGTAACAGGCAGTGTTTCAGATCCTTCACATGCATTAACTCACTTCATCTCCACAAAACATTATAAGAGAGGCTCGATTATTATACCCATTTTACAGATGAAGAAACTGGAGTACCGAAAGGACAAATAACTTTCTCTTCACACAGTTTGTAATAGAGCTGGGATTTGAAACTTGGTGATACCATACAAGTTGAGAAAATTCACTTCCAAATTATTTTTGTTTCCTAAATACTGGGTGGAGCCAATCCACTCATTCCTGATGAGCTAATCATGAATATATAGATGATGATTACTACTCATTTTATAAAGAAGCTATTATCTTAATGTGTATGGGTCTACACCTCAGTTCTGTTAATGGAAGTAATAGGAAATTTTGTTACAAGATACAAAACTCAATGGAAAGTAATACATCCATCACTTTATTCATTCTTCTTGTGTTGCTTATAAACATAAGAATGAGGGTAGGTTATATACAAGAACACATTAAAGATTATGGAAATAAATGCCTGCTCTTCCATCCAACTGCATTACAATATGCCTTAAATTGTCTGCTTTGAAATTAATTGTTGTGTGTTTTTCTACCAATTACTTTCATTTTGTATGTGATTCTTAATCAAATATGAGTTAAATTACATTTGGAACCATTTCATTTTAGTAGAATACTAATAAAAACACAGGAATGCTATTGCCATTTACAAGGCAACCAGCCCAGTGCTGTGCCCAATAAATATTTGTTGTATAAATGAATGAGTGCTATTGAAATTAGGAGAAGGCAATGGCACCCCACTCCACTACTCTTGCCTGGAAAATCCCATGGACAGAGGAGCCTGGTAGGCTGCAGTCCATGGGTTGCAAAGAGTCAGACACGACTGAGCAACTTCACTTTCATTTTTCACTTTCATGCACTGGAGAAGGAAATGGCAATCCACTCCAGTGTTCTTGCCTGGAGAATCCCAGTGACGGGGGAGCCTGGTAGGCTTCCGTCTATGGGGTTGCACAGAGTCAGATACGACTGAAGCGACTTAGCATAGCATAGCATAGCATATTGAAGTTAGAGACACCCAAAATGCATCAACTAGCATTTATAAGTAGAAGACCTCAGATAAACATCAGAAGACTAGCAGCCCCATTTCAACAACTGTTCATCCTTCTCACTCAGTTCTACAAATCCCAAAAGCAGTGTAGATTTTATTTATTTAACTGACATTTTTATAATGCTTACACTGTGCCAAGCAATGTTCTCAGTACTTTACAAGTATTTACTTGTTTAATCCTTCTAACAAGTCTATGAGGTCAGTGTGTTTACCCTGAAGTTACAGATGGGGAAACTGAGGTGCAGTTTAAGTTACACGCAAATAGGAGGAAGTTGGGATTTGACCCTAAGAAACCTAGTTCTTCATGTTCTTCATTCCTGTGTTATTCTGTTTGTCTTTCTTAGCATGTACAAATTCCCCTGAAGTTTCTTCAAAACCCACTCTATGTTGTTTTGGGTTTACATGTTGCAAAAGTTCCCTTCCCACTCTCCAACTGCAATGTAATAAAATTCAAGTTCTCCATCTCATAGGACTGAAGAAAGAATAGAGAAGACTGTTTCGACATACAAGCCTCCCCCAAGAATTTCACTGTAATAAATAAAACAATGGCACACCATCCTTTCAGACCACTTTTCTGAAAAGAAAGTTCATGACCAGTTTATAAAATAAACTTCAATAAAGTAAGGATCTTTTCCAAACTATATACAGCTCATCTCCACTATTGCTGAGAGCGTGCCAGCTACAAGGAGACCTAGCCCCAACCTGAAGAACACTTTTCCACTTTAAAAATCAAAGCAAAAGAGTTTTGAAACCATGAAGAGAAAAGACCAGGAAGATGAAATACAATGATAACACTTGGAATGAGTCTGTTGACAGTCATCATTACTGCCTTTACAGACACTTTGTCCAGCATTAAATATTGAGGAAAAACACCTGTAGCAAGAATAAAGTATCCATAAGTGAGAAACAAAACCAGTGCACTTGTTGAGAACATGTCTTGAGAGAGAGAAAGCGAAAGCTAAGGAGAGAGATGGAGAATTCGTGCTGCTCCCAATATGACTAAAGACCCCTGGAACTGGTACTCATTCTCTAGTGCTAATTTTCCCACTTAAATTACAGTGATGGTGTAGCCTCATCTCATTAGAGATCATTGTCCCCAGTAGACAGTTGTGTTTATGGGGGACTCTGGCTGTTCCACACCTGCTGATCAGGTTGCTATGTGATCAAGGCTGCATACAAACAGCAGACTCGAGCTTGCTGGACTGCGACTGATGAGCCCAGGCTAATTCAGGGGTGATTATGTAGTTTACTGGACCACTAAACCTCTTTAAGCTTGTAATTACTGCCTATTTGAGTAAAGAACATTCAAAAGCAATTCACTGCATCATGCCTGCCACAGCTGGAAGCAGGCTGCCAGCAGTCTGTGGGGACATTAAAATCTACAGGGACGTGGACTGAAGCCCAGCTAGCAGACACTGTTAGCGGCCCCCGCAGCCAAGTCTGTGCACATTCCCGCTCACCTCTCCTGACCAAGCTTACCATTAAAGGTGCCATGAAAACTCTAGAACAGCCATAAAGATGACAAACAACGGACTGAAATGATACAAACTACATTTTAATGATTTCCCCCCTTTTGTAAAGCTAAAATCGAAAACGTCTTTTCACAATGCCAAAGAGAGAGAAAGCATATGCTTTACATAACACACACCACTGAGATTTGCCATGCACTTGGTAAAAGTTCCATCCAAAAAAATACCAACTTGAAAACAAAATGCCCACCTTTTAGGCTTTCTAAAAGAACTAGGATGTACCGTCATCTGAGATCTCTTCCACCCACATAGCTGTCGTGTTTATTACCTTAGCTGGAAAACTATTGTTTAGCTAGTGGATTGACATTTTCAAAGATCACGTGTAGATTTCTTCTGTTAATGAATTCAAATGCTGTTCAGACACCTGAGTGAAATTTACTTTCAGGAGTCAGAGAAGATTTCAGGGGAAAAAAATGTATCAGTATTTATCAGGGTTCTGGTTTTCTTTTGCTGACATCTTAACAACTGTAGTTCTTTTGTACAACAAAAGTGTAAAACATGCTCTGCATTGCTGTGGATATAATTATTACTTGTCTCTAAGTAACAAAAACAAAAACGAAAAAGACTGGAACCTAATGAAGGGGGATTAAGTTAATTTCTTTTTTAGCTAACAGTTTCCTGTCTCTCAAAATGCAGACCTTGGTGAATATAATGTTCAGGGAAGGAAAATTAAGCTTTTTATTTCACTAAAATCTCCACTTTGGAATATTGATATTAAAATATTAAGATGATGTTTATTCTTTAAAAGTATGTAAATTTGGTATTAAATAAAGCCACAGAAATCCTTTCTGACTACTTCATCCAAAGTCCACAGATCCAGGGGGTTTATGTATTATCTACACATCATTCCTATTAATATTCATTAGGTGGGTCTACTTGCATTTTTATAAGCTGTGAGAGAGGCAAAGAAACAACCAGAATTCTTTAACACACAGGCATTATCAATTCAATGTATGCCAAATAACAGAGCACCCTAATCTGAAGTTAAGATTCTAACACAATATACCTTTGCTTAGCTAATTTTTATGAAAACTCTTTCCCCTTTACCCACTGTAGTCTAAGCTATTTAACTATCTCTATTCTCTGTAACATACACTTCAATTTTAAATTTAAGAGAGTATTCAGCACTATACTTTATCTTGGTTAGCAACAAAACACTTACCTCGCAATCAAACTAAAGAGAATTTCCCTTTAAGGAAAAAAAAAAAACAAAACCAAAACTAAAAACTTTAAATTGTCTTAGTAATAAGATTACCTTTATCTTTATGAACCTTTTTAAGCAAACCCCTTTTAACTCCCCAAAGCATTTATTGATGTGAATTCACTGTCTGTCTCCAGAGTGGATTATAGAGGAGGGAAGAGTCTTAGTCAAAATTTGGGCAGATCCCCAGTATTTGTTTCCCAAATTATGTTTCCTCGGTCATGCAGTCTGCCCGGACAGGGAAATGCTCACAGGGCTGTGGATGTTTTTCTGTGGCATTCCCAAAGAGCCCACAGAAGTTCCTGGAGCATCTTAGATGAGCGGGATAAAGAGTGGGACCTGTCACCAACAAGACGGCAAGATAAAGGGGACAGAAATAAAGGTACTCAAAGTTAACTTGGAATGTAAACTGGGGCAACCACTACAGAAAACAGTATGCTGCTGCTGCTGCTAAGTCGCTTTAGTCGTGTCCGACTCTGTGCAACCCCATAGACGGCAGCCCACCAGGCTCCCCCATCCCTGGGATTCTCCAGGCAAGAACACTGGAGTGGGTTGCCCTTTCCTTCTCCGATGCAGGAAAGTGAAAAGAAAAAGTGAAGTCGCTCAGTCGTATCTGACTCTCAGCGACCCCATGGACCGTAGCCTACCAGGCTCCTCCATCCATGGAATTTTCCAGGCAAGAGTACTGGAGTGGGGTGCTATTGCCTTCTCCATAGAGGATCCTTAAAAACTAAAAAATGGCACCGCCAGGTGATCCAGCAATTCCACTTGTGAGTCTATATCCGGAAAAAAACAAAAACTCTACTCCCAAAAGATACATGCATGCCAATGTTCATAGCAGCACTATTTACAATAGTCAAGGCATTGAAGCAACCCAACTGCCCATCAACAGGTTGACTTAAGAAGATGCATGTGTATATATGCATATATAAATGGAATATTACTCTGTCAGAAAAAATAATGAAATCCTGCCATTTGCAGCAATCATGGATGGACTTAGAGAGTATTACGCTTAGTGAAAGGCAAACATACTATATGATATAACTTATGTGTGAAAAAATAATACAGGGACTTTCCTGGTGGTCCAGTGGCTAAGGCTCTGCGCTCCCAGTGCAGAGGGCTGGGGTTCAATTCCTGGTCAGGGAACCAGATCCCGCATGTTACAGCTAAGACCCGGAGCAGTCAAATAAATAAATAAATATTTTAAAAATAATAATACAAACAAATCTATACATAAAACAGAAACACACTCACAGACATATTAATAGAAAACAAACTTATGGTTACCAAAAGGGAGGAGGGACAAATTAGGAGTATGGGATTACCAGACATAAACTCTTCTATATAAAACAGATAAGCAACAAGGATTTACTATATAGCACAGGAAGTTATACCCAATATCTTGTAATAAACTACAGTGGAATATAATCCGATAAAAAACAAACAAACAAAAAAGTTAACAGCCAGTCGGAAGTGGTTTTTTTTTAAGCTATGCATTTGGGTGAGCTTTTATGTCCTCTATGTTTGTATAACACTTTACATTTTCAAAGACCTTTATTATATTTCATGAAATTTGAGTCTTACAGTTACTTGGTCAGGTTGACAGCATGGGTAAAGCTGCCTCCATTTTATAGACGAAAAAATAAAACTCAGAGTGGACACATGGCAGGTTATGTGGCAGGAAGTTGCGGCTCACAGGCCTGGAGCTCAGGCTCTAACTTCTCAATCTAGTTCTCTTTACACTCTTATGAAGCTCACAGTTAATCTTGTAATGATAAGGTAAAGAGCTGGAGCCATATTTTTCAGAAAGCTACCATGAGTTGGCCTCTACAGTGAAAGCTAACATGGGTCCAGCCTCTGTTTTACTGTGTAAACATGCACTGGTCTACACACAAAGGGTGAAACAGAAAACTCAGACTAAAATCGGATAAAGCGGAACATCTTTCAAAATGGCTGTCATCATTTCTAGCAAAACGTACGCACGTAACCTAAGGAGTGCCGAAAGGTCTTGAATAATAGCATTTGTCCTTCTACAACAGGCTTTGGGAAAGAGAAATCTCAGTTGGTAAACAATCTGCCCGCAACGCAGGAGACCCCAGTTTGATCCCTGGGTCTGGAAGATCCACTGGAGAAGGGATAGGCTACTCACTCCAGTATTCCTGGGCTTCCCTTGTGGCTCAGCAGGTAAAGAATCCACCTGCAATGTGGGAAATCTGGGTTCGATCCCTGGGTTGGGAAGGTCCCCTGGAGAAGAAAAAGGCTACCCACTTCAGTATTCTGACCTGGAGAATTCCAAGGACTGTATAGTCCATGGGTCACAAAGAGCTGGACATGGCTGAGTGACTTTCACTTCACTACCCAATGACTGAGTAGTTTGTTTCTCTTTGAAACAACTAGACAATCTTATTTTATTTAATGTGTCTTTCCTTGCCATTTCATGTGTGATGTGAGGTTGCTAATAACATATACGAGAGGCCCAATTTCCCCTACTCCTAAAATTCTTCCTAGGAGGACCTGGGCCTGTGTAGAGAGCCATTAACCTGGGCAGGTCAGGGGAGTGCTCATCAAGTCCATTTCTGCTTCAGTGATGTGGTTATACATTGACAAACAGCAAAGCTAAATGAAAACATTTTAAGAGTTATTGGTTTCAAGAGGTGCCATTAGGTATACCGATTGAGCTAGATAACTGAAGCTCAAGTCCTGAGGAACCCACGCGCATTGGGTGACCTTGATCAAGGCATTTCAAGTCTCTGAGCCTCAGCCTCCTCATCAATGAAAATGAGGATGACAAAACCAGTAGGGGTCAAATGACACAACAGACACTGAATCGCTTGGCATAGTGGCTGGCCCGGATGGAGGGCTTAGTAAAGCGTAGATAAATTTGACGTGCAAGGTCATTCGAGGTTACAAGGTTGGGCTAATCTAACTAAACATACTATATATATATATATATAATTTTTTTTCTCAGTTTGTAGGGAAGAGGGTCTGACTAGGTAATCCTTGAAATTTATTTTTCTAGTGTTTGTTAGGTTTTAATGTTTTCTTACAATTCTCTTCATTTAGACAATCACTTCCAAGATATCTAAAGACAGGGCAGCTTCAAAGGCAGTCACACAGGGCCTCCCACACAAAAGAGCCCCATGTCTGTTCTCATTTGCTGGTACTGCCATCTTGAAGTTCTTCATAAGCCTTCTGGAAGCCCTGCATTTTCAATGTACACAGTTTATACGGAGGATGTATGCATTCTCTAGAAATCCTGTAGCAGGTCCTGCTAGAAGAAAGGAGGCCACATTTTCCCTATCAGATGTTTTATATGCAGCTACAACCCCCTTGAATTTATTTGAACTTCAAGTGGAAGTGAACAAATAATTACTATATTCGTACTAAACAAGTGTAATAAAAGAAAACACTAAGTAGGTAAGAGATTGTAGATGTGTTCAGGCCTCAGACAGAAGAGTAAGGATGCTCAAATGACCCTCCGGTGGCCTGCAAGGGTTCACGCACTCCAGTAAGTGCCTAAACCACCCTTGGGGACAAACTGAGTCACTGAGAAAATATTCCATAATATCAAGTCTATGGGGGAAAAAATCAATAATCCGGAACCTTCAAGGTGTGAGGCCAATTCTGGCTCACTGGATGTAGGGGCATTGGGAGCCTTTGTCTTTTGGTGGCTGGGAGTCAGAGGTGGCAGTTCGCCCACCTTCCTTGGCAAGGGATGAGCGTCACATTTGGCAGAAAAGTGTGCTCTCGAGAAAAGGGAGCAGAGAATCTTTTGGCCTGGGCTCCAGCTAGGCTAGATCAAGAGTGAGAACTCACCCTTGCATGCCAACCAAATGCCACTGTAATTAAAAACAAACCTTTGGAAATAAAGGTATCTGGAAATTATTTCAGTTCCAGCACATTCACAATAGGATCTCATCAATAGTTAGAATTAATCCACTGGGCCATAGGTTTCTGGAGGTTGGAGATGGGGTGGTGCTGTCATTTTATTTTCTCAGCCTGCTTAAACAGAATTCTTCTTTTTGTTTAAGGAGGTCCAGATAAATATATAAATAGGCAAACTAAAGAGAAAACTGTATGTAATAAGGCATAAAGTTTCAGAAACCTCTAGCATATTTGAATCTGCACCTTATATCAAATCTTCTAAGGTGGCAGCCCTGATTTTTAAAAACTGCAAAATTCTATCATTCAGATGATGCCAAATGATGAACTCGAGTATTATATGCATATATTTTGTTTAATGGCTTCATTTATTTTAATAACAAAGGGAAACTAGATTTTACAGATGAAAGCTTTTTTTTTTTTTTTTCATGGCTCCAATGCAACTGGGATTTTAAAAATCCCTGATGTTAACCAATATGTGATAATGGCTACACTCAGGAGCCCTACTTCATACCACTTTATGCAGTGGAAACCTACACAGAGTAACTACCACTAGAGTACCACAAATATAAGAAGGCACGATTGGGTCTTATGATTGTTCATGTCTTTCCTCTGAATGGTTACATGTTCAGTAAAGTGTCAGCTGTGGAATTACTGCAGCAATGGGATTAACTCACTAAAGATTTTAAATGAGGCAGGAAGGTGCTGCTCATGTGATTTCGAGGATAAGAAAATAATTGCATAAACCTCTTTTTCCTCTGTTCAGAAATCTGCCTACGGGGTTTAATATTTTGTTGAGAATCAAAAAAATAAATCACAGCAAGTAACTTCAGTTTAATTCTTGTCTGATTTCTTCATTACACTGGATATCTATAATGAATCAGGACACCGGGAGCTCATCAAAATCAGTTCCCATGGGAACAAAAGGCACACCACCTCAGAACCTCTCTGCCAGCCCCTAAAACATGCTCATTTATTCAAAATCTCTGGCTGCTTCCAGAAAAGAAAGAGAGGAAAGAAAGAACGAAAGAAAGAGAAGGAAGAATGGCAGGAAAGAAGAGAGGGAGGGAAGGGAAGGAGCGAGGGAGGCATTTGACCCATTACACATTCTGGTGAGACGATACAAAGCAAAAGTCTGAAGTGTTTTTTTATCGAGAGCCATACCTTGAAACTCTAGAACACAACAGATGCAATTCACCAGCCACACACAGGATGTGGAGTGATTTTACCGACACTATAGTGGCCTAAGATGGCAGCTCGTGATTAATAGCTGCGTCATCCTTGGCCCCACTGCAGTCAGGCCTGGGGTCTGATCCTGACACACAGAGCCTTCGTCTGCAGCCAATCAGCAGATGTAAGCACACAGGCTCTGTCAGGTTGACATATCATGCCTTCAACGATGTCAGCGAGTATTAATGTTCAATTATCTGTCCTAGAAATGACCCACGCCTTTATGCATTGTGTGACTGCGCACATGGCACTCTGGTGATCCCAAAGACAAGGGCATAGATGCCCGCAGTAAACCAGCTACTGGGAGTTGGCTTTCCAACGTTGTCATGACATTGCCTTGCAGTGCGAAATAGGAGATTTATTCTTAGATTTTTTTCCTGAACCATATTTGAAAAACCAATAAGCCATCTATCTATCTATCTATCTATCTATCTATCTATCTATCTATCTATTTTCCTTTCAGTATGTCTGCATGCCAGTAGCCCTTTCTATTTAAACAGCAACCCTTCACATGAGTTGTCAGTGACTAGCCAATTGCACTGAGCCAATCGCTCTTTATATACGACAATGAGCTGCTCATTATGTGTGGGGTGCTGTGTCATTTCATGAAACCAGGTGTATTTCATTTACCATCAAAACAAAATGACAATAGTAGATGCTTCTGGAGCGATGTCAAGATCAATTCAACTTCAACTCGCAAATCTAAAGGAATCTATTCAAGCCAGCCACCCCTCTGGTCCACTATTAAAGATTAGGCCTCTGGCAGAGGCATGATTTAAAAAGCATACCTGATACTGTTTTACTTGCTAACCTTTACAGTTTTGCTCCAGTGTTTTAAAATACTGTGTTGACTTGTTGTAGTTAAATTTAAAATCCTCCTTTCTCACATATCGTGGTAAGAAAAGAAATTTTATCTTAGTAGACAGCTGCATTTGCATGGTTTTTGTTGAACTCAGGTTCAAAGGTTATCAATAACAAGTTTGCAAACTTCTCCTACAACCAGCACTGAGAGATAATGTACAGTAATTGCATGATAACTTCCTCCAAAACTGAGATAAAGCCTTTAATGCAATCTCAAGTTCACCAACCTGTACATGATAGTAAGAACTTAAGTAGTTCATATTGCAACTCAACAAATCTGCCCCATGAGACAAGTTTTTAAAGAATAGAAAATGCAATTATTTTTCCTGTGGAAAACCACTAAAAATCATTATTTTGCCTTAATTTTACCATATGAAAAGCAAGCTGATGATGAAACATATCTATTAAAAGTCTAGCCAGTCACAGTGTGGTGACTTGGTCACAGTGTGGTGTCTTGTGTTATTTCAATTTATACATGTACTCTCAACTGCACTGTGAGAGTCCTTTTATCTTCTTTACTCTTTCTTTTCTTTTTTTTTTTTTTTTCCTTTTCTTGGTCTGTCTACTCTGTTCCCAACAGCAATTTTTTCCAAATGACTCCCACTCTCCTCTAGCTCCCAATCCTACTCCTGGGACCCTTAGCAGTTGACTTTGCCTCCTGGTCTGCTAACAGAACTAGGAGGGCAAGAGTACCCAAAACCCACCTCTTGTGTATTTCTAAACCTCCCTGCCTTCATCTTCCTCTCCTGGTTCTCACTTGGTGCTAAGTCCATGCTCTCAGACGCCATCCCATCGCTCTCCCCACTAACCCTCTACTGCCAACTTGCTCTTGATCTTTGCTACATTAATCAGTTCTTTTCTACATTTATCTTCAAAGGTTCCTGCTCTATTGCCTAAGTAATTAATTAGGCTGGACTTTAACAAATTGCATGGAACGTAGTAGCAATTCCATGAAAGACAGCTGTATGCTATGTGTAAAGGTTCAAACCTTCCTTCTCCTAAATATTACAAAAAGAAACCTTTCCCTCTTGTTACCACTTCCTCCTGCTCCTGCCCAAATTGTAACCCTTTGTATATTACCCCTTAATCAATTGCAAGCCTCTACTGTCACATTGCCCATATGCCCTAGAATACAGCTTCTTTCTCTTGCAAAGGCCTGAAACAGGTCTTTCAAAGGTCACTGGTGATCTCCTCATCCCCATACCAGGAACTTTTCTAGTCTTTCTACTTCTCAGGGTTTGATTGCCTCTGTTTTGAAACTTTGCTCTTGCATTTGGTCAACAAATATCATCAAGCATCTCTCTTATGGCTCTGAAGATACAGAGGTGAAAGATTCAATCATCTTATTTATGAGGGAGGCAGTTCATAAATAGTCACCGTGACAAGTATTCTCTATCAGATGACCATCAAGGTACTATGGATCTAGAGGCAGGGGCCATTTTCCTTTCTCCTGGAAAGAACCAGCAATGGCTTCTCCAAGCTGTGACATCTGAGATAAGATGTTAAGGATGCAAGAAAAAGGGTGAAGTCGAAAAGGGATCATGGAGGTTCCAGATGAGGGAACAGCACGTGCCAGAGTGCAGAGTACAGGACCACTTAGCATCTGTTGGGGATAAGCATGTGTAGAAAGGGGGAAAGAGGAGCCTGAGTGCCCAGTGGGTCAGTGTCTGACTTCAAGAGCCCTTGAATGGCAGGCTGAGGATGTTGTATCCTAAGGACAATGGGGAGATATTACAAGATTTCAAGTAGGGGTGAGATTTGGCTCAGAAACATCACTCAACTGGCAAAATGGGGGTTGCTTGTAAGGAATCAGTTTTAACAATTGTCATTGATTAGAGGCAGGGAGGCTGATTAGGGAAATGGGTAAGCAGAAGACAAGGAGGCTATGGCAGCGGGACCAGACAAGGATTAAGAGAATGGAGACGTGTCTAGGAGGGAGAATTAATGGAACTCAGGGAGTAAGCAACTATCTGTGAAGTGGGGAAAAGAGGGAACCTTCAGGGCTGACTCTGAGGCTCCTTGCCGGAGCTTTTGGATCCACAGCGATGCTATTAGCTGGGACGAGGATGACAGAAAGGGGAGACAGTTTGGGACCATGATGGGTTCTATTTGGGAATTGACTCTGACTTTCTCATCATTGGACCTTCCTTCCTTTTCTTAGAATTAATGTATTGGAGCTAGAAGGGTCCCCAGAGATGACTGCAGCCCACCTCCACTTTGGACAGACCTCCTGCCTGCCCCTCTGTCTCTTTCTCTAGTTTTTCCTCCAGACAGCCTTTAAAGCGAGGCATTGCCTGAATTCAGCTCCTGCCTCCTCCCTTTCTCTCTCAGCGCTCCCTGGGTCCATGATTCATCTCCATCTCTAGCTTTGGTGGAGGCAACACTAAGCCTTGTGCTCTCACCAAAGCCACAGCCATCCAATTTCCAACTACTGACCACACAACTCAAGAGGATGCACCACCATCACCAGAATCACAGGTACCCCATGCTGAACTCCCCACCCTCCCCTAAAACGAGTTCCTCCTTCTAACGTTCCTTCTTCCCTGGAAGAAACTCCAGCTCTGGAACTGCCAGAGTGAAACAGGGAAATCACCTTTGAATGTCTTCTGTACCAAATGTCTCCCCATGAGTGGTTATGAAAACAGGCCTGAGAGTCAGATGGGTTGGAGTTAAAATCCAGTCCCTGCTTCTCGCTGTGCCACTGCAGGCAAGTTGTTTAATCTCTCCAAATCTTGATTTCCTTAACAGTAAAATAGAGCCACTAGGAAGCTCTCCTTTAGAGGATCATTGTGGGAATTTGGTGAGATAAAACATGGAAGTGCTTAGCAAGGCCTACCATGGTGGGGGCTGGGTAGGGGAAGTCTGCCCCAGCCTGGAAGAACATTTTATTCACTGATATTATTTAGAATTGCCAGTGCATGGTGATAATAATAAACAGACTGACTTTTAGTCATTTTATTTTTATTTGTAAGTTCTCTATACACATGGCACTGAGCACCCACCTTGGCATATCACTGGCACTTATGAATGTACACCATGAGCCAGCTATGAATGTTTCTATTTATGAAATGCCCAGTTTACCTCCAAGATATTTTCCACCATCCACTTCTTCTCCCCACCCCCCGTTTTTGGCTGTGCCACTCAACTTGCAGGATCTTACTTCCTTGACAAGGCATTGAATCCAACCCAGGCCACCAGAGTGAAAGCACCAAGATCTAACCCCTGGACCACCAGAGAATTCCCCACCGTCCATTTCTTTACACTCTTACAACCAAAACCTTCCCAACTGACTGCTGTAACTGTCTCCAAACTGTCCTCCTCCCTCTGGTTCTTTTTGCAAACTGCATCACCAACTAGATCTATGCTCTTCTCAAAGAGTGTAGAAAGCTCCCAGATGTACACAGTGCATTGCACATAGTAAACACTCAAAATGTATTCGTACTCAAAAAAAAAACAAACAAACAAACAAAAAACGAATGGCCCAATTTATATTGTTATTCAAAGAGAAGGGTAGTTGCGGCCTGAACTTCAGTCATGATGGGGAAAAAGAAAAAGCAGATTTGGAAGGTCCTTCTTCCAGTGTGCATGGGATTAGGCCACTCTGTTGTGGAAAACATCCCAGCCATCTCTCCGCACAAACCAAACAATTTTAGGTATCTTTCAGATAAGAGCCCTGTCTTCATCCTGCTGCCTCATAGTCCTTTCCCCCTCCCTGCCACCACACGCATTTGAGCAGCACAGGCGTCAGAGCCATGGAGAGTTTAGAGGCAGCGTGGCACCCACGCAGGGCGATGCCACAGAACAGCTGTGACGGCTTTTGAGTGAGTGTGGCAGAGTCATGGCCCTAATGACATCACGAGGGCTTCCGCCTCAGCTCTCACCAGATCTAGTCAATGTTTCAAGAGCAAAAACAGACCACTATTGTAAGTCTCAAGGTCTGGAAGTGGCGACACCCAACAGGTTGACCATTAAGGCGCTGGTTTTCTCTCCAGTTTCTACTTTATCCTACACAAAGACCTCTGGTAGATCTTCAGGCTTTCCCAGCCCACTTCCTTCCATTAAATGTTCCATCTGTGAAGTGGGGGTATAATGATTCATTGTAGCATCACATGCAAAGTACTCGATAATCATTTCAAATCAAACAGGATACTTGCTTACAGCTGGGTTTTTCAAAATTCAGATATACACTATTCCATACATGTTAATTTGGCCTCTTTTCCTTGAAAATTCACCCCACTCAATCACTCTCTTGCACGCTGATGAATGTTACTGAGTGCTCACAGTTTCTGGTCCAAAACGAACTCTTTCAGGGAGTAAGTCCAGGGCGCCTGTCGTCTTGGTAATTGATGATGTTTTCACTTCAAGGTGTGGACCTGAGACCCACAGGCCTCAATGGGGGTAGTAAATGAATCGACCTGACTACATCTCTTGCCCACCACTCCTGATACACATAAACTCATTACTGCCAAATGCACTTCAACATTATCAAGAGGGGATGGCAATATACATTTTTGACAACGGCTAAAGCGATTTCCTTATTCTACTCTACATTCGCAAATTAAAACACTTGCTTTGTCGTTACAATTCTTTGTGAGAATCTGGTCTTCCCTAGCTTCGAGATGAATTATAAATGCCTGCACCAAAACAAAGGATAATCCACGATGCCATCAAATGTATGCCTCTCTTCCTAATTTCGATTTCCAGGGCCCCTGGTTTCCATAAGAGGACACATGCAGGGGCACACACATACTGTATTTCAAATGGAGATTTTATGTAAGCTTATTTTTATAGTGATTCTGAGAGTAGCTGCTCTGCTTTTTATCTATGCAAACTGGAAATAAAGTAGGCACCCTGCCAGCTCCCTGACAGCAGGCCAGGCCCGGGCTGCCATGGGTGACTCGCACAATGACATCTAAGGGGTCCAGAAAAGAACCCTGACTAATGGCTTTTGGATTCCTTGTGACCTTTGATCCTCAATGACTTAGACCAAAATAAACGACCTAATTTCAAGAAACTACATCCAGCCTGTGAACTCTAATGAGTGAGAGAATTTACCCACTAAGCAATGATTAATAGGTATGTGCTATGTATAATAATCTTTAGATCTTAGCCCAACTAGAGAGAATATACTTTTTGGATGCTCCTTCTTCCCTTGTATGTTATTTATTGCTTTTCCCTTGTTGCTTTTAATGCTTTTTCTTGGTATTTAATTTTTGTCAGTTTAATATGTGTTTCGGCGTGTTCCTCCTTGGGTTTATTCTATATGGGACTCTCTGTGCTTCCTGGACTGGGTGCCTGTTTCTTTGGATGCTCACTTTTTAAAACAAATTTATCATGCCGGATGCTGTGAAATTTGAGAATGCCCATGGCAGACAAAGTACACCAGGCAGCGGAAATACAAAAGGATTTCCTTTAGCAGACTGAAGTTGGTGAGTAGGACTAGGAACAAAAGCATTTCTCCCTCAAATGAAGGTATTGTTTCTGTAGTTGGTGATTCTGTTACTTCCTCGCTGACAAAGCCTACCAGATCTGTGTGTGCTAAGTTGCTTCGGTCATGTCTGACTCTGCAACCCTATGGACTGTAGCGCGCCAGGGTCCTCTGTCCATGGGATCCTCCAGGCAAGAATACTGGACTGGGTTTCCATTTCCTTCTCTAGGGGATCTTCCCTACCCAGGGATGGAAGCAGCTTCTCCTGCATCTCCTGCACTGGGAGGCAGACTCTTTACCATAAGCGCCACCTGGGAAGCCCGTACCAGATCTGGGGTGCTAAAGTAAGAATCTGAGAGCCAGCACAGCAATGCACATGCTGCCCTCTTCCTGTGATAACTCCCATCCCTGCATACTGTCACCGGAGCACTGACACCAAGTATGGGCAAAGAGTAAGAATCTGTAACATCCAACTTTCAGAACCACCATTTCACCCATCCTATCACACAAGTGTGCTGTCAACAAGCCCCAAAGAAAAATACAGTCTATCTGCAGAGTCCTTGATCTATCAGGAGATTTCAGCCAATGAAAACACTGTGATACTCATTTAGGGCATGAATTTACCCCATATGATACTATAATGATGGATAACATGTCACACATTTGTGCAAACCCATAGAATGTACAACACCAAGAGTGAACCCTGATGGAAACCTTGAACTTTGGGTGATACTGATGTGTCAGTGTAGGTTTATCAACTGTAAGAAATGTACCACTCTGGTTGGGGGCCCTGCTAATAGGAGAAGCCCATATGTGGTGGTGGTGGGGAGGTCTATGGGAAACCTAGGTCATTTTCCCTCCATTTTGTTATGAACTCAAAAATGTTCTAAAACATAAAGTCTGTCTTTTAAAAACTCTTTGATAATTAAAAGAAAGGTCTTGTACATTGAGAGAGAACTGAAAGTTAGCAGAGGAAAAAGAAAACACTTTAGTCCAATAAACGTGATAAAAATAATACATTGTTTCAAGATCAGAGGGGGGAAAAATCAAAGTATAAAAAAAAATCAAAGATGGAGAAAAACAATCATCTTTCCATTTAAAAATCTGTTATCTTGCTCACGTTCCTTAGATCCTCGCTATGAACAGTCTGTTCTGCAGTCCAATAGCAGCAGGGAGCTTATTAAAAATGCAGATTCTCAGGCCCCATCCCTCTGAGAATCTCCACGCAAAAAAAGGATTCCCAGATAACTGGAATGCACATGAAAGTTTAAGAAGCACTGCTTTGAAGAAGCAAAGGAATCTTCAATTCCGAAGTAATTTCCATTTCCCAGTTTTTTAGATGGTAGACTTCTGTGAAGTTACTATTTACACCTCAGTTTAACCTCCAAATGTGTAACATTGTTAAATTTCCAGATTCAAGGGAATGTTATAGTTACACATATTATATTGTATGAAGATTAAAAATCAGGAAACTATCTTCCATTTAGAAAGCTAAATGATTATGCTACTTCTCTCCATCATTCCAACCTAGCAATGTTTCCAAGAACTTGGTTCATCACAGTATCACCTTTAAAAAGTGCAATGCCTTTTTCTTTAAGATTTTTTTTTCATGTGGACCATTTTTAAAGTCTTTTATTGAATCTGTTCTCATATTGCTTCTGTTTTATGTTTTGGTTTTTTGGTCACAAGGCATGTGGGATCTTAGCACCCCAACCAGGGATCAAACCCACACCCTCTGAATTGGAAGGTGAAGTCTTAACCACTGGACCACCAGGGAAACCCCCCAGTATCACCTTTAAATACCAATTTTCAAAACCCAGATGCAGGCTGGCCCAGGTCTGCTTTGTCAAGGGCAGAGAAGGAAGGAATGATTGTCTGAATTCACTCAGCATAAGAAGGTAAACAGGACACTGCAAGCCAACACAACTTTCTTTCTCTGCAACAAAAGGCACCTTCTCCTTGAATGACCAGCAATAATGAGTTCAACCCTCCATTTTATTTTGGTTTGGAAATTAGCTTTGGTTCCTAAAGCCAGTACTCTTGCACATTTTTTCTTCCTGCCTCTAGTAATCAACAATCCAACCATGGGAGAGTTTTTCCACCATTTCTCTTGACGTTGGTAATGGGAGCAATGGATGGGGGAATGCACATTCTGTGATGCTACCAGAGGCTGACCTTCTCATTCTCAGAGGTCAATACCTACTACTAAGAACATTAGGACAGCCCTGAAATTCCACATGCTGTGAGAGTCAACCTATGTGACGTGTGATCCATGTTGGTACAAATGTAAAATACAGCATTAGAGCCCTGGAGATTAACTGAATTCTAATGCCACATTTCCGTGGTTTCTTACAGATTTTTTTTCCCAAAGGCTCTGAGCATCTACCCCTTAATTAAATCTAATTTGGTTTCCACATAGAGTGTTATGGAGCATATTCACTTCACGAGACATGGAAGCTTGATATACATCATCTTTACCTTTCAACTACAGCCTTATGAAGATGTTTCCATGTGGGAACATTCAAAACTGATTTATGGTGCTATTGCAACAACTAATCTTCCAGTATAAATGTATCACGTAAGAACAACCTCACTGAAACGTATAAATTCCATATATACTTAAAAATATTATTGTCTGTAATGTAATATAGCGGAATGTTTCGAAGCCTATATAACCTTGCATGCAGAAGCAGTTTTTCAGGCATTAATACTTAAATGGGTCATAGACACCACATCTGTCATTCTGTCCCGAAGTCTATGAGGCAAAACCAAGACTATGCTGGCCTATTGATTTTTCTAGCATTTGCTTTAATTTACTTAACCATTGAGAAATCCATCAGTACATAAAGGGCAACTGTCCATTACTGGCTCATTTGCAGACATTCCTTCCCCTCGTTTTTGGTAAATATTTCCCTTAAATTGCTATGTGTTTACAGTGTAAAAACGAATTAGGGAAGTGCTCACACCTGTTTCTGTTCAGTAACTGCTGCACTGAGGTATACGTAACGTGCTTAAAGATAGAATAAATATCTAGACATTATTACATCTGTGTGCAAAGGGTGGTAAATTAGATCCTAATTACATTAACAGGGATTCTGCCTCCCAGCTTAAATTTTACATGAGCACTCTGCAAAAATCCAAAAGCTCTGCTGTGGTTTCTTTATGAGCTGGTGATTACAGCTACTTCCTATGCGGTCACTAAATATTCTGTTTACAAATAAATGAAGAAGCTTTGAGCCAACTTGCCAGGGTAATAATCTATTTTTTTCCCTCTCCCTCCCTCTTCGCAACAAACCCTCGCCACATATGCATGGCAACAATCAGGAGCCCTAGCTTCATCTAATTACTCCATCACATAATTTCACAAATTGCCTTGTCACTGGGGAGCCAAGTGCAAAACACGCTCACAGTGGGATTTCAGGCAGCAGCTTTCATTTACTACTCATTCCTTGTTAAATTAAACACAAAAACACCAGTTGTGTGAAAGAAGTCAAAAAGAATGCCTGCAAACGAGCCAGACAAGTATATCTTCTATTTACCATTTTGCCAAATACATCGTTGGCAACAGGCATTGTAAACAGGAGGCTCCTCTTGGCTGGCCCACTCCTATTTCGATCTAGTTGTTACAATAGACCAGAACCAAAAGGTCAAGAGCAAACAGGCTTCTCCAGAAAAAGCTTTATCCTGTATCAACAGGAAACCTGGGTATATGGTCAAAAAAAAAAAAAAAAATGATAGACTCAAACCTTCTATTCTTCACCTGCTCTACTCTATGAAATGCCTGGCCACGATCCTCCCATAAGAAAGTGTATCTGTATCAGATGAATGATGTTAAGCCTTTTGAAGGTATAAACGGTATCCCGTATTTTCATTCTGGCTAGAAAGAAGAACTCGATTCCACTAATCTTTAAAAAAGTTCTCCAATGGAAAGATCATCAATCAAGTTCATACAGTATTAGATGTTTTCCTTTTAAGTATTAATGCCTTGCATGTTTCTGAAACACATCAAGATAAACACCCATCTCACTACGGATGTGGGTGGAAGGAAAAGTGTGTACGGTGGGTGACATGACTAGAGGGAGTGAACCTGAGGTTACACCCCTGGAAGCTGACATTTTTATGTCAACAACTAAACACAGCCACTGGTAATTAAAGGTATTTCTCTGCAGCTCAGGAGCCAGCAGGGTCAGGTACCATTTTACATCACAAACCAGTCCTTTATGCATGTAGATTTGCCAGCATTATCTGCACAGGGAGAAGGAGACATTAGCAGCAGCTGTCTCTCTGCTTTTACACTGAAAATTCTATTCATACAGACAGGTGGAGTAATTTAAAAGCCAACGTGGTGCAATTTGGATGTGACTAATGTCACTGCCTACTAAAATGCCACCATTACCACTGTTTATGGAAACATTACTAAAATTACATTTTATTCATAAGAATTTTAGGATTCTGGTTATTACTAGCTTTAAAATGATCAGACCTCAGTGTCATACCCCAGAGCGGTGGCTTAATTCTCCAGGGTTTAGCAGCCTTCTTTGCTGAGAAACGACAGTTGGATTGTAGTTTCAGGAGTAATCGGGGCTGCATAAGCAGTTTCCTCTATCTCCATAAAGCAAATTAAAGACATAGCTCTTTGGCGTCCTGAACATGTGACAGGCAAAAAAAAAAAAAAAGGAAAAAAAAAATCTTCAAGGAGCTAAATTCTATGTTCAAAGGTTTACCTAGGATTTGCAGGAAGAAAGATTTCTCACTTCCAAATCACTATCACTCATTGTTAGTCACAGAGAGGACTAGAGATTTACGTACTTCCATAAGGAAGAAAGGACAGTTATATAAAGTCTAAAATTCTAACAATGTATAAATGATTACAATTGCATAAGGTATCAATAGCTGCAGCTATGCCTTTTTTAAGCACAGATATATCTGGAAAAAAGAATCCAGATAGGAGAGGACCATCCTTGACACTCAGTTACCAATGACCATCAGGATGTACTATGAAGTTTTATGCCAAACATTCTGGCTCACATTTTTATTTAACAAATACTAATCAGCTAGCTCATGAAGTGAGATTATTATTATTACAATCATGAACTCCCAACGATGTGATCTGATTTGCTCTGTTAGGGAGGAAATATGATTTTTAAAAAAGCACATTCAAGATAGGAGATCCTAGATCCCCAGCTCTGCCAGTTCCTAGCTTTTGACCTTGAGAAAATTCATGAACTTCTCTCACCTTCATTTTTGTCATCCTGCCTACTTTATAGGATTAAGAGTATGGTGTATATGAAAAGATTAAATTACAAAGTACCACTGGGACTTCCCTGGCAGTCCAGTGCTTAAGACTCCATGCTTCCAATGCAAGGGGCACACATTTCATCCCTGGTTGGGGAACTGAGATATCACATGGCCCATGGTGGGGGCAAAATTTTTTTTAAAATAAAGATAATAGGAGGTTCCCAGTAGCTGAATTGTAAAGAATCCGCCTGCTAATACAGGAGACATGGGGTTTGATCCCTGATCCAGGAAGATCCCACATGCTGTGGAGCAACTAAGCCCGTGCACCACAACTATTGAGCCTGCGCTGGGAGCCACAGCAAGAGAAGTCACGGCAACGAGAAGCCTGAACAGGACAACTAGAGAGTAGCCCCGCTCACTGCAACTAGGCAAAAACCCTCGCAGCAATGGAGACCCAGCACAGCCAAAGCTAAATAAATAATTAAAAACTATTTTTAATTTAATAAGTTTTAAAAAAACATAAAGCACCACAGAAACACAAATTATAATTTTATTTAACCTTTTGATCAATTTTGTCCTTTAGCTGTTAACAAGACAGAATGATCCAGTGTCAAAACAGCCAAGCAATCAACAGATCGTTGTTTAAAAATTCGGTAACAAGTAAAAAAACAAGTAACATTATGCCGGCAGGAGATAATTTCATTTCTTTTCAAGAATGACATCAAGTCATTTTTGCGGAGTTCCTCCTCCAAGAAGTTTGAAAACTGACTTTTCTTTAAATAAGAGATAGGAATTATTCTTAAACTTCTATAAACTGCAATAGAAATTTTCTCTACTCATTGATCTTTCTTAGGATGAGCATTCCGATTAACAGACTACATCTCATGGCCTCTGGATGGCCCCAGAACTTCCTAGGACACCGAATTCTCAGAGGTCATTCCTGTCACGGGAGAGCGCTCTGCGGGGCTGCTAGCAACAAAGTTAATGTGAAAACAGACGAACACTGATGGCAGAATATTAGGAACTGAAAAGCAAATTTACTTAAAAGGTTAAGTTCATATATATATTGCCTCATTTTTTTCTGGAGCGATAATACCAGAAAGAAGGACATTCAAATACGAGCAAGTTATTTAAATTGAACCAAAGGTCTCTATTCCCAATATTTTGAATAATCCATTACAAAACCAAGTAACTTATGTCTCATTTGAGTATGAGCCAACTTAAGGTGTTTGCATTTATAACATTAAGTTATGTGAGGCCTATCTTTTCTTTGGAGTGTCCGAAGATAGAACAATACTTCTTGTATTGGGAGACACACTTTCTGGGCTATCAATTGCTGAGTGAAGGCATTTTGCAATAGCAAGAAAACACAAAAACTAAAAGGTTTTTGAAATATTAGACAATATCCTGGCGTAATGCTTTTAGCTGCTCCTTTGCTCTTGGAGGCTGTCTATAGGCCCACCAAGAAATGGATGCCTTATCTGAATGTCTGTGGGTTTTCTCCTGCTCCTACACACTGAGCCGAGTATCCAACCCATTGAGAAAAGCCACCTTTACCAGGCTCGGGACTTGCAAATGGAAGGACCAGCAGTACTGAAACATGAGTACGCTTGTCTATAGCCGTCATGTTAATGTGACTCTGCACAATCACTATTGTTACTACTTTGGAACTTAAATAAAATGATTTTTGCTGTCTCATGTCATTTAGTAATTATAGCTCAGGTAAGCTTGGCCCATAACCCAGGGAATTTTGTGACCACTGCAAATGTGGTCTCCAGTCATTGCCTACCCTCTGGCATTGGCTTCCATCAGCAGAAACAGAAAAATGAGAGCCTTGAACATAGCTATTCAGAGGATTAAAACAAGTAAAATGGATCAGTTGTCCACTAGTGCTGGTACGGATGGCAGGGTTTCAGAGAGATTTGTCTGACAGAAAAACGCCCAAGCACATAGGGACACATATGTACACAGAATCATAATCACACTTCAATAAGAAAGACTGAGATGTGCGGAGGATGCTTCAGGTTAAGTGAAATCTCCTAAATTCCATGACATAGAGATTTACTTCTACTGGCAAACAACCAACCAGTCAGACCAAACTAAAACACTGGAATCCTTTCTAAAACAAAACCACTGGATTTTCTCTCCGTCAAACCTCCATTCTTTAAACCAAAGTACTTTCACTAGGAGTCTTAAACACTGAGAAAGTTAAAAGCCAAGTTTATATTACATAAAATTCCTAAGGGCTAGACTGAGTTAGTTTAGCGAATACACTCACACATATGTATATAACGCTCCAATTTTAACTCGAAAGATAAACTGAGGAGGAGCAGTGACTGAGTTTGGTATTTTTCCTTCAAAAATATATCATCACCAGGAGGAATCGGAAGACATGATATTGATATATGTGTTGAAGTGTAAATGGCCAGCCAGTGTTCCAACAGTTACATGCATCAGCAACCGTCAAGTTAAACTGCGCTTATATGAGCACTTCCATTTTGAAACTAATCCTTTATTTAATCAACCCAATTAAGAGTATATCAGAAAATCAAGTTATAGCATATTTTTAACTTAGTCTTGGAAACAAATAAAAATTTTAGAATAATCTGACAAATTGCCATCAAAATACTACAAAAGTCTCTCACATTAGGTACCACATAAAGGCCCCAATCATCTGTGAAATGAATAAACCATTTGAGCACAAAAATCTCAATCACACCATGAAATTCACAGAGTCCCAGTCAGAGTTCATCTGCTTAGGGGTCCTATGTACCTGGAAAAATGAGCAGTTTTCAAGTTGGACTTTTGTTTTCCCTTTTGATTGTTTTTCCCCATCCCTCTTCATCAACGGACTGGACTGTAATTCCCTCAGGTCAGAGGTGCATAACTAGGATGGGGAAGAAAGGCTGGGGCAGAGGCAAGGAGGTGTGCAAGAGGCTGGGAGGGAGCTCTGCCAGGTCACTAATGGCCTCTGGGGCAGCAACTTGGAGAACAGGCTGATGCTTCGCCTTTGATCTTCTAATTCACAATGATCATTAGTATTAACTCCGATTCTTCTGGGTGAAGAATTCCAGCTGTAGCCTTTTCAGTTTACCTGACCTAAGAAAATTCATCACCCATCCCATTAGGATTTCAATAACCAGCTAAGAAAAAGAAAAAAGCAGTTGCCCCAGAATCTAGAAACCACTCATCTCATTATTAAAATAGAGCTTATATGATGTATACTGCAGAAGAATGAGGACATTCCAACATTACCTCCAAGTAATTAAATAACCTATACTCCATTTTCCTCCTGAGACAAATGATTCCCAATTGGGAAAAAGATATTTAGGATCCTAGCTAACCAAATTGAAATACACAATCTCCAAAGTAGCAGAGATCTTCTAAATGGAAGATGGATTTGTCATCCAAGCCTATGTTAGTTTCAGCAAAGCCAAGCTCTGACCATCATCATGACTAAAGCCTAGAAAGGTGAATGGTAACCACCTAAAAGAAAAAAGTAAGAACTGTGAAGATATTCTTCTTATGAATTTCAGAAAGCTCATTTTTGATATGGGACACAGGCACCTGAAAGGAGAACAAAAATCTCACATCTTAGTACTAGTTTTCAAGCATCTTATTTTAATAAGGTATCTGTAGATACCACATAATGAAAAAAAAAAAAGGATAAAATTTACCTGCCAGTCTCACAAGCCACCCTCCTTAGCTCAGGCACAGAAACACAGAGGGCTTAGTTTGGACCGTCCTCCCCAAATACTTTGCACTACCCTGATTAACATTTCAGACAAAAGTTCAAGAACATAGTCTTCCTGCCTCACTACCTTCTTAGGGCTAATGGTAGTGGAAGGATGCTAACTGGGAAGGCACAATAAGAATATTCACTGTTAAGACTGGCAAAGAATAGAGGTGAGGGATAGGAAAAGAAATAGAAACGGGAGGAGAGGAGCAAATTCCATCTGCTGCCTAACTATGTACCTCCTTGTAGGCACGTCTCTCTGCCTTTTGACCTTCCACTCACCTTGATCAACAAAATGCGTTATGGGATACCAATGAGAAGTACTTTTTCATTGTAACAATAATTCATAATGTTTATAGAGCAATTCTTCCAAAATTGCAAGCAGAGATATGACACTAAGATGGCTCCACCAGATCTTGTTACCAAAAGCAAAACCAATGAAACAACATCTGTCTCTTCTAGAGCATTCAATTCCCAATTCAATTCCATTTACTCCATCCTTAGAGTGGCGGACCCGCAGGGCACTTTTCATCTAATAGTGTTTCTATGGCAACGCAATTTTCAACCTGGAAGATTCTACAGCCCTTCACTTTGGCTTTATCCACACTGAGAGGAAAGTCTTATAAATCAGAAACTGAGACATAAATTTTGCTACAGCAAAAAAAAAAAAAAAAAAAAAAAAAAATTCCAGGCTAAAAGTTGAAAGAAAGAAAACAAACTCAAAGAGCAAAATGTGTATATAACTTAGAAACGAAGTTTGTCTCTATAGTACCCAATGGAATCCTCAAGATCAGTCAAAGGATGGGGAATCCAAGAGAATGTGAATGAAAGTCAAATATGTCACCCTCTGTCTGATTTATCACAGGTATGCATTTTGACAACTTCCACTTTCCCTAACTCTCAGGATTCCTAGGGCACACAATAGCTCCATACAGGAAAATATGTCACTGCATATTTTAAATAAATAAGAATCATATTAACTGCTTTTCTACTTAGATTTTATTTAAGATTGCAGTATTTTAGGTGTGTGTGTGTGCAACATGCTAGGGTAGAAAAACAGACAAAAGACCCTTGATTATTTTTTTTTTACCTTAAACATTGTATTTATTCCTTCTCATTTTTACTAGCCCTTAGGCATGTATCTTTGTAATGCTATGTAGCAAGACAACCAGTAATATGCAAAACACATCCAGCTTAAACATTATGACATAGTAGGTTATATTTACAGTTGGAATAATACCCTTAAGGAAGGAAAAATATCTTGATGTGGTATATGCCCCTGAACTGATCGTGACTATATAGCGACTCACAGCCAAATATTAAGTACTTTCTAATTGTTTGCAATGATTTGTCTTCAGGCAAATGCAAGCATTTCTATAATACATACTTTCATTTTCTTTCGAATTCTCTCTCATTATCTAAATAGTGTTACTCTTTTCAATTCCAGGCAATATTTGTCTTTTTTTTTTAGGAGACCTCTAGTTATCAAAACTGGTTAACTGGAAATTCACATCACTGAAATTTCCTTTTACCCCATCAGCACCAAAGTTTAAAACCTGCTTCCTTTTTCTTTTATTGTCTTCATAATACACAAGTATGTCCAGTTTAGCTTGCTAGAGACTGTGAGTCCAAGAATGAAGCTTTAGTTCTCTCCTTGGAGTAGTAAAATGTGCTACTGATTAAATCTACCTGCAGCCAACTACAGAAAGGCACATTTTTCTTATGCAGCTGGGGTGCAAATCCAGAAAGTTTTTTTTTTTTTTTTTCAAATTCAGGGCTTTTCTACTCCCCTAACAAACAAATGCTGAAAGCACTTTCAAAGGCAGATTTTTTTTTTAAACTGAATACCCTCAATGAAAAGATTGACCCATTTATTTTAAAGAGAAAAAAAAAAAACTAATTTGCTTTCCAAAAGGAGTGTGAGGTTTTATAATATGCTTTTTAGTATTTAAAAGATTAGTTTTTACAATTTGCTAATAAACTGCGATTGCTATTGTTTTAATTAGCCAGAGTTTCAATTGCTCTTTTATATTTAGCAAGACTTCAGAAAGAATCTCCTGGTTAAGTTGCATTAATCATATAGAGGAATGTGATCCTCTAAAATTTGTACATAGTCTTTCAATTGAATCGTGCCTCCCTAAAAGCCTTCCCGACTCTGAGATAAATTTGCTAAAGAATTAACACTAAAGATAACAGTAGTTACTTACATTTGGACAAATAATAATAAAACTTTTTGCATAGGTTTTTTCATAGCACTTATTATAATCAGCTCTTGACTATAAATGTTACCTAAACAGTTTGTGCATTCCTTCAAGTATAAGGAGACAAGGAGAAGGCTATCCTTGTAACTGGAGATCTAACTACTTTAGCAATTGGAGAAGAGGAATGGAGAGGAATCTTTTTCTTAGGGCTAAGGAAAGAGGGAGAAAATATAAACATTTCTTCTCAGTTTTCTTTTTTGGATGATATTACAAGACTTTTCACTTTTTAGAAACCACTATCATTACCAATATTTTGTATGAGTAGATGGCAGTGGTAAAGGGAAGGAGGGTGGAAACGTCCAATGGAAACCAGGAGACAATGTCTATATGCATTCCTAGAATGCCAGGGAGACTAGAACAAATGGGTTTCCCTCTTCGGGGTAGTGGTACAGGCCAGCACCAACCCCCAGCCTGAAGGAAGTTAGCTGGACCTCCACAAAATCAGACAGTTCATGAATAATTTCTATTGCAACTGCCCCAATAATATATGGACCACAAAGAGCATTGCAATGTAGATAAAGTTATGCTGGCTATTTAAAAAGTGTGGGGTTTTTTTTTGTTTTTAATAACATAGCTCTTGGCAAGGTTCCTCACAAGGATACGACCTAGAAAACCAGGAAATCTGGTGAATGAATAAAAGAACTTGCTTCTCTCTCTCCTGATTCTGTCTGAACCAATATTTGATTATATTTTATTAAGGGGCACCTCAGCTTCAAGGGAAGCCAAAACTCCTTTGCAGATTGAAATAGAGGCTGATGAAGTCTATCTGTTTTTTCTGTTAGTATACGAAATAGAAAGAGTTTGGCTGTGACTTCAGGATCAACCTGATTTTGTCCTCTCTCCCCACTCATCCAGAGGTTAGTCGGTTGGCTCTAGTGCTGAAACACCTGCATGGCTGCATCAGCACTTTTGTCCAGTTGTTACTTCTTATCTCCTGCTGACTTTAGATGCCAGACTATTTTTCATGCTGTGCCCTCTAGACCTTAGTCTTTCCCTCCCCGCTTTGGTGGTGGTCGATAATCCTCAACAGCAAACTTTCAAAAGGCAGATCTCAAACCATCCACATAAATGCAACAAGTGTCAGGCAAGTAATGGCACCCAAATCAGGTTTTAGGTCAACCTAATATGATGTTAAAATCAGCTAAACCATCTACATCTTCAACTCACTGTCTCAAAGCTGTATTCTTCTCAAAGCTGATTCCAAAACTGTCAGCATAGTCTAGTTACTGTTTGGAATCATACAGGGAAGAAGAAAGGGAAAGAAACTATTTTTTAGTTAGTCCTGCTGCTCTCAGTTTTTATTTTATTTAGCGATGCTGTATAATTGGGATTAATTTATAGCCTCAAGTGTTATTGAAGGCATATTCTCTATCCAGAGGAGCCAAACCAGCATGGCCTCCCACATCCCCTGTTTGTTTCCCTATATCAGTCAGTATAAGTCACTGAGGAACATGGGCTTGAAAGTGGGCAAGTATGTGAGGGTTAACACAAGTATGTGATGGACACATTGGTGACAATGGAGAATTAACTTTGATACTGAAGAAAAACAAATGACTTTAAGAAAGGCAAGCTAACCTAAAAATAGTCACAAAAGGTCTGCTCCTAATATTAAAAAAAAAAAAGATTTTTAACATTCATTCATTTTAGGCTAGTCTGTACTATGACTTGCCTAAATTCACCCTTTGTCTATACTGTTGAAAATCCCCCAGGTCAACAACTTTTTTATTTTCAATATATTACTTTATCCATAAATTTTCATGTCATTCTTCTTCCTTAGATGTCCTTAAGTATGCATTTCCAAAAACATCCACCAAAATATTATGATTATGTTTTCAACATGAAATCCATTCAGAACAATAACCAAACAAAACAAACCCCTCAGTAGCATAAAGCCCCAAATCTCCAGGTTCTCACATCTCCAGGAGAATTCCTGCAGTGAAAACAGCAATACTCACACAGACAATATAAACTGTTAACTCGGCTTGAAAAGTCACAAGGGACTACACAGGAAGGGCTGACTCTATATTGCTGTTTTCCTTTACAGTTCTAAATACAGGGACAACTTTCACTGTGCAGCTCTGACTCGGATGAACATTTTGAAATGGCAGCCAGTACATTCAAACCACTTAAAAGCAAATTATGTGAGCATCCTGCCATTGCAGCAAGATTTAAATTTCTGCAGACCAGTCACCATAAAGGTCCACTGTAAAGCATTGGAAGAAATTAAGTCCTTCTCTTTGGGGCTTGTCTGACTTTGTTCTTAGTGGGATCTGGTTCCTGGTATTTAAGAGTCACACTGAGAAAAGCAACATCATTAACATACATACTTCAAATTACAAGTGCTCCTGATCTCCTAAACCTTATAACTTACAAAAGTGAGCAAAACTGAAATAGCAAACTTCAAATAAAACTCCTCATTTGGGGTATGGATCTAGGAAACAAGTGCTAACACTTTTGTAAGAACTGTGGGCACACAGTGATTTATGAAATATTCCAAGTCCAGAGGGATCATTCTTCCCCATTTTTTTTTTTCTATCAAAACTGGTTCATTGTCCATATTTAGTTTACATATGTCATTTAGAATCCACTTACTGTTAGATGCTGGAACAGCCACGCCCTCATGATATTTGTGGCTACTTTGGGAAAGATGCCACGCTTTTTGTGACGCTTTTTGTCCTTATCTGGATCATCATCGTCACCTGTGCTGGGGGAAGCTACACTGTTGTCCAAGCCATCACCTGCAAACATAGTGAATCAAATTTTGACTGATGCTACCTTGACATGCTTTATTAAAATAGAATGCCTTTGGATATAAACAAAACCAAAAGAGCAATATCAGTGATTCATAGTTTATTTGGTACTGTTTTCTTTTTTTTTTCATCAAGACAGAAAGAACAAGGCCTAGGCTCAAAAGTAGTCAGGTCTAAGGAACTTCTTCCAAGGAACAGTGGGAAAGGTTAAAGGGAATGGAGGGGAATACCCAATCTCCTTAGCAGCTTTGTTGCTATAACTATTCACATGTAGATAGTGGAGACATGTTAAGTGTAACTTCTACTGGGAGTTAAATATAGTGGAAGCCATGAGTAGAGGTGCTGTCCCTGCCTGAGTATTCAAATCCCACATGAAGTCATTGATGTCAACTTGTGAGAAGATGCATTTACGATATCAACTATTTCCGCAAGTGATCTATCTTAAGACTAAAGTAGGCCGTGGAAATGTAGGTAATCCATCATATAAGCAGTTTGACATAGGAATGCTTCAAATAGAATATAATTTTTCTTGTCATAGAAAGAGAGCCTCAAGTATAGTAAGGGAAAAACTCTTGAAATCGTTTTATTGGAAAACAATGACTATTGAAATCAACTAAGTGATGTTAAATTAACAGTCCATTGGGACTGTATTCCTCTAATTATTCAGGCAGTTTCTGAAATTTCTTCTAGATTTAAATTTTTCTCACTGAAAAGTCACCTGCTTACATAATCCTGCACACTGGATCCTATTTTTCCGTTGATTTTTGTCACAACATTTAAGTTGTTTCTTCTAGGTAATTTTTAGGGTCTGTGACACGAAATCAAAAATGTAGTGTTCCTTTTAAAATGGCATACTGAATAAGAAAAAGGTGAATTTCAGCCTATATAATAACACTGTCTAAAAAACAAGGCGAAAGGTACAAATGGAAAGTAAACACTTGAAGTTTAGGCACAAAAGTTAAAAAGGAAAACAACAGTGGACTGAAGTTACTACCCTACAAGAAAAAAAGTAGCTTAGACTAGTACCCCAGCTTTCTCGGTGGAAGCTACTGGCTTTTAGACAGGTTGATCTCGACCCAGAGAGAAGAGCTAGAGAGACAAGGCTTAGCAACAAGCTAACACACTCCCTGTGTTCACCAATCCACATGGTCCAAAGAACTCTGGCAAATCCATACAGGGAAACTAGCCTCAGATTCCTTCATATTGCTTCATGAATTTCTGTATTCTTAGCTTCTTTTATCTAAAATCTACATACAAAAAGAATTCCTTTTTTTTTAAAAAAAATTCTATTGAAGGATAGTTGATTTACAATGTTGCATTTAATTTCTGCTATACAGTGCTCGCTTCAGCAGCACATATACTAAAATTGGAACGATACAGAGAAGATTAGCATGGCCCCTGCGCAAGGATGACACGCAAATTCGTGAAGCGTTCCACATTTTTAAGTTCCCTGCTGCTGAAAAAAAAAAAAAAATAATTTCTGCTATACAGCAAAGTGACTCAGTTACACACATATATATTTTTCGTGTTTTTTCCATATCATTTATCACAGGATATTAAAGAATTCCCTATTTTGATTCAAGCTATTTCAGACGAATCTAAAGTAGTTAGCCTGTCATTAATTCGTTGCTCTTAACAGAGCTCCCTCAGGAAACTCTCCCCATCCCTCCAAAAAGGAAAACTGTCCCCCAAATTACCTTGACTGAGTTGACGTTTAAAAACTTTGTTGGGTGAGTAACAGACTGATTTTAACATTTCTGCTAGGATCACAGCATATGCCACAAACACAAAACTTTTCTGTTAAGTTTTTATCAATTTATTGTTCAGTCGCCCCGTCGTGTCTGACTCTCTGCGACCCCAAGGACTGCAGCATGCCAGGCCTCCCTGTCCCTCACCATCTTAGAAGTGTCCCCAAGTTCAAACATTTTAACTGATGTTATCAATTTAAAATCCATAATTTAATTTTATTCAAAGTTTTGTTGACAAAAATCATATATTCTGTGAAAAGTCCACAGAACTGTAGCTGTGTCCTCAGTGAAAAAGATCATAAAGACCCACGATGCCCAAACCTTCATGGCAGAAATGAAGAAAGTACTCATGAACCTTCTGGGTGACTCGCCCAAGGGGGATGGGCTGGTGGTCCAGGCAGGGTCAGGCACCCACATCCCTAAACCAGGGCTCCTGCCACCTCACAGGATCATTTATTTGCATAACCAAGTGTTTTATAAGGAGTCCCCTTGGATTTGCCTAATAAATTCTTTGAAAGTCCAATATTTAAAGAGGCTTTTTATTCAGAGAAGCAATTCACCATATAAAATAACAATTCATTAAAGAAACATGAGAAAAGAAAACAACTCAACAGCATTTAAAATTTCAATGGGCTAATCCACTTTCAATATGCAAAAGGTAACCAAGGAAAAGAAGCATATTACTAGATCATCGATTAAAAAGCTTCTAACCTAAGGACACAGTTTTTCATCACCTCGCCAAGACTGTTTTCCACCTTAAAAAAAAAATATATATATCCTTTCTCTCTATCTCAAAACCCCTTCAGATTAATTTAACAGGCAATGCCTAGTGCCTGCCTCGAAGAGAATTCATTGATAATTTATGGAAATATCTACTATAATCCAGAGGAGATGACTTTTTTCCAGCTTTGTGCATCAATAGATAATCAAGGCCTTAAAGCAGCCTTAGCTTCCCATTACCTCAGGCAAAAGAATTCCTGAAAGCGTGCCTTAAGGGCACCTGAATTATATACTCCATTAGGAGAGGAAGGCTTTCTGCATTCCATGGGTAACACTCACCAGAACCTTTCCTGTTTATTTCTGCTGTATGAAAGCAGAAGCATTAGGAACAGAATTTTTTAAGTGAAGACTTATGTAGATACAATGGAGAAACCTTTCAAGCAAGAGCCAGATCACCCCCTTCAGTCCCTGGCAGTGACCTCTCTCGAATAAAAGGTTTCTATTACATCATTAGCTCAAGCCAAAAACAGCCTTGGCTTAATGCTCAGTTTGTTCTTCCTACTGTTTTTAGGCAAATACAGCTACTTTACTCCCATCTGGGAGGGAAATTACACTGCTGGGTTGTAATCTAAGACAAGATTTTCATTGGAAGCAAATGCTTTCAATCCAGTGTAAATACTGGTGCATGTTCAGAAAAGCCTAAAACAATAAACCCCGCTCCTTCCTGACACAAGTTAGGGAAATGGAGAGGACGGGGAAGGAGGAGAGCATACTGAAACAGACGATTCTCAAAGCAAACGCTTTCATAGATCTTAATAAATTGTTTAACCTCTTCCACTTTCTAAAACTGGAAAATTGATCTCGGACATCTCCACCTCAGAGGAAAGTCTCAATGGTCAATTGTACCTTGCACATTTCCATCCACACTGCAATTTGATACAGTCACTTCTCTGCGGTCTCTGGAGGATTTATTTCCTTTTTTTATTTTTAAGATCACTAAACAAACTTGGAGGACCGCCGGCCGACCACACGGCAGCAGGCAGCGGCTCTGAACCACATTTGTAAAATGTCAGCAGTGACTTCATTCCTGGAGCTGACTTCTCCTGCCGCCAAATGAAGGCAAACTGAAAAGGTGGAAATAATCATAAAAATGATGCTAGTCCATAAACAAGCTTACAGCCTCATTAGGATAGCAGTAGGCTCCAGTGGGTGATTTATGCTCGTTTTGCTGATGCTATGAGGAAATGCCATAGGGCGACTTTAGCCAATTGCTAATGGGTTCTGATAGCTTCTTAGCAACTAGTGCAAGCAACGTTGTGGCGTTTGCTAGTGACAGAAACCGAAAATGTCATATTATCTGCCCATGTGTCATGAAGTCTGTGTGGCAATTAACTAGCAGGCCAGTGACTGAGGGGCCAGAGGCTCCTGAAAATGGCCTTTGGCGATGCAGAGGCAGCCCGTGGGCGCTGAGCCGCACACGCACATTCTAATGCAGAAAGCCACTTCCCGGCGACTTCCCTGGCTCTGATGAGACCGGGCCACTCAAATCCCCCCTCGCCCCCTCACTGAAGTGCCACTCTGGGCTCCTCTCTCTTTGGGCACTGGCTCTGGTGCTATGAGAAGACTCCACCGCCATCTGCTTTGATCTGATCGTCTGCATGGCTCCTTAATTGGCACTACCTGGTCCTGTGCTTTTCGGACGCCGGATTCAAAGGTGCCAGCTCCTTTTCCTGCTTGCTCACAAATGAGTCTAAAAGGATTTTAGATCACTGAAGCAGACTCCTGGCCTGTCAGATGGCTGGGAGCAGAGGAACTCTGGGCGGACACAAAACACTGCTTAAAAAACACCAGGCTTCTAACAAGCTGGGGAGGAATCCTGGCCGCACTTTTCAGGTTGCGAGCTCTCAAAACCATGCACTATATGTCAAACTGTCAAACCTTTCAGCGTGGGCCATTTGCCCTTTCAAATAATATTTAAGAATTGTTTTTACAAAATTTTATAGGCCATGGTCTAGTGAAAGAGGCCAACCAACAAAGAAAGGAATTTGTACTACAATTCGTCTACGGACAATTTCTTGTGAGACCTGGGCCCGTCCCAGCGGAGCAAGGCAGGTGACCTGTGACAGCTCCCAGGCTGTCAGAGAGCTCAGATTTCAAACACGCTCAACTCAAACATCCCTGGTCGCCTATTTAAGCATGCCCAGGCATTTAGACTGCGCTATCTCGTGCCTTTCAAGGCAGGATAAAGCGGCATTTATCGTATTCAGACCATTCAATGGGTCAGACTGACCGTGTCAGCGGGGGCTCTTTCCTTGGCAGGTCAAAGCCCGACTCCCATTTTTCTTCCCCTCCTAACTCCCTCTCTACCTCCAGGATTGCCAGTACCCCAAACCTATTCTGAGGGAGGCAAAAACAAAACACCCCAAAGCACCTGATATTTACATCACAAGGGCTGGGCACTTCACGTGGCAGTGGGCCAGCAGGCAGAAATAAAGTGGGTTGTCAGTCAGAGGGTTCTTTATGTCATAGAGGCAAAACTCCTAATTAGGGAGATGAACTTTCAACTGCCAGGGCAGAAGAACGTGTAAGGTTGTGGACCCTCTTGTTTTGCTAGAAACCAAGCTGGAAACCACCCCTGCTTCCAAACCATTTCACTGACAACTCTGTAAGGCTCCATCTTTTCAGGCCACATTCTCTCCTTAACCTTTACTTTTCTCCTCCTTGAGTGTTTAGAGTCTTTGTCCCCAGAATGTACCTAGACTCAAAAATCAAGGTCAATGATAACCACTGTCTTTCAATACTGAGTCAGTTCTATTGTGCCTTGAAAGTTGTGTGAATGATCAGTCCAAAACTTGCGTAGGACTGTACAGGTCATGTTGAGAGGTGGTTAAATTTTAGGGTTTCCTGGTTTCAAGGTTAAATATTAAGGGTTTCTGTTTTTTCTCTTATCTGTTTTCTCATGTAGCACATCTTCTCAAAAGAATATGGCATTCAACTCTTAAATGGGGTGCAGGCACACTCCAGTCTTTCTAGCGGCCACTGGTGCAGACACCCCTACGCTGTGAGGAGGTCAGGTTTCCTTTGTAGTCGGGCTATCTGGGTGCGCCAGGTTGCTAGGAAAAATGTAAAACCTACCTCAAACCCACTTCTCCAGATCCTGGTGTGTCTACTTAGCCAGAAGTCAGAGGGGATAATGTTTCTGTGTTATGTTAAGAGGATAAATGGCAAGAATTATAGACAAGCCTTTCTCAGGAACCAGCTAGAATACTTCAGAGGCTTTATGGAGGTGTTTTGTCTTCATTTAGAATGTGTAATAGCTACCAGAATGATTTTTCTAAAACACGTTTCTGATAGTATGACCCTGGCACTTAAAATCCTTCTGTGGCTGCCCTTTGCCTTCAGGATGAAGGTCACACTTTTTAGCCTGGCACAGAAGGCCTTTCATGATCTCTCTCTGGGGTGTTTTTCCAGCCTGTCTTCCACCAGATCCCCACAGGCACTGCACTAGCCACCCTGCCCCAGCCCAGTCCTGAGGCCACCTGACCTTCTCAGGATCTCACCGTCCACAAGGCTCTCTCACATCCCTTTGTGTGCCAGCGCCTTTCCCTGTAGCATCCTTCCTGGCAAACTCCTTGGTGACCTTTCAGATGCGGCTCAACCACCATCTCCTCTAAGGAGTCTTTGCTGGACTCTAGTAATCTTTACTATTCCTCCTCTCCAGTTCTGAGTGATTTTTCTTCTCCCCACATTCCTCTACCCGAACATACATCATACTCTACTAAGTCTTCTGATTTCCATATATGTTCCCTCAGTGTGATGACAGAATATGTGACAACAGGGACCTGGTCATACTCCTCACTAAAATTCTCTAATCCCAGAGCCACCCCAATATATAGGGCATAGCCTTGTCAATTGCTATAAAAATGAATGTGTGAATGTACTTTTTTTCACTACTTGGAGAAAATCATAGTTTCAATTTCCTGCTGTTACAATTTTGTTTGAAACACACCTAAATGAAATTCTTGAAAAATATTCACCAATGAAATATAAGAAGACATTTAAAAATGCATTCTCCAAAGCTGGGAAATTTCCTTAGAATTTTTAAGCAATCTTGGACAAGAGAGGAACTAAGAGTTGAAGTATCAGACTTCTTTATAAGGTTTACTGTAGCCCTTGAGAAATACATCTCTTCTCCCTGAAATTACAACTTAAAATTCTTTACTTCACTAAACGGCTTGCTGTTTTCTTCATTTTTCCTGAGTTCAATATAAAAAAATAAAGCAAGAGTTATTTGCTTCCTTCTGCATTTTCCCCTCAGTGAATTAATTATATCACCTTCCCTCCACCACCCTTGACAAATCTCCCAGTTTAACCCTAGCAAAGAAACTCAACTGTCCCCAAGCAGACAATTTGATCCTGAGCTCAGACTCCAGACTCACACTTCATAGCTTTGGTGCAAACACAAAACTGTGGTTTTCCCTTGGTTTAGCCAAATCATATGTCAGTCTTTCCCATAGCACTCCTCCACACCTGCCTTGGCAATTCTTCAGCAATAGGTATCCAGGGACATTAGTATCTGATACTGTTATAAACTGACATGTCACAGGATCCTAGGAGATATCAGAAAGGTTTTTGCAAGATAAATGAAAACATACACCCTCATAAGCCTTCTTCTGCATTTTCAAAAGAAATTGAGTAAACTTCTTATATCTCCAAATCTACAGCCAGTAGACATATATAATAGTCTAAATCCAATGGTTAACTTCTACATTTAACTTTGATTAGGGTTCTGTTAACTCAGCTTCTCTTTTGTATCTCTTCTCATCCTTAGGTGTTGAAGGTTTCCTTGTTCTTAGTTCAAAGGGATTCTCAGTTGATCAAAGAAAAATAACAAAGGAAAGCAGACTCTCATATATTTTTATTTAACCACCACAGCTTTCCTGAAATTGTTGAGGTAGTTCCTTTGGGAACCAAGATGAGGTGTTGTTGGTACCTGCCCAACAACAGGCAGTGCTGAGTCCTAGAAGGGACTTTGCAAATGCCCAGTGGGACAAATACATCAATGGCACTCATCAAAAAGCTGGAGGAAAGGGGAGCAGAGGAGAAGATCAAGAGTTCAAGAAAAGCAAACTTTAAGTAAACATATTCTTGGCACTTATAAAAAGAAATATCTAGCTATGCTTTCTAAGGTTGGCTTCACAGAAATTCACTATGAGGCTTTTCCTTTCTAGTTGAATTTAGGCTTGTTAAACTATGACAGATATTTATTAATAGTTAACCACTGTGGAATGAGCTCACAGTCTCACCCTGCCCTTTAGTGGACTCCTGATATCACAGAAACCCCAGGGAAGAGATGAGCCTGGAAGCAGGAGCTCTCCCTATGAACCTACTGTCTCCTTTTTTAAAGAGTAAATGTAGCATTGAAAAATGAGCTCTGGATATATATCCATCTTTTGCACAAGCTGTCACTCTTATCATTCATTTATTCATTTAACAAAAATGTACTGAATTCCTACTATATCCCAAACATGAATGCCAACCCCTAGAGATATAAATGGTGAACCAAACCAAAAGCATCCTGGTTTCGATGTGCTTTCCAGTTAGAGGGCACAGATATTAAACAAAATAGTCACAGCAATAAGTGTACAACTGCACTCCATCAGAAAGAAATATAAATCCATGAGTGTGTGAAACAAAGGACATTGACTTAGGTGGGAGCGATCTGGAGCAGAAATCTGAAGGTGAGAGAAAAGTCAACTTGGTAGTGGGCAGCCTGACACAGCAGAGGGAAGGGAAATACTGCAGGTTGGGACAGAGGCTCTACCTGTCTGGAGAAGGCATGAAGCAACCACAGTACCAGGACCTGGCAAAGCAAGAGGAGGTGAAGCTGGAGAGGAAAGAGCAGCAAGACCATACAGGGCCTTGGGGGCCGTGGTCAGGATTTAAGTGTTCATCCCTAGGCTTCTAAGAGTTATGACCTATAAAGCTATTTCTGTGGAGTCATCAGTATCTTCTCCATTGCATGCTCTGGTATTACATAAATTTTACCACATAAAGCCTCAACCTCCAGTGTCTCTTTCTGGTTCAACCTAAGAAATCTCTCCATTCCAAACCAAGACTGGAGAATGAAGGGACAATGGGAAAACAAAGAGTCTATTCAGGTGGACCCCTATTTAGGCACCCATTACATTCTGGAGTTAATTTGTAAGCAGGTCTCTTGGACATCAGGACATATTTTCCCATAGAAGCAAGTGATGAATGGTGATACTTTCCAAGTCTAGTTCATCAAAAGCCAAAGTAATTCATTAAGTGAATGAAGTTCCACCTGACATGTGAGCCCTGGGTACAGGAAGTCAGAAGGTGCAAAAATAAGGAGGAAGATGAGTTTCTTCTCATATTTCTGTGCATAGAGCCAGCCTAGGAAAATACTAAAATATATGTAACTGTCTTTAGTACCTCTTTTTTTTTTTTTTTTTGTATCTCTCCTCTGCTAAATCATTTCCCTCTCCTGGAATTTCCAAGTATCCCAATGCCTTATAGAAGCACTGGTGACTGTGGTCACATTACCGGACCAATTCTCTTCCTGTTATGAAATCCCGCTTGTCACCTCCTGCCAATCACAGTCCCCAGCCTCTCAGTCTAGGTGACCTGAGGCAGACTTCAGATAGCCAGCAAACTGAAAGAATTAATTCAGACTAGGAATGAATCACGGATGCCTTTCTCACCTTTCCAGAAGTGTTGGAATTTTTAAAAGAGTTGTTAAAGTAAATGAACTTTTAATGGCAGGATTTCATGAAGAGATATAAAGTTAAAAATAAACATATATGGCTTGTTATGTATTTTAATCAATGGATGCCAATCTTTCAAAAAAGCCCAGTGTCACTTTCCTAACTGATGGTTACAACCCACAACCCCCACCCCCTGACCCCAATCCCTGGCCTCTATTTGGGAAGTCAAGTGCTTCTTACAGAAACTATGATGGTACTAAATGGGTCCTGTAGATGTAAAGCATGGAGAACAGGAGTAAAAGATCCAGGTTGGACATTTGTGTGTGTGTGTGTGTGTGTGTGTGTGTGTGGTATGTGTATTTCATTCATAATTTGGGTGTTTATTACTCAGAGATTGCCAGCCTATTGAAATACATTTGGAATAACTTCTTTCCCATTAATCACACATTACATTAAGCTTCTATCTTCATTGTCGACTCAAATAATGCATAAAACATAACTGAGTGAAAACCAAACAAGGAAATTTACTAAATAACTGAGACCCAGAATGAAAATAGTTGCTGGATTTTTACAGATAACAAAAAAAATTTTTTTTTGTTTAAGTTTTAATGTGTAGTTGATGGGATTAAAGGAAGAAACTGGACTTTCTAAATTCATGGAATTTAGAAGTAAGTAAGACTGTCAGATGGAGTCAACCAATAATCATATTTATAGTTTACTTTGTATTTAGTTTATCTAAGTGTTCATACAAATAACAGTACGGTGGACAATACAACTATAGCAAAAATTAAATATTTTCTACTTTTTTTCCTTAAATCATTGTATACTTTGTTCTTTTGAGATAGGAATACCTTTTTCTAGTAATTCAGTGTGACTCTTTGACTTGAAATCCCCCCTTCAAAGGAACAACAGCAAATTAGTTGCCTACACACAGAAAACAAACAGTAATGATGAATAGGAAAGAAGAAAAAACTACATTTTACTCATTTTTCATCCATTCAGCAATTTTTTACAACCAAACACCATGGAAAATCCCTGCAAAAACAGCATAACTCCTTAATGAAGTCTTAGAAATTTCAGGATGTGAGCGTACTGCAAAATATTACTGAAATCTATGTATTTATACTAACAATAAAACAAAATGGAAATCCCCGACTTTTTTCCAAGAAACAAAATGAAAACACACTTCAATTGCAAAGGTAAAACAATATAAAACCATAAACTTTTGTTTGGAATCAACATCTCAGAAAGCATTTTAGGACCCAGCATTTGCCTATTTTTTAATATTAT
This sequence comes from Ovis aries, assembly GCF_016772045.2. Classification (NCBI taxonomy): domain Eukaryota; kingdom Metazoa; phylum Chordata; class Mammalia; order Artiodactyla; family Bovidae; genus Ovis; species Ovis aries. Next base: position 41,864,725 of record NC_056056.1, read on the forward strand.
AGTAATGTATGACATTACTAATAAAATAAGGAAATGGCAATCCACTCCAGTATTCTTGCCTGAAGAATTCCATGGACAGAGGAGCCTGGCAAGCTATAGTCCATGGGGTCACAGAGTCGGACACGACTGAACAACTAACACTTTACTTCACTTTTAGTGTATGACAAGTTCAATGCTTGAAATATTCCTTCCAAAATACATTAAATATATACTCGTGACTGGTCACAAAGCTCTATATTACCATGAAAATAAATGGTTTGTCAGTAAAAAGCAAACAAACAAAAAAACAAATGCCACTCTTATAGACAGGCAGACATATCATTTACTTTGTGATATCTTCAAAATCTTGCCCCATAATTTATTTTTATTATTCTATATGCTCTGCATGTGTGTATGTATACAGGTGCACACACGCACATTTTTACACAGATAGGAAAACATTTTATTTATCAAAGAGGTCATTTCTTCAAAAATTGTATAGGATACAGTTGAAAAGTAGGATTAAAAAAAAAAGTCTCTGGCATGAAGATTAGAAGCAGTGTTGCTCAATTTTGGCTACACAAGAAATCACGTGGCAGCTTTTACAGACGCTGATGCCTTATGCTGTACTCGAGACCAATTAAACTAGTATTTTGGAGTGTGAGAGTCCAGCATTAGCTATTTTTAAAGCTCCAAGACGATTAAAATGTACAGCCCAGTTTGGGAACCACTGGATTAAAAATCACAGATTAAATGTAGTTAAAGCTCATAGACTTTTCACAGAGAAATGACCAAAAGCTCCTTAATCAGAGAACTGTTATGTTTATTTTAGATACAGTTTTTAAAAGTTTACTCATCTGGTTTCCTGCTTTATAGTTTGTAGGCTGAAATCTTTGTAAAAATATAGGATGATTAACAGGCAAAAAATAAGCACCTAAAAAGCACAGCACACCAGAGTCATTTAGCTTTGGGGAAAGCAGCTCTACAAATGCTAAAGAGGCTGTATAAACAAGAAAAGATAAGGTGCAAGGCCATAACTCATGTATCTACTGACTTTCAATTATTTTTTTAAGTTGATTGTAATCAGATATGATAGTGCATACACGTAGTCTGGAGACAGTTTCATTAAGAATGTCCCTACATCTTAAAATATTTTAAAAATATTTTTTATTTAAAAAAAGTAGGATTCTGTTCATCTGGACCACATTATTTTTGAATGACTCCAGATAAACCAGGATAAGGTATGGATTCCATTCTGTGGGAACTCTATCCCTGTGTTTGCTCTCACTTCTTTGGTCTGTGTGGCTGGATGAACGGAGCCTTGGCACTGAGCTCTGTGACTTGGTTAAATGTGGGCCATCAGTCCATCTTGACCAGCCTGGCTTCCTAGGGATCTTCCCTCCAGGTACTTGTGGGTGCTCTCTTCATTCCTTACTGATGCCCTTTAATTCTGCTCTCCGTTTATGAGGAGGTGTGAGGCAAGGTCATGGTGTGCACAGTAAGGGCACCAAGGCAGCGGAAGGCAGGTTACTGTGGATGAGAGAGTGGGACCCACCTCCTGGGACAGAAGCTGGAGTGAGAGGAAATGCCATGGATCAAGGAGGAAAAAAAGAGATGATATTCTGCACAGATTCCTTTGCACACAAAGTCAAATGGAACGAGGTTGTGAAATGTAGATTAGCAAGTCTTTGGGGAGAAGGAAGAGATATGAAGTAGAGGTAGCAAGAAAATGGGCAAGAAAGAAATTGTAATTGAAAAAGAAAAAACACTTGTTATTCACTTATTCACTTATTTTATAGCCATCTAAAACAGTATCTGAAAGAAGAGCATGGAGAATTACTGATACGTGTCTGTGAAGACACCCAACCTTCTTTCCTCGGATTATCTAAGACTCCAGCTCTCGTGTAGGTGTGTGCCGCCACACACACCAGCCACTCAATTAATTAGGGACCGGAGCCTGCACACTCTGAAATCAGCACACTCTGAAAAGTGGTGACTTGTCCTTGGTGGGCAGAGTAAACATAAAACTTTTTAGAGCAGTGCCATTTCAGCTTTAATGTGTGGCAGGGATTTTGTGGCAGCCTGGATGGAAGGGGAGTTTGAGGGAGTGTGGAAATATGCGGATGCGTGACTGAGTCGCTCGGCTGTGCATCTGCAACTATCGTAACACTGTTAAACAGCTATACTCCAATACGTAAAATAGAAAGTTTTTTTAAAAAAGAGTCTAGGTTTGGATTTAGCAGGGAAGGTACCTGAGATTATGCATTTCTAACAAGCTCCTAGGAGATGTGGATGCTGCGCTGCTTGTCCAAGGACCACAAGGTTCATCTTGGCAAGACCCGGAGCATCTTCCCCCCAGGACACCAAAAGCCAGCAGGTGCTTGAGGATGCCTAGCTACAGGGCAAGATGGGACCAGGCTCCCATCCCTCCACATGATGAAATGCACCTGTACCCACTGGACAAGCCTGAGGGCAGGGCTGTTCAGGTACTCATGTGAGCAGGCAACCTCACTGATGTCTCCAGGACGAAGAAATAAGCCAGGATGCCCTCACTGGTGACCCCTCTTTCTGTGAGTCCTCCTCCTCCTCATCTCCTCAGCACTTACTACACCTCGCTTCTAGCCTCCTCTGCTGGAGGTGTTGGAGCTGTTCTAAGAGAAGGTTTAGCCTCCGGAGTTGGACTGCCTAGGTTCATGGAAGTCCCATCTTTCTGCTTAATTAGTTGTGTGACTCTGGGCAAGTTACTTAACCTCTCCTAGCTTCAGTTTTGCCCTACTGGAAAAAAATGAGCATAGTAATAGTGCTGTGCTTAGTTGCTCAATCCTGTCCGACTCCTTGTGACCTCATGAACTGTAGCGTGCCAGGCTCTTTTGCCCATGGGGATTCTCCAGGAAAGAATACTGGAGTGGGTAGCCTTTCCCTTCTCCAAAGGATCTTCCCAACCCAGGGATCAAAGCCAGGTCTCCCACATTGCAGGCAGATTCTTTACCAGCTGAGCCATCACGGAAGCCCAAGAATACCAAAGTGGGTAGCCTATTCCTTCTCCAAGGGATCTTCCCGACCCAGGAATCGAACCGGGGTCTCCTTCATTGCAGGCAAATTTTTTAACCAGCTAAGCTACCCAGGGAAGCCCACAGTAATAGTACTTGCACCTTAGAGTTATTGGGCAGATGAAGCAAAATAAGCTGCATTAAGTGTTTAACTCCACAGCTGGCAGCGGTGGTTCAGCTCAGTGAATTCTAGCCCCTGTGGTGACTTTGCTATGGAGGACGTTCTTTGAACAAGGGAACATTTCCCTTGAGCCCCTCAGCCCAAGCAGGGAACAGTCCTTGCCACTGCGATCATGGCTCCTCCCCCAATCCCATTCTCATTTTCAGGAGCCAAACTTTTCCAAAATAAATATACCCACTCTCCTAGCATGGCACATGGTTTTCGTTTTTTCTTTTCTTCAATTTCCCCAAAGAACCCTGACGTGATGTGGAACTCTGTGGGTGGGCTTCCGAGTAAAAAGGTTGGGCAGGGCAGTCTAAAAAGAGTCCTATCACAGGAAGCTGGCAGCCGATGGCTGGAGGCGATATACTAGAAACAATTTTGATTAATACAGGTTCTCACTTCCCACCCCAAATAGGTTTGTTCCTGATATCTTGCCCTCTGCTCTCTAAATATTTCCATAGTGGCTGTTACTAGCAAAGGTTTTGCTCTTGATTTACAAATGTTGGGAGGGGGAGTTCTTTCAGATAAGAAAGTATCTTTAAGGTCTAGGAAAATCAAGATACTCTATAGAATAACAGGTTTAAGGGACCTCCCTAGTGGGCAAATGGTTAGCAACCCACCTTACAATGCAGGGGATGTGAGCTCAATCCCCAGTCAGGGAACTAAGACCCCACCTGAGGCAGTGCAACTGAGCCAGCACCACAGCTAGAGTCCATGAACTCTGGAGGCCACACCCAACTAGGGAGAAGCCAGTGTGCACTGCCACGAAGACCCCGAGTACCACGACTAACAACACAGCCAAATAACTAAATAAACATAAAAAAAAAAAAAGAATTACAGGGCTAATTGTCAATTACAGGGCTAATTGTCAACTACAGTCCATCCCTTGCTGGTAAAGAATCTGCCTGCAACGCAGAAGACCCTGGTTCAGTTCCTGGGTTGGGAAGATCCCCTGGAGAAAGGATAGGTTACCCACTATAGTCTTCTTGGGTTTTCCTGGTGGCTCAGACAGTAAAGAATCCACCTGCAATGCGGGAGACCTGGGTTCGATCCCTGGGTTGGGAAGATCCCCTGAAGAAGGCGATGGCAACCCATTCCAGTATTCTTGCCTGGAGAATTCCATGGACAGAGGAGCCTGGTGGGCTACAGTCCATGGGGTCACACAGAGTTGGACACGACTGAAGCAACTAAGCAGCAGCAGCAGCAGCAGCAATCTATCCCCTTGTCCAGATAGTAAGACCAGGGATGGAATATGTTAGTAATGATAAAAACTAGCATTTATTGAGCACTTACTAGATACTTGAAATGGTGTCTAGCCTTTATTTTCAGTTAACTAATTCTTACAAAATCCTTAGACATTAAAGCTAAATTATCACAGTAAAAAATCAATTTCTCCCTATTTCAAATACCCTTTACATGTTATGGATCTTTCAAAGACTGTTTTAGTAGCCAATAGAAATAACTCATACTTACTAATGATTACAGGCTGCACAGAGAGCACATGCCATGCTAGGTGCTTTTCTGAATCCTCTCTTGTCATCCTTGCAGTAACCCTAATACACAGAAAAGGAAACAGCCTGCCCTTTGTTGTTGTTCAGTCACTAAGTCACATCTGACTCTTTGGAAGAGTCAGAGCATTCCAGGCTTCTCTGTCCTCTACTCTCTCTCTCTGTCTGCTACTATCTATGAGCTCTAATTCATGTTCATTGAATCAGTGATGCCATCTAACCATCTAACCAAGAAAATAGAATTCCCAGTGAATTTGAATCCAGATCTAGCTCAAGGCTAAACCTCTAACCACCCCAGAGTTAGTCTCTCCATTTAACACTCAATTAGATAATGATGATGATCTAGGTGCACTTCTTTAGCTTCTAGAAAGATCTTCCAGAGCGAATAGTGTCGTTTCTCATGGCTGCATGCTGTTCATAGCAGAACAATGTCTGACCCATAATGTGGGCTTTGTAACAGCTCCTGGATCATACTCTTTCTACTGAAGTCACAGATAAAGGAAATACAGAAGCAGCAACCTCAGATGCCACATGAGTGACTGTTCCTTAGGCAAAAGGAATGGGGAAGGGTTAAGCATAAAAACCACCTCTGAAATGCACAAGAAAGAAAACAAATACCAAGTGTTTACAGATCTGAAGAACATACACAGGAATGGGAGGGTGTCAAAAATGGCCACAGTGAGGGGACTTCCTTGAAGGTGCCTCCAAAAATTAAAAGAGGAATCATATAGAAAAACTTAAGAGGTGGAAACTGAGGAGCTGGCCATCAAAATGCAGAGGGGAGGCCTGTGTTAGCTAGAGCATCACCCCACAGAGGCCCCTGCCACCTCCTAGGGCCTCTGATAAAAATGACAAAAATGCAGATGCCTAGGACAGGGAGATAAAACACAACAGAGAACACATGTCGTAGCATCACTCTATGGTGTCCAGGTGTCTTTCAGTGCCAGGAGTCTGCAGTTCTGCTAGTAGGGAAGTTGTGTGTATGTGGGGGTGGGGGGACTACCCTTTCTGAAGACCCCCGCACCCTCCGGAATCAGGAGTCCTACTCGGGACAGGTGCGGCCAGGCTGCTCCACCTGAGAGGAGTGGGTAGGAGATGGATGGACCACAAGCTCCCAACTAAACCTAACCCTAACCCTAACCCTAACCCCTAACCCTAACGCTAACCCTAACCCTATTTATGTATCAAAGAAAGGAAGATCTTGCCTCCTGGGGGGGGGGGCAGGGTATAGACATCCAAACAAGGTTGCCTCATGGATACCAGCCTGGAGCAGAGGACATAAGGGGGGGAGGGGGGCAGCAATTGACCTTTGTGGTTTTCAGTGATGATGTCACCTACATGCTAATCTGAAATCTACCTAGGGCAGGAAGGAGGAGCTGAGACCTTCCCTCCTGTGGAAAGGGGGTTGATGCACCCACCACCTGCTCTATTTTTCCAGTTTGTTCTTTTCTCTTCCTGAGCCTTGTAGCTGCCTCTCCATAAGCTCTACCTGGGACCCAGGGCCCCACTTAGTTTCTGAGACATTCCTCCTGCAAGACTGGAAGAGTCAAAGCCGCCTCGGTCCCATGATACTCTCCCAGACCTAGATTCACAGAACCGCTCACCTTCACCCAAAATCACCTGACCTACTCCCTCTCCTCGTTCAGATACGTCCTATAGTGCAGGCATGTCTCTGGATTCCCCACTCTGCTCCTGGTCCTCTTCTGGGTCTGGTCTTGCTCTTGACCACAAGCTGGCAGGAGTCTCTATTCCCCTCCCATATCCCAGCCCCTGCCAGCCTTCTTTCCCAGGACTGAATACTGCTCCCAGCTGGAGGGATCCTCTCCTTCAAAAACAGACCTCAGAAAACCAATCCCAGCCTCTCCTGGCTTCTGAGTTGGCCTCTGGCCTAGAATTCCTTGTTGCTGGCCCCACCTATCAGACTAGGTATCCTGAAATGCCAGCCTGAGCTTGCTACTCCCTTTGGATGTTATCTCTTGGACCACCCAGCTGCCAGCTTCTCTACTGAGTGAGGTTAGATGCTCCAAGCTCTAGTCCTCTTAATAACTGGGAGGGCGGGGGTGGGGGTGGGGTGGGCTGAGGATGCTTGCGCCCTTCCCCGGCCTCCTTTTGCTGCCCAGTGGCACTGAGTTGCCAGACTCTAGCATAATTTCTAGGTCATGTCCTGCCTTCTCATCTGGCATACCAACCCAGGAAACAGACCTAATTTGCATCCATTCAAACCCAGATGTTTGGTGAGATACGATTTCCATATCAGGCACTGGAACAGATGTGGGAAACATAGCCCTCCTCTCTACATCTCATGCACACCCAAGGAATTCTCCCTTCTAGAAACCTCTCTGAAGGAATTCTCCAAAAGCCGGGCATCTCTGCAATATTTGGAGCAATGAGTTCCATCTCACTGAAGAAAGACAACCATAGAAAGAACAGCAGCTGGCACAAGGCACAGTCTGGCCTGAGCAAAAAGACCTGACAGATGAAGCGTGGGTCACTGCAAGCCCAAAACTAGATATTTGGTCCCCTCACTAGTGCAAAGACATGTGTGTGATCGGGTTAAAAACACATAACTTAGAAGAATCAGTTATAGGAAGACGATGTCCATCAGAGAAGCCTAAAAACTTCCAGCGCCTGGTATGTGACTATTTGGGGCCATTTATCACAAAAGAAAAGATGTAACTGAAATTATGAAAGCTGCTCCGAGTGATCATGTTCACTGTCTCTCTTCTGTGCTTGTTTGTTTGCCTTATTTTTTTAATATGAGAAAGTGGGTGTTTTAAGCTCTGCCTGGGCTATTTGAATGCGAAATGGTTGTTCCAGGTCTTCTTAAACTTGGCAGTGATTTGAGGCCAAATTCCCAGATGGTCACATAGTGATTTCACAACGTCAGGCCACTATTTCTCATCTTTCCAAGTTTCCTTCCACATCCCCAAACACAGGCAACTCATGACTGACCCAGAGGCCAGGGCCCGGTTCTGACATTCCAGGGCAGCCCCTCCTATCTGCGTCGTCTCTGTCAAGTTGATTCCGTTTGCTGAGTCCTCTTTCCTCCATCCACACAGTTCAGTTCAGTCACTCAGTCGTGTCCGACTCTTTGCGACCCCATGAATCACAGCACACCAGGCCTTCCTGTCCATCACCATCTCCCTGAGTTCACTCAGACTCACATCCATCAGTCGGTGATGTCATCCAGCCATCTCATCCTCAGTCGTCGCCTTCTCCTCCTGCCCCCAATCCCTCCCAGCATCAGAGTCTTTTCCAATGAGTCAACTTTTCGCATGAGGTGGCCAAAGTACTGGAGCTTCAGCTTTAGCATCAGTCCTTCCAAAGAAATCCCAGGGTTGATCTTCAGAATGGACGGGTTGGACCTCCTTGCAGTCCAAGGGACTCTCAAGAGTCTTCTCCAACACCACAGTTCAAAAGCATCAGTTCTTCGGCACTCAGCCTTCTTCACAGCCCAACTCTCACATCCATACATGACCACAGGAAAAACCATAGCCTTTACTAGACGAACTTAGTCGGCAAAGTAATGTCTCTGCTTTTGAATATGCTATCTAGGTTGATAATAACTTTTCTTCCAAGGAGTAAGCGTCTTTTAATTTCATGGCTGCAGTCACCATCTGCAGTGATTTTGGAGCCCCAAAAAATAAAGTCTGACACTGTTTCTACTGTTTCCCCATCTATTTCCCATGAAGTGATGGGACCAGATGCCATGATCTTCATTTTCTGAATGTTGAGCTTTAAGCCAACTTTTTCGCTCTCCTCTGTCACTTTCATCAAGAGGCTTTTAGTTCCTCTTCACTTTCTGCCATAAGGGTGGTATCATCTGCATATCTGAGGTTATTGATATTTCTCCTGGCAATCTTGATTCCAGCTTGTGTTTCTTCCAGTCCAGCGTTTCTCATGATGTACTCTGCACATAAGTTAAATAAGCAGGGTGACAATATACAGCCTTGACAGACTCCTTTTCCTATTTGGAACCAGTCTGTTGTTCCATGTCCAGTTCTAACTGTTGCTTCCTGACCTGCATACAGATTTCTCAAGAGGCAGGTTAGGTGGTCTGGTATTTCCATCTCTTTCAGAATTTTCCACAGTTTATTGTGATCCACACAGTCAAAGGCTTTGGCATAGTCAATAAAGCAGAAATACATGTTTTTCTGGAACTCTCTTGCTTTTTCCATGATCCAGTGGATGTTGGCAATTTGATCTCTGGTTCCTCTGCCTTTTCTAAAGCCAGCTTGAACATCAGGGAGTTCATGGTTCACGTATTGCTGAAGCCTGACTTGGAGAATTTTGAGCATTACTTTACTAGCATGTGAGATGAGTGCAATTGTGCGGTAGTTTGAGCATTCTTTGGCATTGCCTTTCTTTGGGATTGGAATGAAAACTGAACTCTTCCAGTCCTGTGGCCACTGCTGAGTTTTCCAAATTTGCTGGCATATTGAGTGGAGCACTTTCACAGCATCATCTTCCAGGATTTGAAACAGCTCAACTGGAATTCCATCATCTCCACTAGCTTTGTTCGTAGTGATGCTTTCTAAGGCCCACTTGACTTCACATTCCCAGATGTCTGGCTCTAGATTAGTGATCACATCATCATGATTATCTGGGTCGTGAAGATCACACAGTGGTCATAAAGAACTTGCTGGTTCAAAAGGGCGTTGTGAGGAACAAGTGGGATTATACATGTGAAAACTCTTAGGAGAATGTGAAATAGTGTAAAAATGCCCCTTCTTGAGGAGAACTTCTATGATTCTCCAAGACAGAAGTAGATGCATATTCCAGGTGCCTACAATAACAGTGGATGTTCCACTATATCTCCACGGCACATTTATTCAGTCAGTTTTATTTACTTTTGGCTGTGCTGGGTCTTGTTGCTGCGCATGGCTTTCTCTAGCTGCGGCAAGCAGGGGTTACTCTCTAGGCATGGTGCACAGGCCTCTCTTTGCAATGACTTCTCCTTGCGGAGCACAGGTTCCAGAGCACTTAGTCTGAGTTGCTTCACGGCATGCGGGATCTTCCTGGACTAGCAATGGAACCCACGTCCTCTGCACTGGCAGGTCAGATTCTTAACCACTAGACCACCAGGGAAGTCTCTCCATGGCCTGTTTATCCTCCAGCCATCCCCACTGAACTCTAAGCAACCTGGGCACAGTCAGTGGCGAATGACAACCCACTCCAGTACTCTTGCCTGGAAAATCCCATGGGCGGAGGAGACTGGTAGGCTGTAGTCCATAGGGTCGCTAAGAGTCGGACACGACTGAGTGACTTCACTTTCACTTTTCACTTTCCTGCATTGGAGAAGGAAATGTCAACCCACTCCAGTGTTCTTGCCTGGAGAATCCCAGGGACGGGGAAGCCTGATGGGTTGCCATCTATGGGGTCGCACAGAGTTGAACACAACTGAAGTGACTTAGCAGCAGCAGCAGCAGTGGGTCTTCCTCACCACTGTGTATTCTTAGGACCTCCCACTTAGTAGGCAACCAGTGTTTGTTGAATGAATGGCAGACTGAAATCCTAAATGCACAGCGTTTCTTGAAAGTTAATGCAGGAATGTGTTGGGAGGGGGGCAGTCAGAAAGCACATTTATCTTTACAGCTTTTGCTTGCCTACAGAAAAAAGTTCAACTTCTTGTCTGGGTTAGTTCCACTATCTTCATATACATGGAAAATACAGAATACATTATCAGGAAAATAGAGTTTGGTTATACCTTCTGTGAGTTTGCAAAATCCTCATTTCTATAGGAGGAGAGCTACTGCAGCCGGAACAACTGATAGAGTGGCTGATTCCACTGATAGAAAGGACAGGAGAGGCTGGGGACAATTCTGACATCAAGCGACCTTTTTTTGTCAGAAGTAAACTAGTGAAGTATGATCTTCATTGGTCTGTGTTAAGTCTGTGTTTCCAGACAGCCTATTACACCGCCACCTGTACACGCTGAAGAAAGTGAAACTTTCACAGGAAACAATGAGATGGCTAAAGACTCATCTGAAGCTTAAATTCTACTCATATTGCCACCAAATGAAATACAGACAGATGATCCACTTGTATTTCCAATCTCTCTCTCTGCTTAAATTGGTCTGATTAAGTGATGGATGGGTCACTCAGAGCAGAAGCAGTTAAAATGATCATTTTGCATTTAATGAAGAACATCCGTATTTTTAGTTGCTCTATTTATTAGAAAGAGCATTAGAGGGTGTCTGAGAGTGGATGGTGTGCTTTGCTGTTAGGGAGTTATAATGTGCAGCCAAAGAGGGAAACCAAATGGTCAGGAATATTTTGTTCCTGCTTGTTTTCAGTGAATGAAAATTCACATCATAACAAGTGGGTGTCCTATGTAACCACTCCACATAGGCTATGCGAAAAGTAATGATAACTTCTTGGCTTACTTTATTTTTATTGATATGATGGTGGAAGAAAACCAAGATCATTTTCTAAAGAAACAGTTGAAATGGGGAATTCACTTATAAAGAAGTAAAGACCACAGTACTAACAATTTTCATAAGACCAAATCTCTCAGTTTTTAAGGCAACTCAGCATCCAACATAGAACTGTAACATAAGGTACAGATATTACAGTTAGGAAAACAGCAAGGCCCCATGGTAAACCAAGAGAGATGGGATTACAATAGACAGAACCAAAGTATACATTTCTGTCCAAATGGTGACAACTGTATCATCGGGAGAATGATGAGAGAGATGGAGAGAGGCTTGGATCCTGGATTCAGCTCCAAGTGACACCTTCAAGATCACACCGTGGAATAGTAAGTACCACCATGTCTGCTGATTCCAGCTGCCTCAGGGTGCTAAGAGAACCAGCCGATCCCTCAGACAAACCAGTCACATGCAATTTAGGGTTTTATTATCACGGGCCATCTCTGACGTGCTTGGGCTACATGGGCTTCCTCTGTCCAGTGACATGGCCCCAAAGTCTATCCCCAAGGCTGAAAGCCAACCTTGGTGCCACAGGCTTCCTCTGACTCCTCTTTATGAAGACGAGGTACGCCTCCCATACATGGGAATGGGTGACAACTTCTCCAAAAGTAAGGGTACAGTAACAGCCCCCCCAAATGTGTTCGACAACATACACAAGGATATGCAACTCTCCTCAGAGCAATCACACAAACTTCCAGTCTCCTGAATAGGACAAAGACTTTTCCAACTGGTTCTTACAAATGACTGGTTCTTACACAGTCACTGCGTACCCCTTCTTTTCACTCGCTCTGATGCAGAAACGTCTGGCCGTTAGCTAGGAGGCCAGGTCAGCAAAAACAACCAAGGAGCGCACACTCTCTCTCTCTCTCCCTCCCTCTCTCTCTCTCTCTCTCTTTCTTTGGCTTCTGCTCTAAGGATCTCCAGAAACAAGCAGATGGGGGCTGGGAATGTTCAACCCAGAGTCAGCTGCAGACTTGCAGAGAGGAAGGAGAGTCTGCATTCTCCTGACATCCTTATCCTGCTGCACCCGGCCAGAGGAGAGCAGCGATTTTCTTAGCTTAGTGCCCAGGAGGCAGTCTCTCAAGAACACGAGAGAGAAGGCAACCAAGTGAAAGAGTTATCGACCATGTTTGTGCAGTGTTGAACTTGGCAAATACAGCTGGATAAAGGATTAAGATCTCAGCACTCCACCCAGAGTCCTGCTTTAGAAAATTGTTAAAGAAGTCCACATCCTGCCCTCATGGGCCAAAACAACCTGTAGGCATCATCTACGTTCTTTCTTTAAAATTTTATTTATTTTAATTGGAAGATAATTCCTTCACAATATTATGATGGTTTTTGCCATACATCAATATGTATCGGCCATAGGTATACACGTGTCATCTTCCACGTTCTTACTCTCCCCTCCAGAACACATGGTCTTGTGTCTGTCAGGGCAGTGAGAGTTCAGAGAGTGGCAGCTGGCTCCCTCTTCTGTTCTGGGAGGACTTCAAGGGTACTGGAGGAGCCTCTCCAGCTTGGCTGTGCGAGGGGGCCTCCCACAGCTGCCCTCCACTTGGCCTTCCTTCATTATACACACACACACACACACACACAGGTTAAGTTTTTGCTCACTCTTTTCATGTCTTAATGAGCTCCTTTCCTTTAGATCTTAATTCATTGTATTACTAGAGACTAAAACAGATTCATTATTAAATAGCTGTACTATGTTATACTTTCACAATACTGTTCACATTCTGGCATGATGGGTATTCTTTTCAAAAGGGTCATTTGGTGGAAGTTAGCTTTCCTACAATTTCCTTCTAACTTGTCTTTGCTCTTTTAAGAAAGAAATACTAAGAATACAGAGAGTCACAGCAATAAATCGCTTCAAGAAAGAAATGTACATACAATAATACTGTTGCTCCTGAATTCTTCAGTAAGAGTTGAGAGTGGATATATGTATCCATAACTGATACACTTTGCTGTACAACAGAAACTAACAACACTGCAAATCAACTATACTCTAATAAAAATGTTTTGAAAAGAAAAAAAATGGGTCATTGGAAAATAGAAATAGACTCACAGATACAGAAAACAAACTTATGGTTACCAAAATGGAAAGGGGGGTTACAAATTAGGAGTTAACAGATTAACACACCACTACATATAAAATAAACAACAAGGACCCGCTGTATAGCATGGAGAACCATACTCTCTGTTTTGTAATAACCTATAAGAGTAGAGAATCTGAAAAAGAGTTTGTATGTGTGTGTGTATACGTAGAACTGAATCACTAAAACTAAAACTAACATTATGAATCAACTATACTTCAGTTTTTCCAAAAAGGTCATTTGAGTGTTCTTAATAATTTTCTGGTGCAGCTTTCAGCGTATTATGCAATGAGTAGAGGACAGAGACCAGTATCAGTTGCCTTCAACATGGCATTTAAGGAGAGTACCAAGGCTCACACATGAGGGAAGAACCAGAGCTGTACATGGCTGTCAAGTAAGTTTTGAAAGCCAGAATTTGGTGACTGCCCCCAACTGTGCATTCTTATGGCATTTCTTGGTCTAACGTGATAGATTGATTCTAAAAACACGCACTAATTTTTAAAATGCAAAACAGACCCGCTTGTGTTACAGCTTGCACAAACAGAGGACTACAAGAGTGGAAACAGCATAAACAATGTTGTTTATATCCAAGTCCTGAGAAAACTGCTGCGTTTTCCTCCAAAATTGCAGGAAGTATCTGAGTAACTCTCATCCATTAAGATGGAATAAGAACCATATTTTCCATAGGCATGGATAGAATTTTTCAGAAATCCTGACATTATAGGATCTCAAAGCAGGAGCATAATTAATAAAGGGTGATGGCCTCAAACCTGCAACTGAAAGCACAAAAAATTCCAGCCACAAACAAAGCTGAAAAGTTAAAACCTAAGTGAGGCCAAACACAGCAAAAGGTCAGAAATGCTATCCATTTTCATTGTTCTGCTTCACTCTTGACCTCCTGTGAAGGCAGAGGGTTGGTTCCTCTAGTTGAGTAGCCAAAAGGGACTATGATTGATTGTATCAGGAGTGACTAGCCTCATGCATTTGAGCCCTGAAGTTTCAGAATCACAGCAGACTAGATCTGCTTTATTCCTTTTGTCATCAGTTGGCTTCCTTAACACATCTCTTCATTTTTGTGTTGTTGTTGTAACAAAACTATATTTAAAACCAAGCAACAGGAAGCTTTTACTTGGGAAGTTGAGGTTTAAGCACTTGGAGGCAAACAATGAACCAGAGAGATAAAGATGCAATGCAAATGGTCGGGAACAGACCCTGGGCTAGTTTCCTGCCAAAGTTGACTCGTGAGCATGTGTGAGGCCACGATATGGACTCACAGTGCTATTTTGCTTTTATTTACTCCAATTTATTTGTTCCTGTGAGAACCCCTATAAAAACAAAGTGTGGGGACAAACAATGGAAGCGTTGCCATCTCCTCCTTGCCAGGGCTTTTATTTTCCACATTATCAAATGTTTTCATCAGTGGAGCTCAGCCCATTCATTCAACTCTGTGAATCACGACCCAGATCATATTGCAATGGTGGGTGGGGAGAACCCTATGTGTTGCTTCTATAAAAGAGAGAAAGAGAGAGAGAGAGAAAGACACAACGAAAGGAAGGAAGGAAAAAAGGAATGTTTCTCAATCATCTTTTCCCTTTGACACTACAAACAGGCTTGTGGTTCTTTATGATACTCCACAATGGACGCTGTGCCCCCAAATAGTCATGTGAAATAAAATGTTTAAAAAAGCAAGCTTGCAAGTCCAGAACATAATTTTATCTTCATCCCTCCCGTTTTGGTCCCTTTTTCCAAACAGGTATCCATGTCAAAGGAGAGCTCTTGAGTTGGGGGTTTGTTTGACCTAGGTCATGCAAAGGTCAAGCTTTTCACCAGTTGTTAACACAAAGCTTCCAGCCAACCCAACCTCCAAATCCGGCTACACAGTCTGTTTCCATCTGCAAATGCGCTATGCACATTGGATTTTTCTCAGTTTTGCAGGAACTAACAATCCCTTCACTGTGAAGTGGTCTCAGTGACAAATAAATAGGTCAAACACTCTTCGGTGAAACTGTAGGCGCTGAATTTGCCAAATATGGAAATGGAATGGATTTTGACTTTTTCATTTTTAAAAAGGCTTTTTAAAGTGTTATTTTAAAACCGGTTGAACAGATCGCTTTATTCCTTTATTGAGCTTCAAGGGAGGCTGTCTCTTAAGCAGTTTTATGCAATCCAAACTATATTTTTGCTTCTCTGAAAGAGATCAATATTTATTCAGATTGATTTTTAAGATTTACATGTGAAAAATAGATAAAATTGGATCACATATAAACCAAAACTAATTCTGTCAACTCCCATGAAAGTCAATAAAGCCAAAATAAATTGAGCAGATTTCATCTACCTGCATTTGAGAATTGTTTTACTTCATTATTTCTTATAAACTTACTGAGCAGAAATTTGCTTAACTCTTAACCAAGCTTCTCTTACTGAAACAATAAGGCTTTCTATGGAATATTTTGCACTCGAATATTATCACCAGGATAGCATATGGCAAACTAGCGGTAGGCAGTTTATCTTCATCCTCTTTGTAAGCTAAAATTAGCACAATGCTTTCACAGCATTCTCCCCTTGACTCGGGCCAGGGTGATATTCTCCACAATGCCATGCTTGTTCCACATCCTGCCAGCTTCCAATATTAAAGCAAATTGGTTGAAAGTTTATATGAACAATCACAGATACATTCTAATGCAATAAAACCCCAAAGTAACACCAATGATGAAAAGTAAACCAGCTATATTAGGAATCAATCTGAAAAACCTTCCTTCATCTGCTTCCTGAAATACATAACATTTCCACTACAAAGACGTTCAAATGTTTACAGAGGCTAATTGTACCAAGTGGGATGTATATATAAGGCGCCAAAAGCAAGACACAATTACATTTTAAGACAACTAAGGCTTATTTTTCTACTTGTTTACCATATTCAGTTTTTCTTGGTAATGTGTTCTTGATGCTAAAAATGCACTGTTGCTAAGAATTAAGTATGTAGTTTCAGAGGATTAAACGAAGGTGATCTGTCCAGGGAAAGCCGTCACTCTTTAAACAGGAAAGCAGCTACTGGCTAGCATTTTGAAAGGATTACAACACAAACAATGATTATAAAAACAATGGAAGAGGTTCAAAAAAATACATCCCTTTTAGCTGGCTTGTAGCAGTGTAATCTTCAGACCAAATAGTTAAAAACAAAAAACTCTAGGAAGAATTAACTTTAGGAATCCCAAGATTGGCAGGTGAGCAGCAAAGAGAAATTTACATTAGGGATCGCAACACCTCTGTCTCCTATACCTCCCCACCTTTAATGTTGTGTATTAGGGCAGATGTTACACTAACAAGATTTTGCTAGAAATTTCACTAACTGCCTTCAGATTAAAGTTTCTATTACGGTATGCTGAGGCAGATGTATTCAGTTTGTTAACAGCAGATTAAATCTAAGATGACAAACACATGCTGACAGTGTCAGCTGATCTATATAAATAGAGAAAAAAATTCATCAGTATTTGAAGAAGAAAAAAAAATAATTTCCCAAGAGCTCACTGTATCTCAGACTGAGTCACACTATTCTCAGACGTATACATTTTGTCAGACAGAAGAAAAAAAGGGAAAATCTTCCCCAAACCTTGTAAGACAACCTCAAACATGATTTAACTAAAACAATATTTCACTTGACATAAGATATTAATCCATCTGCCCCAGTCATTTCCTAACTCATATCCTCCCTCAACACGGAAAAAGTATACCAGGTCAGGGAGAGCAGAATGCAAACATTTAAATAGGTAAATCACTTAGAAATTTCAGAAATAGCCAAATGAAGCAGTTATGTATTTCACATCTAATCAAAAAGCTGTATGCATTTGGGCCTTTTCAGCTATATTTGTATGAAAAAAATCAAAACTATGACACAACCTTGTACCCAGGTATCCTGAAAACTCAGATATCAGGGATAATCTATACTTTTCGATTGTCCTTACCAATGCTAAGTCCTACATTCAGAATTTCTCTTCACTGACCACGAAATTACATGGAGTTTACTGACCTTCGGTAAATTTCAATCTATATGTAAAATGGTTATTGAAGTTCTTCATTCTATGTAGGTTTGTACACAGAGTTTCAACTTGGTTCTTAGAATCTCAGTATTTCAGAACTGGAGGAAAACACTTCAGTTATCTAACCCAGCTCTCTCTCTCTCTCTTTTTTTTATTTACAGAAGAAATTCCATCCTAGTGAGGCTGAGTGAGTCCAGAGCAGAGCACAGAGCCCAGAGCACAGAGCTCACAAATTGTTCAGTGGGGATAGCACCTGAGGACTGCCACAGCAAGGACCCTGGTCTTCAAAGTTCCCAGTGTGAAGAGCACATAGACAAACATTTAAAATAGCAACTGACTGCAAGGAGTTGATCTTCATATAGAGTCAAGTATTATCCTGATGTTTCATCATTTGTTTCCATACTAAGCGGTTCAGTGCTTTGATGAGGGAATGTAGGTATCACTAATGTATTCAAATCCCAGAGATATACAGTTCCTTAAATAGTCTTTCTATACTGAAGAGGAATATATAGCACCGTTACACATGTGTGTGTTTATCTATGTACACAGAGCAAGTATTGCCAAATGTTAACAACTGTTGAAAGGGGATGGTGAGTTATGGGTATTTACTATGCTATTCATTCTGGCTTTTGGTACATATGACAATATTCTTAATATAAAGTCAGAAAGAATGTTAACAAATAACACGTGGGGGAAAATCTCAAAACAATGAGCCACAAGTCTTGCCCTGTATTTTCCATTTTCTATGTGACATCCCCAGCTTTGGAGTGAGGGTCCCTGAAACTTGTCACTGAACTGTGCTACAACAGAATAGAGTCAGCATCACACATATAAGAAACTCCTCTCTTTAAAAGGAAGTTCCCTGGTAGTCCAGTGGTTAAGAATCCGCCTGCCAATGCAGGGGACACAGGTTTGATCTCTGGTCCAGGAAGATTCCACATGCTGTGGAGCAGCGAAGCCTGTGCACCATAGCTCTGCAATGAGAGAAGCCACCGCAATAAGAAGCCCGTGCAGCATAGCGAAGAGTCGCCTCTGCTCTCCACAACTGAGAAAGCCCTCATGCCGCAATGAAGGCCTCAACCAGCTATAAAAGTAAACAAATTTTTTAAAAAAGAACAGGATCATGTTGGTTGTTAGGAAACCACCTCTATTCTCTTGACAAGGGATGGGTTTGCAACTAATAGAGAAAGACAAATACTATGATATCACTTAGAGGCAGAATTTTAAAATAATACAAATGAATCTAGATACGAAACAGATCCACAGACATAGAAAATACAAACTTATAGTTACCAAAGGAGAAAGATGGGGGTAGGGAAGGGATAAATCAGCAGTCTGAGAGTAACTGACACTAACTACTATACAGAAAATATATAAGCAACAAGGACTTACTGTATAGCACAAGGAACTATATTCAATATCTTATAATTGAAAACGGAATTAATCTTGGAAAAAAAAATATATATATATACACATATATCGGCTTCCCTGATGGCTCAAGCTGTAAAGAATCCTGCAGTGCAGGAGACACAGAGACGTGGGTTCAATCCCTGGGTTGGGGAGATACCCTGGAGGAGGGTATGGTAACCCACTCCAGCATTCTTGCTGGGAAAATCTCATGGACAGAGGAGCCTGGTGGGCTATGGTCCATGGGGTCACAGAGTTGGACACTCCTGAAGCAACTGGACACACACACACACACATGTAGATAAGTATGTCTGAATCACTTTGCTGTACACTTGAAACTAATACAAGATTGTGTATCAACTGCATTTCAGTTAAAAATTTTAAAAATTTTTCAAGGATCTTAGTGTGTCATGAGAAAGTGGATTGAAAAAAATTAAAATAGTCACCGTGGGAAATAGCCTTTCTGGTCTCATCATATCTAGGCTACAACATGGTACATACACAGAAGAGCAAGAAGAGACGATTAAAACGAGGTGCGGGAGATGGAGAGTGGGCAGCCGACACCACCAGTTATTTTGTAGGCAAAAGAAGCAGTAAAGCTGATTTGCTATAAACAAATAAAGACCTGCCTGTAAATCTGGTTTTGCCTCCCTGCAACTTCCCAGCACAAGGTGGAATCAAGATTGCCGGGAGAAATATCAATAACCTCAGATATGCAGATGACACCACCCTCATGGCAGAAAGTGAAGAGGAACTAAAAAGCCTCTTGATGAAAGTGAAAGAGGAGAGTGAAAAAGTTGGCTTAAAGCTCAACATTCAGAAAATGAAGATCATAGCATCTGGTCCCATCACTTCATGGGAAATAGATGAGGAAACAATGGAAACAGTGTCAGACTTTATTTTTGGGGGCTCCAAAATCACTGCAGATGGTGACTGCAGCCATAAAATTAAAAGATGTTTATTCCTTGGAAGGAAAGTTATGACCAACCTAGATAGCACATTAAAAAGCAGAGATATTACTTTGCCAACAAAGATCCGTCTAGTCAAGGCTATGGCTTTTCCAGTGGTCAGGTATGGATGTGAGAGTTGGACTATGAAGAAAGCTGAGTGTGGAAGAATTGATGCTTTTGAACTGTGGTGTTGGAGAAGACTCTTGAGAGTCCCTTGGACTGCAAGGAGATCCAACCAGTCCATTCTGAAGGAGACCAGTCTTTGGTGTTCATTGGAAGGACTGATGCTGAGGCTGAAACTCCAATACTTTGGCCATCTGATGCGAAGAGTTGACTCATTGGAAAAGACCCTGATGCTGGGAGGGATTGGGTGCAGGAGGAGAAGGGGACGACAGAGGATGAGATAGCTGGATGGCATCACCAACTCCATGCACATGAGTTTGGGTGAACTCCGGGAGTTGGTGATGGACAGGGAGGCCTGTTGTGCTGCGATTCATGGGGTCACAAAGAGTTGGACATGACTGAGTGAGTGCACTGAACTGAACTTCCCAGAATCACAATTTCCTATTCAGTATTAATAGGCAAGGGATGCTTTGCACCTTATTTTACCAACTGCAATTACTATAAAGCTAGTCCTCAAGCTCTATATAACATTTGGTGAAATTTATCTATAATGCAAAGGATTATCTTCTTGTATTTTAAACTTCACTGATAACAAGACATTCCGAAATTCAAAGGCCTGATACTGCCCAATAGCTTCATCAAAGACCATAGATTAATGTCACAATGTGAGACTAGAGATGCTAGAAGAAATTGTGTTACTGGGCAAATACATTCCCCATTCTAACAGGACTCCAGGGAGGAAGTTTCAGCCAGGTCTTCAGAGAGCTCTGAATCTACCTCAACTGAATCATCAACAAGAGGTACACCATGCAACATGTCATCCTGACTGCCCACAGCAAACCTCACTTTTTTCAGACACCTCAATACGTGGTGTAGAAATAGCACTTCCCTTCCCTGAGTCGCTCAGTTGTGTCCGACTCTTTGCGACCCCATGGACTGTAGCCTACCAGGCTCCTCCCTCCATGGGATTCTCCAGGCAAGAGTACTACAGTGGGTTGCCATTTCCTTCTCCAGGGGATCTTCCCAACCCAGGGATCGAACCCGGATCTTCCGCATTCCAGGCAGACGCTTTAAACTCTGAGCCACCAGGGAAGCCCACTAGCTGGGTTTAAAAGAATCCAGTGGACTGAAAGTCTGAGGTAAGAAAGGTATCATCTGCAATCTAAATCTCTTCTTCCTCATTCACTTCCTCCTCATCACCTCCAAAGGTAGAAGTGACAGATTTATGACAAGGCATTTGAGAGTGATGAACAATAGAAGGGATTCTCGTATAGGTGGCAATTTCAGTGGCCCACCAAGTGTAGAGGGCTCCCTGTCCTGACACCAAGGGCAAACAAACGCTTTGTGCTGTAAAGTGAAGACACACTTGGGAATAGTACTCGAGTCTCCATCCCCTATTATGTCATCACTCAAACTCAGAAATCAGTGCCAGTACTAACCAGATCATGATGATGATAGCAGCTAATATAGACATAATGTTTACTATGTGCCAGGCACTGTTCTCAGTTCTATATATCAACTTGTTTAATCTCACCAACAACCCAATAAGTAGATGTTAATATCACCCACATGTTGTACGTGTTTAGGCTACTCTTCTGCCCAAAGAAGATAAAGCCATTTTTTCCATGAGAAGAGACCACTACTCTTCGGGTCTAATGACATACTGAACCCCTCTTATGGCTGAAAGTTAATCAAGAGCATCAACCAATATTTTGGCCACCTGATGTGAAGAACTGATTCATTAGAAAAGACCCTGATGTTGGGAAAGACTGAAGGCGGGAGGAGAAGGGGATGACAGAGGATGAGATGGTTGGACAGCATCACTGACTTGATGGACCTGAGTTTGAGTAAGCTCTGGGAGTTAGTTGGTGATGGACAAGGAAGCCTGTGGCGTGCTGCAGTTCATGGGGTCGCAAAGAGTCAGACACGACTGAGCAACTGAACTGAACTGATCAACCAAGTTGGATGAATGTGTTAGTAACTCCTAAGTGGACAGCATCAGGAAATATGTTTGTCCCAGATATTTCTTAACTCACAAGTGAGGGGAGGGACTTCACTGATGGTCCAGTGGATGAGAATCTGCCTTGCAATGCAGGAGATGCAGGTTCAATCCTGGTCCGGTATCTAAGACCCCACATGCCTTGGGGCAACTAAAAGCCTGCACACTGCAAGTACTGAAGCCTGCGCACTCCAGAGCCTGTGCTCCACAACTAGAGAATCCATGCGCCACAACAAAAGATCTCATATGACACAGCAAAGATGCCTTGAGCCACAACTAAGGCCTGATGCAGCCAAATAAACAAAAAATTAATAAATAAATATTAAAAAGAAAAAAAGGGAGGGGAGAAACAAACACTGGACTATAAATTCCCTGAAGGCAGGAATGGTCTTATTCATCTCTGTTGTCTCGGGATTTAGCACAGGGTCTAGTACTCTGTGAATGAATGAATGAGTGAGTGAATAATGAATGAAATAGTGTCTGATCACTTCCTGCTAAAGATCCTCCCTAATTTTATTCTCTCTTCTCTCTTCTCAATGAGAGATACGATGAATACATTTCAGAAATACATGGACCAAGAGGATATCAGTTATTAGGTTACTTCTTAACTTGGTACAAAAGAAAGGTGTCGGAGTTGAAAACCTGGCAGATTCTGGTTCTGGTATTTCCCACCTACAGCCTGTGAGAGGCAATTCTCATCTATAAAATGGAGACATGGAGATTTTATAAGATTACTATAGGATTAGTGGTCAAGACTCACAAACTGAGATAGGTAGACACATTTCATAAATTGAAAATCAGAAAAAAAAAAAAGCTCTTTGTTAGATTTTTCCTTCCCATGATCCCGCATTGTGTGTGTGTGTCAGTTGCTTAGTTGTGTCTGACTCTTTGCAGTCTCATAGACTGCAGCCCACCAGGCCCCTCTGTCCATGGGATTCTCCAGGCAAGAACACTGGAGTGGGTTGCCATTTCCTACTTACCCCAAAAGGAACTATAGAAAGAAAGTGAAGTCGCTCAGCTGTGTCCGACTCTTTTCGACCCCGTGGACTGTAGCCTACCGGGCTCCTCCATCCATGGGATTTTCCAGGCAAGAGTACTGAAGTGGGTTGCCATTTCCTTCTCCAATTCCACATTATATGTGACCCATAATAGGTGTTCAATAAACATTTGTTAAATAATGGAGGATCAGAACAAAAGAGACACCTGTTTCTGATCCTCTAAATCCCAATTTATAAGACTTTCTCCGAGGGGCTCAAAATCATCAGGGCTGACCTCAGCAGATGGGATGAGAGTAAGTTCAGGCAAAGTTACCCTTTATTTCTGAGGTTACAGTTGGAAAAGTTGCATTCAAGTGCACACTGAGATCAACAATATTGTCAGCATTTGGGAGAAGAAAGAGTGATGACAGGACAGAGGAGACTCCAGGTACCAGGTCTGAAAAGCAAGCCCATGGGCCCCAATTCTTGCACCTCTTTTCTCTGCTCCCCACACCAGCACCCCAGGTCACAAGCCAAGAAATGGCAGCGTCATTGCTGTCACTCTGCCCCTCTGAAATAGGAACCAGGATTAGCTCTGGCTGGCTGAAGCTCAACCCAGATAAGTCCAGAGCGATGCTGATAGGCAGCGGGAAGGAATTTGAGGAAGTGACAAGAAATGCCACGTCACCCACCATAAAGAAAGCTTTCCCACAAAGTGGCCTGGGAGGCGGCTACAAAGCCAACTGGTGCTCAGGAAA
This sequence comes from Ovis aries, assembly GCF_016772045.2. Classification (NCBI taxonomy): domain Eukaryota; kingdom Metazoa; phylum Chordata; class Mammalia; order Artiodactyla; family Bovidae; genus Ovis; species Ovis aries. The sequence goes on from NC_056056.1 coordinate 41,888,200, forward strand.
ATGCAGATAAACACAGAAGTCTTTCCTAGAAGCAGGACAGAAAGCCAGCCACACACAATTCATGTCCTTGCCACATCCTTCAGCAACTACGAGGAAGGATGTAGAAAGCTCCCCTTATGCAGCCCAGAGGAGGCTGAACAGAGAGTCCCTGAGCCCTCCTGCTGCCAGAGGCCAGGATCCACCAGGCACACACTCACCTCTGCCCATTTCTAATGTGTCAACCAGAGAATCACCAGTAATCCTAAAGGAGTGTGGGTGTGTTTACAGAGATTTTAGGTTATAGTCTTTCTGTCACAGGGAAGGGTTTGTGGCCATGTCAGAAATAAACTTCCTAATTTCATCCACCAGGTAATAGACATCAGAATAATCCTCAATGGCATCTGTCAGTGCAAAGATTCCCACTGTTCTTCACAAAAGTTTCATGGAGAAGTGGAAGTCAGCAAGCAGTGATTCTCCCAAGAAATTCACAAGGAAAGAGATAGGGCCTAACAAGAGGACTAGCAAGGGAACTCTTCTGTTCTACCATTGCTGTTTATTTTGTTTGTTTGTTTCTTTTTTTTTTTTTTTTTAAGACAGCACAAAATTCCCCACTGGTTATCTATGGCATGACCTTTTTTCATTACATTTTAAAATTTAATTCAAAGGACCTCTTCTCCTAAAAGTGTATCCAAAACTTACTGGAGATATCATCACAAGGAAATCTGTACTTTCATAGATGCAATATAAGGTCAAATATTTACAATATATTTAGAATAATATCTTCTGTTATTAAATAATACCAGTGACTACTTACAAAGATATGGTTTTTCCAGTAGTCATGTATGGATGTGAGAGTTGGACTATAAAGAAAGCTAAGTGTCAAAGAATTGATCTTTTGAACTGTGGTATTGGAGAAGACTCTTGAGTCCCTTGGACTGCAAGGAGATCCAACCAGTCTATCCTGAAGGAAATCAGTCCTGAATATTCATTGAAAGGACTGACGCTGAAGCTGAAACTCCAATACTTTGGCCATCTGATGCGAAGAACTGACTCATTGGAATAGACCCTGATGCTGGGAAAGATTGAAGGTGGGAGGAGAAGGGGACGACAGAGGATGAGACGGTTGGATGGCATCACTGACTCAATAGACAAGCTCCGGGAGTTGGTGATAGACAGGGAGGCCTGTCGTGCTGCAGCCCATGGGGTTGCAGAGTCGGACATGACGGAGCTACTGAACTGAACTCACTACTTACAAGGCCATGGTGGATCAGTCCCCTAGGCCTAAGTGTCTCTGCAAGTATTCTAAGTGTCTCTGCAAGAAACTCTGGCTAAGATTCTGCCATCTTAAACTGTCCCACAACTTCTATCTAGAGAGAAATTTGACTCACTGGTATCTCAGAGATTTCATAAGGGCCACAGTTGTCAGTAGACCAGTCTTTCATCTGGGTAGCTGGGAAAATAGTTCAGTGCAATGTATTTTTGCTCAGGATTCTTTGAGAACACACCAAATAGGAAATGATTAGAATTACATTTACTTACTCTCACATATTAGCATTAAATTATTAGTTGTATTAGTGGCTTACATTTACATTAAACTTGCAAATTATATAGACCCTTATTTCCATTCTACAAGCATCTCCATTTTTTCCCTGCATGCATATCTAATCATTCGCTTACCTCTTATCACTCCGGGAACCTACAGTTCTTAATTCCATGGATTTCCACAGGGCAAGAATCTAGGCCACCGTTTATACACAGAAATCAATTCAGCCATCACTAGAGTATGCATCAAAACAACATTTTAAGAGCAAAAGTTGCAGCCAGTGGCATTGAGCCAAAGCACCTCTTCTCAAAAGGAAAATGCAGTGGGATTTTTTAAGAGCAAATAGGACAAGTCACCGAGGCTTTATGCCTCACCAAGAAATGGGGAATTCTTAATGGCCCAAAGTGTCTTGATTCAAATCTGGAACTTAATAAGACTTGTGCCTGAAAAAAAGTGCTGATTGCCACATCCCCCAGTGTCCTTTAGTAGTGCCCCATGTCAATATATTCACCAGGCCCATTTTCTCTTTCTTTGCCCCTAGTGAGATTATTAACCAACAATATTTTTATGTTTTTAATTAGAATCTGAAAGACCATTTGGGCACCATATTGTATTTTTACAAGCACTGCATCTCTGAAACACAAGATTATATTAATGTGATGCTTTCCAAAGAAATCATGTTACTAAGTATCATAAATCACAAAAGCATCACTGGCTTCTTCTAAAATTGTAATCTGCAAACTACACCATTCACAAGTTATAACAGTCTATTCAAATATATATTAAAGCCATAAAAAGTTTCCCCTCACCCACATTCTTTTCCCACAGGCCAAATAAAGGTGAATTAAGGAAATTTGGCAAAGGGTATACATGGCTATTGCCATTTCCCACAGCAAACAGGGTATTTTCCTCTGGGAATAAAACATTTTCCTTAAACTACTGTTTATAACCCTTATCAGCTCAACAGCAATAGAGCCATCAAGTCCAATCTCTTATGGAAAAAAGTCAAGGTCAACAAGTACTTGCATTTTTGTTTATCTTTAGCTGCAATTGCTACTGACATTCAATTGGGTAATAAACACAGGTCTGTCAAATGTTCCCAATGAACAGGTGATCCAAAAGCTATCTCAGAACAAGGCCACAGCCAGGTAATCAAACAATCCTGTTATAACAATTATGATTTGAGTACATTTATTTATAGATGCAAACATCAGTCAATTCTGAGCGAACATTGCCATACCACTCCCACCACTGGGTAATAAGAGTGAGGAAGTACAGGAGGGCATTTGTTAGCATTGCTCACCAACAATAATGTGTGCATTCTCACGAGTAGAGTACCATTCAAAGAAAAGGTTTTCTCCTCTTATCTCTTCTATTTAAAAGCAATTTTGTGTAGTTCAATACAGCCATGTCCTTTACTCTGTTTGCCACCAAGGTTCCTGAGCCCAGTTGCCTGTCTCTGCCTGAAAACCAATTCTACGGTTCTGTGTGTGTGTCTATTTGGAATTGTTGCATGATTCCTTTAAGCCAGCATGGTTGCTACCTCAGAAAACATTTCGTTTTAACTTGAAAAGGGCTAGGATTTGTTCAGCATGTTTAATTCTACAAAGGCAGAGAAAGATCTGGAATAAATACTTCTTTCCAATCCATCAAGAAACTCACTGATAGCAACAGGAGTTATGCGTTTGGAACTGGGCAGCACATGGCTCCACGCCACATTCAACCTACAGATTAAAAATAGAATCTGTTCCAGATGCAAAGTAAGGCACGTTAAACAGACTGCCTCTGCCTGAAATGTGGAAACTAACCCTAAGGACCACAGCCATGGTCTAGGATGATGATCTGACCCACAGAACCTGTCTCCTGCCTCCACCTCACTTATGAAAAATAAGGAATATTCTTGGAACCTCAAAGGAATGCTTCCACTTCTTGCTATGTAGCTTTTATTAACATTCCATCATTTAGTGGAGCAATTAATGTTTTCCAAAGCTGATTCCTTTCCTATCAAGAACATCAGGACATCTGGAAACAAAGTAATGGGCAATCTTTCTAAAAATACACAAACCTACATCCTGGGAAAGAAAGTGAAAACTAACAGCCAAACAAAATTCTGGACGCCCAAAATGAGGTACACTATTTTAAAGGACAACTTTCAATGTAGACACACTAAGGACCAGGTGACAGATTGGGAGTCAAGGAAATACAGTTTCCGTATTAAAAAACAGTATCCTGGATTCTTCAACGTTCTGGCAAAAAGTGGATGGAATGGAGTTGTATCAGCAAGTGTTAAGAGCATACTATTTTCCAACCTGGAATTGATTAAGTCGTGGGCAGGTAATTTGAAGATTCTACATAAAAAGAAAACTCAGCAGTCTGGGAAGGGGAAAGACAGGATTAGCACCCACTGAGAGTCCATGAACACGAAGGCTTGTGAAACAAAGCATCCACTCCGAGGAAATGCTCATCAATCAGCTGTCAAGCAAAGGGGGAAGTCACCTCATGTTCAGAGCAGTAAACTGACGAAATGAGTCACCAAATTCCCATGATAGCTTGGCTGGCCTCTTCCTTTCCAGGCAGCCCCTGGTCACCACGGAGCCAGAGCCGTCTCCGCGGGAAAGCAGGGCGGCAGAGGGTGGTGGCCAGGCTTCCAGGAGCTGCCCTCAGAAAGGGTGGGAAGAACGTGCAGCCAGGGTGTGGGGGAGAAGCCATACGCCACAATGACCTTCTCTCAGGGAGGCTCCCCTGAGAAGACAGGGAATGCACTGGAAGGACCTGTGGTCTAGAGAGCAGTGTTCTGAGACCTGGCCTGCTTCCAGCCCTTCTGAGCTCCTCTACCCCTCACCACTCAGTCTGGTCCAGTCTCCTCCTCAAAAGTCCTCCAGAGCCTCCTCCTTCCGACTCAACCCACAAGCCCAGTCTTCCTGAATATGAGAAGTGCTGGCCCCAACCTTCCCCCCGACGCATCCCTCCTTCACTCAGATCTGCCTAAGACACAACACTAACGTTTTCGGTGGCTCCCCAATTCCCAGCCAACTCCCAACTCCTAAGGCAATGTATATGACCCCTCGCTGCCTGGTCCTGCTGCCTGTTGGCCTCACCTCAGACTTCCCTTTCCCCTGTTCTGTGCTCACACTCCAGCTACAGTGGCACGCTTTCTCTTTCCTTCATGCCACTACACAAACTAATGTCTGTGCCTCGCATGCCCTTCTGCTTCTCCATCCACATCAAGTTTCCATCAAGTTTCCATACCAAGCTGCCCCTTGAGGAAGCTGGGTAGGAGACTGGGAATGTAAGTAGATGCTCTTAGGGCTAACTCTGGGGGTGGTGGCAGTGGTTGCCTGGAGTGCTGAGATGGACAAACATCCAAGTCTCATTCAATGAGAAAGGGCACTGTGATGGATTACTGTTGCCTGCCGTGGAAGGCTGCGGAGAGGCAGTCACTGCATCTTTGCCAGTTTGTTAGGTGCCACATCTCTGCTTCCAAATTACACTGAGTCCACTGAACCGTGAGACTTAACCTGCCTTGTGTGAACTGTCTGCTCCAGCACTGGATGTTCGGCGTCTTGATTCCAGGAGTAGCCTCTCTCATTCTCAATTCTCACATCTAGCAATGGGCTGGTACAAGGGGACATTCCATTAATACTCAGTAAGTTGGTGAACGGGACTACTTCTATCTTCACCTTTTCTAGGTTTGGGAGCATTCCTGTCATCAGCTTAAAATTCACAATATCAAACAATACCTTTTATTGGCACTAAGAGAATTCCTTTCATGTGAGGAGATGTTCTGAGTACTTGGTAAATCAAATATTCACAACACACAATCCCCTCCAATTTTATAGGATGAAATCATAAAGACTGTGGCCACCATATCTTACCATCCCAGTATCCCAGCTCAGTCCCTCAGCATCTCCATTTTAACCATCACTTATCTGAATCTTGAATTGGGACTTTCCTGGTGGCTCAGATGGTAAAGTGTGTGCCTGCAATGTGGGAGACCCGGGTTCGATCCCTGGGTCAGAAAGATTCCCCTGGGGAAGGAAATGGCAACCCACTCTAGTACTCTTGCCTGGAAAATTCCATGGATGGAGGAGCCTGGTAGGCTACAGTCCATGGGGTCGCAAAGAGTCGGACACGACTGAATCACTTTCTATCTGAATCTCTCCAGATCCATTTACCTCATTTCAGAGGATAACAACCAGAAGGACAAGAGTATTCTCACCTGTACCCCTGTCCCCAGGTACAGGGAGAAAAAGATTGGAGAACGGAGCTGGCTCACCATAAAATGGTCTGAAGAGGGTGATGGACACTGGGAAAGACACTCATGGCATCACAAAACAATCAGCACTGTGGTTCATATGAAGACAAGCTGTCATCTGTTTCAGCCACGGCAATCAGACTTAGCTTAGATACCAAGGAGTTAAAACGTGAATGGGCTGAGTATAAATCCAGACATCCAGACAAATAAATCAAATATTGATCAAGCACTTACTCTATTTGCAGCACTGTGCTAGGGAGCTGAGAGAGATGTAAAGGAGTCCTACAGGTGCTGTGAGGATGTCAGCCTATGCAGTCTTCCTGGATTACCTGGGTGAGGATATGTGGGTTCTGATGCCTGTCAAAGAGATTCTTCTAAGCAACATCCAAGGATGCTCTAAATCTCGTAACTAATTAGATTTCACTCTTCATTTTGGCTGCTAGGAAGCTCACAGCCAATTTAACTGCCTAATTCTAAAAACTGGACATGAGCCTATAATTCATAATGTTCCACACTCTCTTAAGAATGATGTCTTATTTATTTTCTTTTCATTCTAATTTTTTCATCTACTTTTTTCGAATCCTATACTATATATTTCTGCTTCCTTCCTTAAATCCTTTCACAGAATAAAAAGGAAAATAGGTTAAAACATTGTATAATTAAGATATATCCTTTTCACCTAAGCTATCAAAGTACAAAAGGGTGTCAAGGTCTTACCTGTCCTGCTGTCACAGGTGTATTGTAAAAGGGAGCGCTCAAGGAAAGATTCAAACAGAACAAATAAAATGTTTAGAAAGAGAGAGAACTGATCAAATGCTAAAAATCTAGCCACAAGCCTATTGGCAAATACAATGTTTTCCATATTGACTCTTCAATTCCTTCTTTCTTAAAAACACACAATTTTGAAGATAATTTTGACTTTCTAGGTAGAGCCTTGTTCCCTTCTTCTCAACAAATAAAACGTTTAGAAAGAGAGAGAACTGATCAAATGCTAAAAATCTAGCCACAAGCCTATTGGCAAATACAATGTTTTCCGTATTGACTCTTCAATTCCTTCTTTCTTAAAAACACACAATTTTGAAGATACTTTTGACTTTCTAGGTAGAGCCTTGTTCCCTTCTTCTCCTGATGTGGGAACAGGTAGGAGAAGTTCTACCTCTTCCATTCTTTGTTAGGAAATAAGATGAGTTTCGTCTAGGTGGGAATGCACGTGGGTTGATATTGGTAAACAGGGAAGGCCAAAGATAATTGTACTAATCAAACAGAATGTTTTAGGTTAAGTAATTACTGAAAATTATCTGCAAGACTGAACTAATCCACAAAGCCAGACACTTGAGCAAAACCCAACTTATCAACTACACTTCTGGGACCAATCAATGTAAAAGGGAGACAACGCCTACCTCTTTTAAAGGAAAATGCTTGGCATAAATTTACTGTTTGGGTTAGTTTTTGCTAGGCCAACAGCCAAAACCTCCACCACTATCCTTAATTAGTGCTAGCAGTCATGAGGGAGAGAGATAAATTCAGGAGCAGAGCTAAATATCACATCCCAGGGGATGGAATCATGTCTGCTGCTGGGAACAGCACAAGGCATAAAAGCATTCTCCCAGGGTGGCACAGTTACTCCTGTAATTCATCTTTAACCTCTTAACTTAAGGTCCTTCAAAAGATACCAAAATGCTGCAGCCAGTCCCCAGCCATCTTCTGTTGGAAACCCATTCAGGCCCAGAGGATAGAACTCAAGAGAAGGAGTAGGTAGAACTAGCAACTAGGCAGATGCTGTGATTTAAGGTACATCCCCAAACCCAGTCTACCACCAAGTTCTGAAAGAGCTACCTATAGAATCTTTCCTTGAGTGCTCCAGTCAAAACACCTCTCTAGGGGTGGGAACAGGCAAGACTTTGGTATCTGTTTACATTTTGACAGAGAGGATCATGTGCGATTAGCCACCTGGTACCCAGAAGAAATCAGTCCTGGGGAGATGTAGTGCAGACAGTTTGAAAGCATGAGAGGGGTCGCAATCCTCTTCAACAAATAGTTATCTATCAGTGGTCATGTGCCATAACTAAGCTGGGCACAGGAGAATTAAAGATGAAGAAGACATCATCCCCTGGGGAGGCCGATGCATGAATGCTTCATTTCAATATATGAGAAAGGAGGCACTTACCTGGAGGACCAATGGTTAAGACTAGGGGTGCAGGCTTGATCCCTGCTCAGGGAACTACGATCTTGCATGTTGCACGGTGTGGCCAAAAATTTATGTTGTTGTTGTTGTTTAGTTGTGTCTAACTCTTTTATGACCCCATGGACTGTAGGCCACCAGGCTCCTCTCTCCAGGGGATCTTCCTGACTCAGGGATTGAACTCATGTCTCTTGCATTGCAGGCGGATTCTTTACCACTGAGCCACCAGGGTAGCCCCCTACACACACACACACACACATACTTAGAATACCTAGGAGGATGGACCTGAAAAATATGTGTGTGTATGTGTGTGTGTGTATTTGTCTGTGTGTATATACACACATATGTTTATGAGAAAGGACAAGACACAAGATACCCTGAGAGCATAAAAGAGGGTCACTTCCTCCAATCTGGGGGTTCACAGAATATTTCCTACAGATGACACCTATTAACATAGAAGTTTTTAACCTGGACTTCCCCAAGAGGATCCATGGTTTAGAATTCAGAAGATCTAAGTACTTGGGAGGGAAAAAAATTAATCTTTTATTTTCAGTAAACTTTAACTGGAATGAGTATTTCAAGTTTGTATCTGCTCCTAAATCACTTCAGTCGTGTCCGACTCTTTGTGACCCCATAGACGGCAGCCCACCAGGCTCCCCCGTCCCTAGGATTCTCCAGGCAAGTATGTATCTAGGTAGGCACAAATCACAGAACTATTAGTAGGACCTGTGACTTTGTCACCTATGGAAATCATAATAACATATCCCAATATAGTTGTTATAAATATCTTAAGACACTGTTTACATTCATCACTATTTCAAAAATGTGGTAGACAATAGAATTATTGTTAGATTTTGTTATTTAATGCATATTAAAACAAAAAACTTACATCATTATATTACAATTTGTTTTTTAAAATATTTTGATAACTGGATTTCAATATAATTTCCCTCATAGTCTTATGTATTTGATTTTGTGCATTAATAAAAATATTACTGACAAGGGATCCATTGACTTCACCAAACTGCCAAAGGGATCTTCTCCCCTTCAAAGTGTCAAGATTCCCTGATGAAGATCAATATGAATCAACTGATGTGAATGAAGATTGAGAAAGCAATGATGACCCCACTGGTTCAAACAGCAGAGACCCTTGGTGGCCACTTGGGTCTAGTTATCAAGAGGGGACGATGGATCACAGTTGGCCTCACAGGGGCCCAGAGATCCTGAGCTTACATGGCAGTCTGAGAATCAAGGTGGAAGTGTCCCTCTGCCTGTTAGGACAAATCCCATCCACTTTGTGTTTTAGTCAACAGCCTTGGCCACAGAGTTCAGTGTATCTGGGTCACTGGTGTGTTGTGAAATACATACACTCATAGCTTCCTAAGAATATTCAGTATTTAGTGAATATTTCACCTCCATCGGCTTAATGCTCTTGGTAGCACACATGAGCTTCCTGAGGGCAAATACTATGACCTACTCAATTTAATAGCCTCACACAGGGCACCTTCCATACAGTAAGTGCTTAATCTATTTCTAATGACTTGACTGAAATGTATAAATTTACATTTCTCCCCTTAAATACAACTTGCGATCATATTCTGGCTCATCTGCAAGAAGTGATTACAATTTTAAACTCTTTTTAGCTCCTTGGGCTATATTAAATGGATGCTTCCCTAAAATTAACTTCCTCATTGCAGCTTTGCCAAGAATGACACCTTGTAAAGAATCCACTACCAGGGACAATGGATTCTCTCCTGGTTTATTTTCTAGAGTAGAAACTGAAACACATGTTTCAGCTGTGCCAGGCTCTTTGTGGTGACCTTAAAATGCCTAGGAGGATGAACTTGAAAAGCAAGTTATTGCTTATAGTTTAAAACTCAATGCAGAGACAAGAGGAAAAGGGAAAGTGAATGAGAATAAGAGAAAAGAAAGGCCTTATTTGGAAACTGAATTAAATAATTACACACTAATATTTGAGTTCTGAAAGCACAGGTGACCCTTTTATTATTTACGTAAGGCAATAAAATGCATGTTGTTAATACAAATGTGGAATATATTCTTCTATACGAGATGTTTTTGAAAAACATTTCATGGTTTTGGGAAGAAAGAAGTAACCATTAACTTCCAGGCCCACTACAACAGAAAGTATGAGGTCCCACTCTAACCGAGAGGCCAGCGTTGTTATAGTCAGAAAAGCTTTCTCTAATCTTCAGCAGACAAAGTGAAATTGTGAAGAAGACACCTTTCTAAAATGTTTTCATACCTCTGGCTTGCAGGACTTCATGATGAGTTGACATAACATCATCATTCATAGAATTCTTTGCTACTCATTTTTTATTTTAAAATATCACAAGACTCTTGAGAGACCAATGCCATTAATTCTCGGAAAGTCAAAGAATTGGGGTATAATTTCAGAAGTCCTACAAGTCACACTGACGTTGGTATTTCTTAAGAAACCAACACAACAAAGTCAAAATTTCAATTTCAAAGGCAACAAAAATCCCAGTATCTGCACAGGTGACATAGCAAGTGTCAGCAGCAAAGTCTACATTACATACAGAGTGTTCTGTAACACTGCAAACCAGAGGGAACACAGACTTGTGGTTTTAAGGCCATACTTAACAAGTATCACACTTCTTAAATTTCAAAAACTAGAGTACAAAATTTGATAAGCTATCCAGACCTTGAGTTCACACATAAATAAAAATGAGCAATCAACAGAAAATATACGAAATGAGCCTGTTGACTAATGTCCTGTCTTTTCCAATCGAGGGTCAGACCCATTCAAATCCAATCACATGAGGATGGACTCTGTAAAGGTCAATCAAAGGCAGGCTGAAACTCCAACTGTCTCGCTGACCTTCAGAGCTTGTGACAAATTGCTATCAGTCAATGTCAACTAATGACAGGAGCTCTTTGGCTAATCAATTGTTCTAAAAATGATCAAGAAAACTACTCACAGGACAGCTCATTTTCACATCAATGCCTCTGAAGTATGAAAAGCTCATTTTTTGAGTTTTTAATAAGCTCATAAGTAAAGCAGTTACTTGGTAACAGAGGTCACCTTACAGAAAAAGACAGAACCTTTGTCTGCCTTTTACGTATTCTTTTATTACCATATTATAGCAAAACTATGCCATGGATATGCCACAGGGCTACATAATAAAGTAGGTAACACTTCATCCACTTTGCAACACATAGTTTTGTGTTAGAGGGCAATCTATCTGGGAGTAAATAATTTCAAATGAATTTTTCAGTTAAGATGAAAAACAATGACCAAGTTCACTAGGGATGTACCCCTGGTATTAGTGAGAATATGCACTTTCTGTGAAAACACTCGTGGACAAGTTCATGCCCCTAAATAAACAGTTATGCCTTTTAGATTATGCAGTTATTTTTCTTTGTTGAAAGACAACCTGCTTTCATGATACTTGAAGCCAAGCAAATGGAGAACGGAAAATAGGTACTCACATTTGATGAGTCAATAAAAGGTAAGGTGATTAGAGTACAGGGTGTTCTTGGGAAAAAACAATTCTCTGCCCATACATCTAATTCAACATATTTGATAAGTTAGTAATATGGAACTTTTTGATAACATGGATTTGCAGACTGTAATAACTTCCCCTTTCTTTTTTTACACCTGACTTTTCCCATCAGGAAATCATTTTCCTGTTCTGCCTGCCACTGAACGCAAAGACCACACTTGAATTTGCAATCAACATTAAATGGAACTGAAGCACGACACAGGGCAGCAGTGGCCCAAGGGCTATGGCCTGTGATCACAATTATATTCTACTTTTCTCACCAAAGTGTATTTTGCAAAATGCATTCTAGTGCTATTGAAATAGAAGACATTCTGGGAGAAGAACCAGGCTTAAGAAGTAAGTGTGAACAAATGTAAGATCATTTAAGTCACCTGGACCAACAGACAAATTTAAAAAGAGTCTACTTTTTAGACATTTTTCTTTCTTTTCAGGGTGCTTAGATTATTATAAATATTTTCTTTTTAAAATAAATTGGGATAAAAAAAAGACAGAAAATAAAACTGTTTCAAAACAAGCAGTATTTACTTTGTGTCTTCATCTGAAAAACTGCAGATTACAGATTATATCCTAAACCTGAGTTGCTACAATAGTTTTTCAAATTAAAATATCTTCTGTGGGCTCAACTACTCTCAAGTTGTCCATAGGAAAGAAATAAAGGAGGGAGGGCAATACTTGAGCCAAGCCATAATTGGAAGTATGTGAAAAATGAAGTGTCAGTTTGGTCAATAAAGGGCAAAGGTCAAGGGGAACTGCAGCCCAAACTCTGTGCGAAATTGCTCATTAAGACATCCAATCAGAGAGCTCCTTCCCACCTACCCCATTATTCATCAGACAGCTGACTGTTTCAAATGCCCGGGTTTGGGCTGTTATTACTTTTCTTCTTCATGTAAAAAGGCGAGCGGGTATATAAATCGTTGCTTAGTCATCTGGAACAAAATGTGGCCCTTCCCTACCTCCCGCTCTCCGCGCACTCGCCGCCCGCCCCCCCGCCCCCCCACCACCACCACCGCCCTGCTCTCACCCAGCTCTGCCTGCTGGCTTCACAGGTCTGAAACGACTGCCTCCAAATTCCCTTCAATAATAAATGGAATTGCCTTCTGCCTATAGGTTGCCGGAACGCCTACAAAAGCTGGTGTGCAGGGGGGAGGGGCAGTGGGAGGCGCTGGCAACTACTGACACATTATTGTAAAGAAATAGCAGTGCTTCTCAATGGTTCCTCTTTAAAGAAACATCCTGATTTTGCATTTTTTTTTGTGGGAGCAAAGATACCATTGTTGATCTGAGCCCTGGCCCCCAAAGAAGTTCATAAGCGGGTTTTAGAAAAATTCTAGAGACCAGCAAAGTTCTTTAGGGTTGAAATGTTTCACATGAAATTTCAATGTAGAAATCAGACTTTTTCTTTCTCCTCACAAAAGAGGAAAATGAGATGAACTTGAAGTGGGAAATGTTCTGCAAGAGAAATGTCCTTACTTGTTTTCTAGGCTCCTCTTCTCAATTCAATAAATCTTTGAATGAGTGCAATGGTGGAGGCTCTTCATACATAATACAAATTAATCATATCAATCATCCTGCTCCGCTGTAAAGAGCTCAATCATCCTTCTACTTAGCACACAAAACTGGATTCTCAGTCCCCAGCAGAGTAGAACCTCCCTGAAGCTAACGCTGATTCTGTTTGATTCACAGCTTCATCACCTGATTACAGACAAGAGGACCAGGCCCAGTGCAGGCACTAGGAGGCAGAGTCCTTGAATTGATAACAGAGAGAATGGCCCTCGCAGGATCTGTTTTCCCATTTCTAGGCAACATCCCAGGATCACGTCAAATAGTGGCTTGGGCTCTGGAGTCAGACTGCATGGGTTCAAGTCCTTGCTGTACCACCAACCAGGATGTGACTGTGGGTAACTCTCTCAGCCTCTCTGGACCTCAGTGACCTTCTCCAAAACACAACTGATGAAATACCTACACTGACCCATAGTGGGTTATTTTATTATTTCATTGCTATGATGTATTCATCTCTCTTGACTTTCAACCCAAAAAGGAGTTGCCCAAACTCAAAACATGTAAGCACAGCTAAGGCTGCTTATGAGCTACAGAGTGGCTCTGCAAGCCCTGGGGTAGGGGTGGGGGTTTGCTGTGCTGTGGTTAGTCGCTCAGTCATGTCTGATTCTGTGTGACCCCACAGACTGTAGACCACCAGACTTCTCAGTCCATGGGGATTCTTGAGGTAAGAATACTGGGGTGGGTTGCCATGCCCTTCTCCAGGGGATCTTCCCAACTCAGGGATCAAACCCCGATCTCCTGCATTGCAAGAGGATTCTTTACCATCTGAGCCACCAGGGGAGCCCCAGGGCGAGGGGAGCAGTGGGAAAAAAATCCATGAAGAGAGCACCAGATTTGCTTGGTGTTCTTCCTGTCCAAACCACATGCTTACTAGAGTCGACCCTGATTACGATCAGTAGGGCAGCTGCACCCAGTAGGATAAAAAAGACACATGAAGGAGCCCAGGATCTGCCAATGTGCACCTCATCTTATGTCCTGAAAACACCACATCCTAAAGCAGTTACAAAGGCAAGAGACCAAGATTCTGAGGTGGCTGACAGTGACTCATTTCAAGATTTCTGAGCTCTACTTTTGTCTCTTCTGAAATGGGAAAATAGCAAATCATTGACAGGGCGAGAATAAGAATCCAATCTCATATCTCTGGAAGTGCTTTGAGGAAAGTTAAAAAGTAGACAAAAATCAATGTTGCAGCCACAGCAGCTAAAACCCCCAACCAAATACAGATGTTAGGCCTTCCTTATAAATGCCCATTTAAAGGCGCTTTGCTATTGAAGAATCAATTTCCTGCAAGGGACCATGAGTGTTAATATGAAGTGAATGCAGATGCCATAAGAAGAGTTGCCATGATAAATAATTTGAGTCGGGGGAGAAAGATATTATATAAATCATACATGCATGTTCATTCAGTTCAGACATGTGCGACTCTTTGCAACCCCAAGGACTGTAGCCCGCCAGGCTCCTCTGTCCATAGGGATTCTCCAGGCAAGAACACTGAAGTGGGTTGCCATTTCCTCCTCCAGGGGAATCTTCCTGACCCAGGGATTGAACCCATGTTTCCTGCATTGCAGGTAGATTCTTTACCTCTGAGTAAATCATGAATAAACACTAAATCCCCCCAAAAGAATATCGCTGGCATTTTCTTGGTTATATACCTCATGTATATTCTCTTCAGAATGATCCGCATTGGATTCTGTACATTATTGTTTATGCTTAGGTAAAAATGTAGACTAAAACTCCTCTATCAACCACAACAGTCAACTCATTTGTCTAATTATCAGGGTCTCAAAATTCCTCAAACTGCTGAAACTCTTTACTAGGAATTGTTAATGTATTTTGAAATCTGTCTGAACATTATGATTTCCTGGATGATTGGTTTTCTTTTCTTTACTTTCAAAGTCTGAAAGAACAAGACTCGGTGAGAATCTGTCAAATGCCTACCTTGCACTGCAGACAAGGTTGTTTAACAGAAGACCAAAGCCTAGGGGATTTTTTTCTCTTTTTTTTGTACCTTGGGTGCCATAATAAAGTGGCAAACATTGAAAACGAATAAGGGGAAAAGAAATGCAGTACAAATAATATAGTAGAGAAAGTTTTAAAATATGTATTACTCCCGTCTGTGGGGGAAACACCTCTCTAGATATGTTCTTGACAGATTGAGTTATTTCTGTCTATTGGGTATGTATAAAGACATATTTATGGATTTATAAATCTTTTGAAGAGGGCTGTTATTTACCCAGTTGACTAAAATGGACTCAAACTGTGTAAATAACTATTTAGGACATGCACTACGGGCCAAATGCTGGCACGGCTTACACATCCATGCCTGCCAGAAAAGGCAGACAGGAGAACATGGGAAAGCCACTGTGCACAGCTAATCCGAAGGCTGCACAAAGATCCAGCTTCACAGGTCCCAAGGATGAAAAAAAAAAAAAAAAAAGAGCCGAGAAGGGTCGCGGTTGGCATGGAAATGCACAGAAGTTGTTGAAGCAACACTTCCAGGCATCATTCTGCATTTAGCAGGGAATAAATCGCACTGCCCAGGAGAGCCTGTGGGGAGGGGCAGGGGGCACACAAGGTGTGACTCCTACCACCTCTGTGGTCCAGCTGGTGGGGGGAGTCAAGGGGGGAGGTGTGATCAGCACCAAAAGCCTTCCCATGATGACCGTGGAAATAAGTGACTTTACTTCTTTGCTAGAAAGAGGGCATGATGAGAAGAGTCTTAAAAAAATAATCAGGAAACTGAAATTTGAGGTCTGACACTGCACCATAGCTTCAGCAAACTGCCCAGCTCATCCAACCTCCTGTTCCTCATCTGTCAAATGGCTAGACCTGTTCTATCTACTGCCCAGGATTGCATGACTGTTTTCCACAGGTTCCATTCGAATGAGACAATTTATGTGAAAATGCATTAAAAGGAAAAATGAGCTGGTGGGTTTTATATGAAAAAACAGAAAGAGAAACGATGTGAATGGAAAACTCCAGTAATGTGAAGGGTATATGGCTTATAATCACATTCATTATTAAAGTGGCCTTTGGAGAACACTCATTGAAGGAGAAATGAACCTGAGAAATTCCTGATTCCTGGTTCTGATGCGTCAAAGGGGAAGACTGGGATGGGGTACTTGCTCTCTGAAAATCTTTGTTATCTGAGGATCTTTCTGTTTTTAATTCAAATACATTGTAGCAGTTTACATCCTTTACACAGCTAAACTAGGGGCCTGCTTGGTGATATATTCTTTTTAAAAAAGCAAGGCATGAAAAAAAGAAAAAGAAACAAACAAACGAAACACTGGGCTATGACCCCATGTAGCAACTTTGGAGCACAGCAGAAAGAATTGAGATTCCATTTACACCTTTCGAAAATTCATGGTGCAAGCTGAATTCTGAAAGTAGGGCTTTCTATGGAAATGTTGACCTCACCTTAACTACAGCACTGTGAACAGTTGACACCATAATGTATACATACCCACACTTGAAAGGAAAGAGGCCCTGTGGATTTATGCTGCATATAATTCCGCAGTAAAAGGCAGAGGTCAGAGGTTACCTGTTTCTGTCTCAGCTCTGAACAAGTTTACTATTGCAGGCTCCATTTTTACTAGACTTAGAGTTGTGATGATGTCAGCAACTTCTCTCTGAACAATAAAATATCTCAAATGCTTACAATTCTATGTGTAGAAGTTATTCCCAGTCCAAATAGCATGCATGTACCCGCCTCCCAAGAAAGGACTTTCCTGTTTCTGTTATTCCCTTCTCTGGGGGAATCTTCTTGACCCAGGACTTCTGCATGGGAGGCGGATGCTTTACCATCTGAACCACCAGAGAAAGTTCCACGTTGTCAAACTAATGGTGTTCAATTCATTGCAGACGTTGCAGTTCTAATTGCATAGCCCGGTTTGGTTAGAAAACAAAATTCTTTTGTTGGGTAACAACACTCCAGTGAAACATGATCATAAAAGCTGATTTTAAAAGTATGTACCTACTGTGGGCTCGGAGTCAACCTCAATAAAGCCGTCTTTTTATATTCAGGGAGAGAATACTCTTTTAAACTTTGGTTGCATGAATTGAACACAAAATCCACTGCAGTAGGTCTCATCAAAAGCAGTACAAGACATTTAAATCCTCATTCACCTTATTGCTGAAGCTGAACTTTATGTTTAAACTTTATCTCCCACCAGTGACAGTCAGACATGCACATCTGCGGGCACCAAAGTACACACAGGTATGTGCACCCCAAGAACCACAGTGACGGAATTGATCTGGTTGCTTTCCATCTCATCCTAACTCCCTCTAGTCTGACTTTGCCGTGAAGTCAAGCACTGAAGAGATCCAAATAAGTAAATCTGGAAAAATGGCTTCAACCCAGTGAAGAGAAAAGCCCAACATGGTTCCTGAAAAGCCCACTGCCTCCTAAGCATCTTAAGACATCATTCAATTGGAATCCTAGAGGATGCTTCTTCACGATCTCTCGAAAAGCCTCTAACGGAAAGTAATAATAAACTTTTTTTATTTCTATAGCAGGGTACTCGAGGCATGCTATTTTCACACATTCAAACATCTAATCAGCTTCTTTCATCTCAATTCACTGACCCTGTTTTGTAAAGGTGGCCAGGTGACAAGCAGCTAGGTAGCTTGAATGGCAGAGAAAGAAGGGGATCGGGGTCGGGGTGGGGGATAAGATAAGATGAGCCAGTTCTCATATTATACAGGGTTTACATTCTAGGAAAAATTGTACAAAGAGTCATTCACTAGACATTTCTAATTTTTCAACCCTGGAAAATGACACAAGTAGCCAGAGAATCAAGAGCAGCTCTCCTACCTTGCTCACTGCTGTTATCCCCACTGTGTGACGTGTGGCCCCCACTGGAAGGGCCTGGGGTTCCTCCTGAGCGGGTAGATGCCGTGTCATCATGGTCTCTGTTCCAAGAGGGCTGTGGGGGCACAAAGCAGACATCTGAATAGAGTAGTGTATTGATGGTGGAGAGCTGGGATGGACAACTCCACCATCTTCCCCGTCCCCCTTCACCAATGGTGCCAGCTCAGAGCTCCACTGGCATATCTAAACTTTGCCAGCCTCTGCTTCGAAGCTAAAATAATATCTACCGATGATAGTTAAGCATAAGTAACTGCGTGCTTTATTACTAAGGAAAGCGAGATCATTCCAGGCAAAGAAGGGGAGGAGGAAACATTGTTCTTCATGCTGACTGTATTTTTGACATCCACCATCCCCCTGGCACAACAGTCTGCTACTCTAAAAATGCAAAATGAGAGTGGTGGTCTGCAGCACTGCGCTGAGCAGAAGCCTCTGATTCATCCTAGAAGACAAACATGGCAGAGCTTTTAAGACCTCACAATTAGGCCAGGGTCCATAATAGCTAGTATGTGTCAGCTGTTTGCCGGATGGTACATGGCAAATGGACCAGGCACAGGGACAAAAAAAGAAATGAGAATAACAATAGGTTCACATGGACTGTGTACACTCAGCCCCATGCCGAGCCTTCTTGTACTATTGAGGGGAAAACAGATGTTGCTTCTTATCACTGGGTGCATTTGAAAGTAACATTAAGATAGGAAAAAAACTGGCTGTAAATTAAATTCTTGGGGGAAACAATCATGGTGACTCTTCTCCCAAATCTCCCTTTATCACCCAGAAAAGATTTTAATTAGCTTTCAGTGCTAGCTTTCAAAAAAACAGCCTTGTGAGTCACCGGTCATCCTGCATAGTAGGAATGATGCAAAGTAGAAAGCGGATTCTTGGCTAGGAAGGGATATTTGTCTCCAAGATTATCAGCGGGGCAGCATGATGATCTTGGATGTAAAATATGTCTACATCGTTTCGGTCACTGAATGTCATGGCTCATGACTATGTAGTAGTTAAAGTTTCTGACCCTCCCAACACTTTAAATATACCTAGCAAAACCAAAGGGCTCCTTGCTCATTTCTTAAAAAGTAATTCCATATCCCAGAGGAAATGAGAATAACTGAGCAGGGCAAAATGTTTCAGACACCCAGGGAGAGAAGAGTAAAGATTCCCATCTGAGAGGCATGATATACCAGAGTTGAAGGAAGAGGTTCACTGTTCCTGAAAGGGATGCTTGCCTGCCACCTACTCGATCATCTTGACCAGAAGATTATGGCAGCCCAAAAAATGAAATAAAGTCACAGAAAGATACGCACCTACTTGTATGTTTGATTCAACCATGTATGCATATTCTAAAAAACAGTGCTAATTGATCTGCTGATTCTGTGATTGAAAGATATGTGAACTGTGAAAGAAACGCTTCTGACAAACACGCATTCTGTAGCATGCCAGAAGAATGCTGTAAGACGTAATCTGGAACACATGCTCAGAATGCAAACAGTTAATGCATAAATTTTCAGTTTGTACAACTGCAGCTCTAAAAGGGGGACTTGTTTATTCAGAGCGCTGCAGAAAGAATGGTACAGCACCCAGGGGACAGACAATGCCAGGCACAAAACCCCGGTGTCTCAACATGTAAAAGGATGTTTTTCTATGTGCTACAAATCCCACTTGAAAATATAATTAGAAGGAGAAAATGGCAAACTATTGCATTAACTGTAATTGAACAAAAGACCAGCAAGGCATGTGGGAGGCTGCAGGAACCCGTGGGAGTTTCAGGATGCATGAGATCCTCCGAGTGACATCTCCTGGGCACTCTCATTTTATTTATGTTGTCCCTCACTACTATTGCGGACTGGTGATCTGACTTGTAATTAATAGAAAAGCTAGTGATAACAAGCTGGAATACAGAGCAACAGACTAACCTCATCAGAAGCATGTTTGTTAATCTGATTAAGACTGGGACTCCAGAAAGGTGACTTCAAACCCAAGAATGATTCCGTGTTACACAGGAAACTGTCCTCCTCTATGCTACAACAGACCTGATATATTCACTATCTTTTAATGAGCTCCACTGATTTATTCAACTCCGCTCTGCTCCCTCCCCCACTTTTCTACTGTGCAGGATGTAGATTAATTCAATGCTTAATTGTTTAGTAAATTCAATTTTCCACATTCTATTCTGCATAGCTTTAGCTAAGGTTCTTAAATCTTCAGCAGTGAGCCCTGAGCCCAGTGTTTGTGATCTGTGCCTACCTTTTTTCATCACCATTTTTCTTCATCCACCACTTAATTCACCATGAAAAGATTTTCCTTGCTGGAAATTCTGATTCCGCTATGATCTGTGAGGCAT
Source organism: Ovis aries (assembly GCF_016772045.2). Lineage (NCBI taxonomy): Eukaryota > Metazoa > Chordata > Mammalia > Artiodactyla > Bovidae > Ovis > Ovis aries. The sequence continues at coordinate 41,908,475 of NC_056056.1, forward strand.
TCCGATTCATTGCATTTTCATTGTGTTGGGTCTTAGATGCTGGGCTCCTCTTTTCTCACAGCTATCGCCACATTATACAGGCATTCATGCAAGAAATGTTGGATTCCACCTCAGTTTATCCAAATTTTGTGCAACCTATATGTTTAAATTTGTGTGCTCGCCAAAGGTAGGAGCCAATCTTTTCCACCTAATATCATTCTTCTCACAGCCTTGCTCTTCTGGAAAGGCCTGAGAAACCTGAATGCACTTCTCTGCAAGGAAATCTAACTTCTGTGGTCCTCCTTTCAATTAGCATTTGGGGTATTAGCATTTCAAGAACGGGGTAGTCATACAAAACTAAGCATTAGGAGAAATCCACAAGGTTACCAAAACAGAACAAGAATTATGCTTAGTTCAGTTCATTAAGCGTGATTAAAGTCTAAGTATCAGAAATAGCTCATGAAGTCTTCCAGTACAAATATGCAAGACGGATCTAATCAGAAAGAACTTCCCCCAAATCCACCTACCAGAGAAGCTCAGTTACAATAACATATTTCCATGACTATATGCAGTTACACCAAACAACATCATTATTATTTTTAAAATAAAATATGTGCATTTGATTATGTCCATATATCTGTGAAGCTGTGAGTTGCTTGGGGCCACTTGTAAAGTAAGGCTGACAGAATAAAATCAATGATGCATTGCATTAGATGTATAGCAAACCTTAGTCATCATTCTAAATTAAGTCCCAAAGAGCCTTTTTCTTCAACGTACATAATTTCAGAGTAAGCAACATCTATGTTCTCATTTATTAGAAATCCATTAAGACAAGGGGTCCTAACCTAAAGTCTATGGACCTCCTACATAATACTTCAGCTGGGGGTCTTAATATTAACAATAATTGTATTATGTGCATACTTGGATTTTTCCCTCCTGGGGATAGTGTCCATAACTTTTCACTAGATTCTCAAAGGAATATGTGATTCTTTAAAAATCTGAGAACAACTTATCTCAATGTTCACAGGGCTAGATAGAAAATCCAGGGCTGGAAAGACATTGAACATCACAAAGTCTACATTCTAACGGACACTGAGGGTCAACAGTCTTCCAGACGTAATTTCATGTGTCATAAATGTAGGCAGCTAGCTAGGGGCCTCCCTCCATCAGAAAGTCCTTCTTGTTCAGTCACTCAGTCATGTCCAGCTCTTTGCGACCCCATGGATTGCAGCACACCAGGCTTCCCTCTCCTTCACCATCTCCTGGAGTTTGCTCAAACTCATACCCATTGAGTCAATGGTGCCATCCAACCATCTCATCCTCTGTCAGATGGCATCATCAATGTATAAATATATCACATAATATGAAAGTCAGTTTAATTCCCTTTAATTCCCATGCCTGGTTTGTCTAGTTCTGGGGGCCCCAGAAGACAGCCATTTTCAATATGTGAAGCAAGTCTGTGATTCTCCCCATTTTTTCTCTCTTCAACAGCTTGAACATTCCCATTCCTTCCACCACTTCTCAAGAATGTTTGAAAGAAGGTTTTCCAAGTGATAATAAGCTAAATGTCATCAAGTGGTATTTTTTATTGATAAGGCAACTGTATCTGGCACTAAAATAGAAGCAACAGCCTCCTTAACTACAGGCTCCTCCAGGCCAGGGATGGTGTCAGAATCTTCTCCATCTTGTTCTCTCCTGTTCTCAGCACAGTGTATCACGCACACTCAGGACTCAGCACTTAGAGAACACGAGCATATAGCCCAGCACTTCAGAATTAAACTGAGTCATTCACTAGTGACTGTTCCACTGACCCTCCAACAGACAAACTACAGCTCTCCAGCCTATCCATTCTCCTGAATAAAGCCATCTGGTGGTAGCTTTTTAACCTTCTTCTTCCCTTCATGAACCCTTTTTCCATTTACACTTTAATTTTGGATATCCTTCAGGGAGGTTCTTGTATCACTTTCCACGTTTTCCTTAGACAGTTCCTTTCATGACTGTGATGTGCAGTGTCATCCCTACGCATGAACTTTGTGTCTCTGGATCTCTTCTTTGGGCTTTAGACTTGTATGCCCAGTTCCCTGTGAAATGATCTCTATACAAAGGACTTAACGAGTCCAAAGTTAAACTCTTCATCTCCCCACCAAACCTCTGACTCAGTCTTCTTTATTCTTGACCCTAGTGGATGTTTATATAACCCCATCCATCTGTGCTATAAAACCATCCATGAGAACCATGCATGAGACCCTTCCTTCTCTAGTTCTCTCTCATCAACTCCTTCACATCAGTCATCAAGTCTTGTCCATTTCTCTCATCTTTCACCTTAGTGATTACTGTTCTTGTTAAGGCCTTCCCAGCATTAAAGAATTCAAGTCAAATTACTCCCTAGTTTTTAAAGAGTTCAGTTTTATGATAGGAACCAGTGCCCATTTTGCTCCCTATTGCATCCTTCATACCAAGCACAGTGCCTGATACTGGCTGGCACTCAGGAAATGTTTATTGAATGAATAACCAGTCCCCTCCTGCCTATAGAATACATGTTGGGGTCCTTAGCCTGATACACAAAATCCTTCATAGTCTACCCCCTGGGGGTCATCTTCTCCTTGATCCTTGTGCTCCAGCTTGTGATTTCTTTTTTTCTTTCTTTTTTTCAATGTTTATTTATTTATTTGGCTTCACCAGGTCTTTGTTGCACCATGGGGGATCTTTCTTTCTTTCTTTTTTTTTTTCCCAGTTGCAGCATGTGGGATCTAGTTCCCTGACCAGGGATTGAACTCAGGCCCCTGCACTGGGAGTGTGGAATCTTAGCCACTGGACCACCAGGGAAGTCCCTTTAGCATGTGATTTCTGACAGATACATTCATCTTGTCTTTCTGGGCCCATTCTCATTTTTCTCCGCTGCCTGGAATGCCCTACTCTGCTGTACCTGGCCCCTGATTACCTCCTACTTACTAAATCACAACTGAGATACTACCTTCCCCAGAAAGCCTTCCCTGATACATACAGACAAACACACACACTTCCCCCAGGATGAACAAGGCTCCCCTCATTGATCACTTAGAACCCCTCACACACACGTCTATTATTTTACCCTCGTATAGTTCCATGATGATCTGTTGAGTCTGTCTACAATTCTACACCATAAACGTTCTGAAGTCCTGGACTGTATCTTCATTCTAATGCCCTCTATCCCAAGAGAATGTCTGTACCACATCAGACACAAATATGTTTTTCAATGAATAAACAAATCACTTAAGTGATTTATAGAGGATCTCTGTTGTCACCTAATACTGTGATCGCCAACATTAGACATTATAAAGCATTGAAAAAAGACTTACACAATTTAAAAACACCTCCCTTCTATTCACACAAACACAAACCACTATAAAAATGTAATAGTTGCAAGATAACACAGGCAAAAGAGAGTAAACTTGCAGCCAGACATATCCTAGACCACTCACACTGTCTGAAGACAAGTCACAACCTCCCTAACTCTTAATGTCCTAATCCGTAAATGAGGATTAAAAAAATACTTCTCTGCAGACACAGCAAGCATCAATTTCCAGGCATGCAGCAAGTACCCAATAGGTGGCACCTACAATAGCTTTTAATGTGACAATAATAAAGTAACAACACTAATGAAACAATGTAGGTTGACCTAGTCAATCCTAAAATATCTACATACAGGTGTACTCAGTTTACAGACCTTCTGGAAAGAATGGCTAACCCAAGCTGGCTTCATGTGCAGCTCAGTATGCCTTGGGCTATCTCCCAGCTGGTGTGTGCTCAGGGAATGCAAACTGATCTTATTTTCACCTTCAAATAACATGATTTTACAGGTGGTTTGCTCCTCCCCACCCCATCAAGTTTCATTTGATACCTAATATTTATAAATCACTTTACAGTCTACAAAGCACTTTGACTTTTTTTGCACTTGGTTTTTCATCACATCAGTATGATGCCAGAATCATTTTTTTTTTCCAGACCAAAACAGTGAGGGTTTTTTTCCTTCAAAACCTTTACACTACCAGTCCCACTGGGGGGAAAAAAAGTGGATAAATGAGAGCCTCGTGATCTTGTCTCTGAAGAGGTCAGCTAGCAGCTAGGTAGAAATTGATGAAATGATCACAGTATTCAAAATTTGAAGTTCAGTCCACACCTATCAACAGGCTGCTTTCTCTTTGGGGAAGTACATTTACTTTTTCAAACCACCAGGGTCTCTTTAGTAGGTGATCTCTAGTGACCTGAAAGAGCTGGCTTGCTTCCCAAACTAAACAACTCAGTCCCTCCAGACCAGGGGAGTCCCAGTCCACATGGGGGATGCACCAATGTGTGTATACACACGCTTGCTCTCCCTCCGCTGTACATATTCATACACACACGTGTACACACATACCTGCACCAGCTCAGGAGGCAGAGCCAACGGGCTCACCGAATACCTCATCCCACACTGCCGGCCGAATCACATGTAATGAGTCCCCCTTCACTAGACTTCCCTGGTAGCTCAGACAGTAAAGAATCTGCCCGCAATGTGGGAGACCTGGGTTTGATCCCTGGGTTGGGAAGATTTCCCTGGAGAAGGAAATGGAAACCCACGCCAGTATTCTTGCCTGGAGAATCCCCATGAAAAGAAGAGTCTGGCGGGCTACAGTCCATGGGGTCTCAAAGAGTTGGACCCAACTGAGTGACTAAGAACACACACCACCAGACTTCTCACCTCTGTCTAAACAGTGTCTCTTAGTATCTTTAAAGGCACATAACTTTAGCAGATATGATTTCTTCATGCATCTCTCAGTCAATGGTGCCAGCTGAGGAAGAGGCACCAGAGAGACCCATATGCAGAGTGATAAGCACAAACTGTGCAGGTACCCCATGAAAAAGGATATGTGTTACCTGCATGGACGTGAAGCTGAGAAGCTGGGATCTCAGACTTTTTATTTATGAATATCTAAAGTCTGCTATGCTGAGACCCCTCTTTGAAGATCTTGGTGGATCCCACTGGCAAATGTGCTCAGTAACCTAAAGAAACCAGATAAGGTCTCTAACACACTCGGCTACCAGATTGCACCTTCAGTTTATTAGAGCCTGAGGGAAAGCCTGCACCTCTCAAAACCTATCATGCAGCTGCAAATTCAGTTAATTCCAAGAAAATGTAAAATTCTTTATACAGATTTCCAAAAAAAAAAAAAAAAAAACCAACCCTGGAAATCATTAAGCAAAGTTGGAGCAGGATGTTTTCTTTTAAGACAGTAAAACTGCCCCCTTCCCTTTCAAGCTTTCAGATCTTTTTAAACACCAGAAGCTCACAGATTAAGACCGCAGCCTGAACACATGCTGTGGACCAGGGCCACATTAAGATGAGCTCGGGGAATGGTCCGGAGGTAGAACCTTTTCTAAGTCCACCCTCTGTTCTGCAGAAAGGTGATAAAGTTTGGAAGGTGACTGTCATGCTGGCTGGAGTCTGGGGCAGTCCCTGGTGGTGGTCCCCATGCACCTCCCCAGGGGAGGTGGACTTTTTTTTAAAGGTTATCTTCCTTACACACTTCTCCTCCTTTTTCTCATTTCCTTCCCTGTCCCCACACCCACAACCTGCCAGTGGCCAAGTCTGCAGGCCGCCAGGGTTCTCGTTGGGCCCTCTTTTAATGCTGAGATAAAATGTGCTTATTACTCCCACTTAATAGAGGCCTGAGGGTAATTTTGGTGACTCAGGGAAGATGGTAAATTAGTGGTGAGACCATGGGATTCAGCAGCCCCTCTCAGGGTCTGTGGCTCACCCCAAGACACCACACTTCCTCTTCTCACAGGGCAGCCCCACCGTATTTGCCATTGTGGACTTTTCATCTAAAAACGCATCTTGACAACCAGCCAATTATCCCTTAGTTATGGTCTTCATGACACTGGTGCTGGCCGGTATCCTGACACACAGAATAAGTGTGTCTAACTGAGCGTCGAGTAGAGTTCTAAAACCTTTGCAACATAGTAGCTCTGATGTATTGCTTTAAATACATATACATATATATGCATATGCATTTACACACACACATCTGATTGTGTGATAGCAGGCGTGGGGCGTTTGCAAAGGCAGAGATGGCATCTGTTAAATTGAGTTCTATATTTCCCGGTTCTCACGTCCCACAAATAAAACCTACAAAAATGATGATTTTTCAAACATTGAATCCTCTATCTCTGTGTAATGAGGCATGTAGAGAGGAGGAGAAGAATTTTTGTGCTTTTTTGCCTTTGGTGAAAATTCTCCAAGGAGTAATTTCATCTTTAAATGAAAAGTTTTGTATCAGGTGATTGTCTGAGCTCCAGGAATCACTGAAGCCTCAGGTTCAGATGTGAGGAGACACACAAGTGCACGTTCTTGTAGACACAGCCCCATACACCCATCACATGCACAAGGAATAAGGCAAAAGAAAGTGGAAAGAACTAATTTTAGAGTTTTTAATTACATTGTCATAGGATCTAAAGCAGCTAGGCAGCCAAGTACATCTTTTAGGTCTCCTAGTCCTTAAATATCTTGCCTGCTCTCCTGCAAATCCCCATGCCCTCTTCTCCCAATGGTCGAGGCAGAAATGAGCCTAGAAAACAGGCTCAGCACAATGGGTCACTCCCGAACACTCCTCAAAATCTGACTTTCCCACAGTCTGATAACTTTCAGGTCACAACTCTTATACGCTCGGGTCATTACTAATCTGTAGAGCTGAATTAATTCATCCAGGAAATGATACATGAATTGACAAAGCAAAGGAAAATGACTACACATATAAAACACCACCCAAAATATCCCAAATGCTTTCCTGCTGATACCCACATGGCACTGATACATTTTGCGCAATTTTTCAGCATTGAGAATCAATGCCAGCACTATCCCCCAGTGACCCCACTGTGGTCTGAGAAGAGAATATAGATTTCTACCTGGGGTAGGGACATTCGGACCATTTACAAGGAAACAGAGTAATTACAACCAAAGGGAAAAAGCTACCAAGAGGTGAAAACAGTTTTACCCAAATCTCAAAACTGGAAAGCAGATGAGTAACCTAGAAATGATTCAAGCACAGTTAACGTTCAAATTCTATTAAGCAGTTCATTGTGGAGAACAAAGGAGAATATAGAGCCTCATTACACCAAGAATCTCAGTGTGTGCGTGTGTGTGTGTGCGTGTTAGTAGCTTTGTCCTGTCTATTGTAACAGGTTATCATCTGTAAATGATAACTTTGCAACTCCATGGGCTGTAGCCCACCAGGCTCTTCTGTCCTTGAAATTCCCCAGGCAAGAATACTGGAGTGGGTGGGATCTTGCCGACCCAGGGATTGAACCTCGTCTGCCGTATTGCAGGCAAATTGTTTACTGTCTGAGCCACTAGGGAAGCCCTTAGTAAAAGTATGCAGTAAAAGAAGAATCTTAGTAAAAGTATATAACCTACGTTTTGTAACTTTTCTTTTTCCTGTGCTATGTATTATGGCTGGCATACTACTAATAAAAATAAACTCCTATTTTAATGTTTGACTCTATATGCTTCTACACTTGAAACTGTACCTGTGAACTATAATTCAGAGTTGTCGTGTTTTTTAAAAAACCCTCCAATCCAGCTGCCACCACTATTTCCAATATTTCCAAATTTCCAATATTTCCAAATATTTGTAACTAAATAATTCATATATTACTCTTTATCTATCTGCTGAGATTTTTCTGCTGAAAGTTAGATGAGTTTTTATCATTGCTATTTAGGAGTGGCAGAAGAATCCGTAAATTATATGCCAGCATTGGAGAAGGAAATGGCAACCCACTCCAGTGTTCTTGCCTGTAGAATCCCAGGGACGGGGGAGCCTGGTGGGCTGCCGTCTATGGGGCCACACGGAGTCGGACACGGCTGAAGTGACTTAGCAGCATACCTGGTGTTATAAAGTCCCTTTCATAAGATTGCTTGCTTCCCAATGTTTTATTTCACATTTGTAACTCAGTATTCAGTCCACCTCATTCTACAAACACATTAAGATAAAATAAACTCAAAAGTGTCTTATATATAACAACTTCAAACCACAAATTTTCTAGGCAACCCTAGCAAAAAGAACATCCAGATTAGGCCAAAAACATTGTATCCTGAGTACAAGTAGATACTGAGATCTTGTAAGCAACTGGACCTCAGCCAGGAAGCATGTGCATTCAGAAATGTGAAGGAAAAGTACAAGACATGCACATAACTGTTATTTGAAGTTGAACTTGAAAACAAATCTGTAGTGATTCATTGTCTTATCTCAGCCACATATCTGAGTGGCCAGTCCTCTTTCCCATTATGATGAAATCAGAATAATAGCCACCCCTCCTAATAGGAATCAAGACAGTATTTTGCTTAAACTCTATAATTATATGATGGCCTACAAAATAAACAGCTACCCAATCTTCTCTTCTCAAATCAGATTCATGTTGTTGAAGGTTGGGCCAAATACAAGTAAGAAGATAAAATATTATGGAAGGCACTGCTGCTGCTGCTGCTAAGTTGCTTCAGTCGTGCCCAACTCTGTGCGAACCCATAGACAGCAGCCCACCAGGCTCCCTCGTCCCTGGGATTCTCCAGGCAAGAACACTGGAGTGGGTTGCCATTTCCTTCTCCAGTGCATGAAGGTGAAAAGAGAAAGTGAAGCCGCTCAGTTATGTCTGACTCTTAGTGACCCCACGGACTGCAGCCCACCAGGCTCCTCCATCCATGGATTTTCCAGGCAAGAGTACTGGAGTGGGGTGCCATTGCCTTCTCTGCTTAGGGTTTACTGTTTTAAATGTTTTACATGCAATGCTATTTAGTTCTTATAGAAGCTTAATATAGTGGGTTCTTTACTGCCATGTTACAGATGATAAAACTGAGGCTCCTGGAGGTGAAATGACTTGCCCCCTTACAGACAGCCTGCACTGTGTATATACTCTATTGAGACACTGCCAACCGGAAAGACTGTGTAACTCAAAATTACCATCAACACCCTTCATCACTGGGGTGGCTTCCCAGGTGGTTCAGTGGTAAAGATTCTACCTGCCAATGCAGGAGACACAGGTTTGATGCCTAGGTCAGGAAGACTCCCTGGAGAAGGGAATGGCAACCCACTCCAGTATTCCTGCCTGGGAAACCCCATAAACAGAGGAGCCTGATGGGCTGCAGCTTCATACAGTTGCAAAGAGTCAGACTCGACTGAGTGACTGAGCATGCATAGACCCTTCATCACTCTGAAGTGTCTCTGAAATCTTCTACTTCTCATCTCTCAAACCAGAAAACTTTTTTTCTCACATCACAGTTTTGATGCGAGAAGGAAATAAGAATTCAGTCAATATGCAGTCTTGTTTTATTCTACTACCTTGTAGCATTATGTTTTGGATAAAAGAATCATGGAAATTGACATTTGCCACTGATTTCCACTAGCAATTAGCAACAGGGTATTTTCTAATTTTCCTGTTTGTTTGTTTGTTTTTAAAGGAGCCCTGCCAGTTTTAATATTTTCAATCAAATCTTATTTTTCAAGTATCATCATTCCTTAGGGATATTTGAATTTTCAAGCCCTCTCACAGTGTGAAATTTGGAAGTAGGGAGTAGATTATTCCCTTTTCTCCATTATTTATCTCAGTAAAATCATTAAAGCGGCCTTTCCCAAAGCATCTTGAAATTTAATTTGCATTTCTGGTTCCTAGTTTGGCCAAGTTCTCTGTAGTTCAAGGTGTTTAACAGAGAGATCAGTGAAAGCAACTGAATTCCTGAATCAGGATACTGAGCTGTATCATCGGTTCACTTTTTAAGGAAATCCAGTTAATCAGAACACCATTCTTCCCCGATACCCAGGGATATTGTTCTTGAGGCTATTCATATTATTTTAACAGTTATAGAGTATTTGGAGTATTAGAAGTATACTACAATTGAAGAAAAGCCCCATAATTGATTTGTTAATGTTTTATTCTTCTCTTTTTTTTCTATTGGCATGTTCTTTACATGCACTCAATAAATATTAAACACTCAAACAACTCTCTCTCTTAGGTGGCAAGCAAACCTCTAGAATGTCGAAACAGTAGAGTGAAGAACAATGCACCTAATTGAAATGGCAGGGTAATTTGGAAAATAAAATTGAGTTGCTGCAAATCCCAAATTCCAGAATAAAAATGTTTATACTCACTTAAATGCAGATTGTTACTGGCTTTGAATAATTATTAGAATAAAAAATACTTGAACACCAACAATATACTTGATATGCACAGAACAAACACAATCTACGTGTCTCTATTATTTTGTGCAAGGAAGTGCAGGGCACAATGAGCCTGACATTTTCCTTGGTGGTTTTGTTTTGAACACAGTTTATAAAGTGCCTGAATATGGTGAAACAATAGGCCAAGCCACCAAATGTACAACCAGTGTTCAAAATGTCATGGACATGATTCTTCAGAAAATTTTAAACCCATTAAGTAAGGAATAGGAAGCAAGCTAATAGAAATGAAATGGTTAAATGATTCTGATACTCAGTATCTTATTTTCCTCTCCAAACATATTAATTTAGAACACAGATCAATTCAAATTGTAAAATTCCAGATTCTCTTTGGTAGATGCTGGAGCCAAGGAAATGATGACAATTAAAATGAAAGTGGAAAAATGTATTTATTTGCATATGGAATTGCAATGTTAACACATAATGACTCTAAAAGATATGATATTTATCTGTACAATGAGGATTAATCTTATCTACTCAGGGCTATACCAATCTTGGCAGAGATGCCAGCCATATCTTAAAAAGATAAATTCCATATGCTCTGTAGAGTTATAGAATATTTCCCATAAATAATGTATACAATAGACTGTAAATAAATAATACATTTATCTGAACTGTTCAAGAGTGAAGGGCAGGGTGGTTACTCATGAGATGGAATCTCTTATGAACGAACAATTTCAAATAAAAGTAATGTCCAATGGTGAGTTATCACAAAGTTCTTACACTAAAATATTCTTAAGTGGAGAGCAGGGAGGGGGTATTAAAATAATCCCAGATCAGGTGGGAACTTTCAAATAAATATTCCAACTAAATACAAAATGCCCAATTTAATTTTATTGCTTAAACTGCTATTGTGATTGTTGCATCATAGCTAATAGCATTTTACCTATTTTCTGCAATTCTTAATTCTCTCTGTACATTACTGGTTTGCTTTTTGGGGGGGTTTTGTTTTGATCAATGAAATAACTAGCTTTAGAATGTCAAGTATGAGTTTTTGTCCCATGAAACACATAGATTCTTTTCATTGTATGAATAATTTTAACTGCAGTGCATAGAAAGGAAGGTTACTACGGAACAAAAATTTAAAAAGAACCCACGTGCAGTGGTTAGTCCACTAGGGCTTTACATAGTAAAATTGTTAGTCTCCATCTCTGAAGTATCTCCCTTTTGAAGCCCTGGAGACACGTAAACTATTCTGACTTCGTGTAAATAGTGGAAGTAGGCTTTTAGAGACACTGTACACCATTTAGTATGAAATTAAGTTTTCAGATCACTAAGGAATAGTCTCTGAATTACAGAAAACACTATAGGTCACAGTTAATTATAGCTTGTCTATCAAATTAAGTTAACATTTGAGAACACATCCAAATAGTTATGGAGCCATTAAGAGGAGTGTTATTGTCAAAGAAATTCTTATTCATTCAACTTCTAATATTTTCAAAAGAAGAGAGATAAGCCTTTTTACAAGTTGGGATGGGATGAGGAAACTCTGGGTTTACATCAAATTGCTCTCTTCATTGTCCTTTTGACGACAATGTCGGTTTCATTACAAACTTCATTTTCCAGAGTTTCATAATAGTCATAAATACACTTGACTTTAAAGAGTTTCTATGGGACATAATGTGAATGCAAATGCAGAATAAAATGCAAATCATGGAGGTCTGGGACCAAATATGGACTATCAGTTAAGAATCCAGTTACTGAAAACAAACATTAAGGCCTTAAGAGGAAGAACACAAAGAGGCTGATATGAATCTTCATATCAAGTATTCACAGCCCTGAGGAAAGCAAACAAGAAGAACAGTTTTCAGTTTTTCTCCTAATTATAAAGCACAGGGGTTTGGGAAGGTTTGATGACTTTGGTTTCTATTCATTCCTGTTCTGAAGTGAGTAACATTTATCATCTTCTCAGGAAAACAAGCCCACGTGTGGGTAAGAACCCACAAAGTACTCAAATAGGGAAACGAGACCTAGCAAACTAGTTCAAGTTCAAATCTCAGGCATAGGAGTCTTGCCAATCAGTGGGGAGAAAATGATAAGAAAAAGAAAGAGCTATAGTTCTGTCTTGCTAAATAACAATCAACAACCCAGACACTTACAACTAATGAATAATGAACATGTGATCACGTTGTGTTGTAAAGTGTAAGGAAAAATCTAGAGAAATGGGAATTCATCATAATAATTAATTCTAAGCCAGCATATATTGTCAGGGAATAACTTCTAATATCACTCAAAATGCGAATTATTTACTTACTGCTATTTTCTAAATGAGTTGGAATCAAGTATATTTAAATCCATTGTAAAATTTAAGACTTGATATTGTATCAAAATGAAAAAAAAGACTATAAAATGTTGCTTAAACTTGTTAAACTCATAAAAAGTTGCAGTCATTTTATAAGTATTACTTAGTAAACTTAGAAACAGCATTTCCTTTCTATGGAAAAATGCCATTTAAGTTTTTCTTAAACATAACACTTCATTCAAAGTTCCTTACCTCATCTTTACAAATCCTTTTAATTACAAATGGAGTCATAAAGATATCAAGGGTAAAAATATATTTTTGAGGATTGTAAATAATATAAAATTTATTTTCACAACTTATTTATCCTGCATTAGTTTATACTGTATACAGTAGTGCATCGAAAAGCCAGAACATGGTTATTGCACTTCTTAAAGAGAGTTAATGACTTAGTTATGGTTATAATTTGTATGTAACTGTATATACTCATGATACCAATAAACAACAGGTGTATAATTCAATAAATGTAGAAATAAGCATTTTTTTTCCAGTAAAGAATAAACTCTTTATGTTTTACTCAGTTTTAGAACTTCTGAACCAAGAAGCCCAGAAATATAAAATCATTTTAAAATATCTGCACTCTTATATTTCCCTTTAACAAGAACCTATTTCCTAGATTAAGAAATGTTATTTGGAAAAAGAGTGTTCAGAGAGAGTGTAGCAAAGTGTTGCCAATTGCTTTAATTCTGCACACATGAATGCATTGAATTGATTGAAATTGGATTCCAGTGACAAATATTTAAATGAATGTATTCTCACTTATTTTACATAGTATCTTTTATACCATTTATTAAAATGTCAGATTTAGAAGTGTGGGAAATCCAGCGGTTTCCCGATAAAGGTATAGCTCTACTTTCTGGAGAAGCTGTTTAAGACTTCAATACACTTTCCCAAATTCCCATAATCCTGAAACTATGGCATATTAAATTAAGGATACAGTGAAGGAGACTTTTTATCTTCTCCACTACACACACATACACTCATCTGCTTGAATTTTTCAAAACTGATCTCATACATGTTAGGTTTATTCACAAATGTGAAAGATAGTAAAATATCCAAAACTTCACTGGATCCCCAAAGTCAAATTCTGGAATAATTATTTAAATTCAAATTGGGAACCTGTATTTTATGTTTTAGACCCTAACCTTTTAACAGGTACCATATCCTGAGGTTTCCTGCCTAGTAAGGACACCAAGCCCTATGTGACTTAAAGCAGTATTATTTTACTAAAGATTTTGAAAACTTTTAGGCCTAGCATCTGCACAACTGTCAGAAACACTATGTCACATGTATTCTATTTTTATTTCTTTATTTGTAAAAGAAGACTTTCCCATAGTTTTGATGTCATTTTAAAATATTAAATTAATTTTTTGCACATAGGAGAAACAGCAAAAATGTCTGTTTCGATTATAACATAAACTCAAGTGCTACTTTGATACAAATACGACAGATATCACAATCCAAAAAAGGCCATGGAAAATGCTACAGTTGCAAACATTCAAGACTGTGTAACAAAAATGACTGAGAATGGTATCAATTTACTATCCTTCAACTATTTCCATGACAGTGGAGTCAAATAATGTTGAATTATAGACCTTCTTACAGGAAGTCTTATTTCGTGTTCGTTTTTTGATCATTCCCCTGCTAGTCCCTATAGGAATTTGGCTGTATGCCGACTTTAAAAGTTTCTGTATACATACGCAGGTTGTGTTTGATGACTAAATGATCATTTATTAAAACTTAAGCATTTCATGTTGGTTTGACATATTTACGTTTCATGAGAAAATATTGCTATTGCAATGGCAAGCATAGCATTACCAATGTGAAAATACTTCACTTGAACTCATTTGACAGCATTTTCATTTATACGTGTTTTAATACAACTTGTTATGCATTCTTCAGTTTCTCCAACTCCACCTGCGAGGGAAGGTAAGCTAGTTTTATAACATAGGCCCCTTGGTAATACTGTAGTCTATCTGCTTGGCCTTAAAAAACCTATATTTCTACTATGGGACCACAAATAGTCTTTGTTTTTAAGAGTACGGAGTTCCACTGCATAATTTTCCGTCCGTCACCCGGCAACAGCTGTGTTTTAAATCTTTCGGACTATGACAAACATTTTAACATTTAAACATACGAGTGTTTGAAAACATAATGATTTAAAATTTGTTTGTTTTCAAAGTTGGGCCATTATAGCATGATATTTCAGTTACTTTTTTGAAAGCAAGGCCCTTATTTTAAGGCCTTTTCTCCTTCCTTCTTCTTGCTTCTACTAGTTAAACTTCCCCACGTTTTGTACTAAAAATCTCTAAGTTAGGACTGATAGCAAGAGTCCCCACAACCACTCTATATATTTCCAAATCATGAGCCATAGAGTCACTCTGCTGGGAGAGGAACTATTTGAGTGACCTATTGCCACAGAGCTAGTTAAATCACTGAACAATAGTTACTGTTATGGGGCTTTACCTTGTACAAAGTAGCATTAGTATCATTGCTTTCTACTAACCATAGAGCTTGCACTGGGGACTTCTACTGAGAAAGAGAGAAACTAGGAAAGGGGAATAACTTTTACAGCATTAACATTTAGACTTTGAGACATTTAAAAATGTAATCGATCTCAACCTATCTGCATTGACTCTGTACCACTTTTTTTTTCCTCTCAAATGTTTTTGGCGTGCCCCTAATAAGAATCAATACATCCCTACTCTGACAGTCACACATAAATACACGCAAAGAGCCAATCAGAAAACAATAAAAACACACCTGGTAAACAACTATCTTTGAAATCAAAGGATACTAAGCAACAAAGGGCCTAGAATGAACATCCCAATTAGCCACTGTAGTGACAAGCAGTCAACACCTTATTATTTAATCATTAAAGAGAATCTTGCCATAATTTCCCTCTGACATATTTCAAGAGGAATTAAGAGTATCCCACATGACTCACAACAACAATCAAAAGTAAAGTCAGATTATTCTAAGACTCCATGGCCTTCAAGGCTTGTGGACTCAGAGGTTTCAGGATTAAGACATTAAGTGAGACCCTAGAAGTACTTACAATTTAAATAAGTTGTGTCCATGTGTTAAGCATTTAGAAACAGACTAACTGACATTTTCCTATCCCTCCATGATTGTGTCCAGTTTTTCTTAATGGATGAAAACAAAACTGCTTGCATTCCTAGTATTAGTAAATATCCCTTGGCCTCATCTATTTTTTTTTTTCTAAAGCAGTGGATCCAATATATGAAGAACATTAGGCCTCCCCATCCCTTAGCAACACCTCCTCAAAAGAGAAAGCTTAAATCTCCCTTGGAGGTGTCCCCATCCCACTTCGCAGGGAAGGGGTGTTTTCCGTCAAGTTCAAGTTCAGTTTTAAGACAGTCATCTCAAAGGATGCTTTAGAAACAACGTTCTGGACTCTTCAAATAAAACACTGCCACCTGGGTTCCCTGGCCCCACTGGGAAACCAAAGCGCACTGGCCCAGGGCTGCCCCTGATCCCAGAGTCCCGGAAGCCTGCCGCTCTCCGGCCTGGGCTCTGCAGCCCTGGTGGCGGTCCCCCCGGTCCCCCCACCCCCGTCCCCGGGGACCTCAGCAGCGCTTGGCATTTAACCTGCCTGGCGAGCTTGACTTTCTGGTTCCATCTCTGGGAGCCACATTACTTCTCCCCAGATGTCAGAGGCAAATCTAGATTAACATGCAACAGGGCGCCCTGCGCAGCCTGCCAGCCCTCAAACAGGAGCTGTTAAATGCAGATTCAGCCGAGGACCCCCCGGAGAGCTGCTGTTGAATAAAAATTGTAATCCAAAGGGACCTTTTCTTTGCCTCCCCCTGCTTGTGGGAGAACCCGGGTTGGCGCCTGAGCACAGACTCAGCTAGTCCCACTCGCTGCGAGGGGGCCAGGCCACCTCAGTTGGTGGCCTTCGGGGGCCCCAGGGACTCTTGCTTCTCTCTCCTCTCCCTCTCAGGACAATCCTTGGAGTGGAAAATTCTTAGATTCAAGGAGTGGCGAGAAACAAACAACTCGAGGAAGGAAGGCTTTATTCGACAGAGCCTTCCTGAAGGGCGGCCTAAAGTCCAGCGTCTGGCAACCAGATTCTTTCCCGTCTAACCTCTCTTGGCGACCCCAATTCCACCCTGGGTCCCCCAAACTCGCGCTCCGCCTCCCCGTGCCCTCCGTCCCTCTCCATCACCAACCAGGCTCAACCCTGGCCTCGACGTCTCGCACGGTAGGCCCCTCACTGCACCCGCTCCCAGGGTCTCAGCCCGGCCCTCGCCGCCTGCCGAGACCGGTAAGGCCGGGTGCCCCTCGCTGCCCCCAGGCCCCGGGCGTCGGGAACGACTGTGCCGAGCGGGGAGCGAGGCCGTCAGGAGAGGGCGCCCTGGAGGCCTGCGCCCGAGGTAGGTGACTCTCGGACCTGCGACATCGGGGTCTGGGAGTGGGAGTCGGGGGAGGGCGTTGAGGGTAGGGTAAGAGCGGGATTACGGCTTCTGGGGGCATCTTAATCTGATGAGAAAAACAAAACAAAGCACCAAACTAAGGACGCCCCAAGGCCAAGTAGATTTCCTCCAATTGAGCCCTCCGGGAAACCGGCTGGTATCCAAGTCGTGGATTTCAAGTCCCCGCGCGGGTGGCAGCCTTCGCGCCCTCCGAGGAGAAAAGTAAAATAAAATAAACCCTACTGCCCACAGGCCCTAGAGACAGAGGGGCTAATAAGCAAACGACGCCCCGCGCTCGCACCACACCTGAAGTACGCAGCACACCCGCCACTGGGGCTCAAACTGGCTGGGCCGCATTCGCAGACAGGTGTCGAGGCAGTCCTTTCCCCGCCCGGCCCCTGGGGACCGGCGAGCCGGCTCCAGTTAGAAGTACTGGCGCCCACGAGGCGGCCCTAGTGCCTCTTCCCTCCGTCCCACCTCCCAGGACAGGGGACTCCACCCCGCGAGTGAGGCACAGTCCCGCGTGCGCCCCGCGCTCTGCGCGCCCGTCTCCAAAGGGAGCCCAGGCACACTCGCTCCTGCCTTCTGGGAAACGGACAATTCCAAAGCACAGACTTGGGGTTTGCTGCCCTGCGCCCAACTGAGACCTCGGTGAGCCCGAGAGGGTCCCGCGAGCGCGCCCACGCGCACAGGCCCACCGAGCCACGAGCTTAGCCAGAGCTGCGAAGCCCCCACTCTTCAGCGGCCGGGAGGGAGGCACGCTGCTCACTCCATAGTTGGGGGAGGAGAATGAAGTACCAGTTTTTACCCCTGGCCACTGCCCACCAATGCGCATGTTTCAAATAAAGGTAACTGAGTAACAAAAGTTTACCTAAGGAGTAAAGGAGGAACCCAATTTTGTTTTACCAATTTTGTACCCCCTGAAACACCCCTAACTCTGATCCTTTATCTTTGATTTTAATAAAATAATGATTCGTTGAGGAAAATGGGGTATAAATCTTCATTTTGGAGGCAATTAAAGTGTTGATTTCATTCATGCCCCTAAGCGATTCTTGTAATTTGCTCAAATAGCTTTATGTGCCCAGCACTCCGGAGCTTTTAGAATCCCATTTTCTAGTTAGGCTTGTTGGATTACAATTTTTATTCAACAGCAGCTACCCGAGGGTTCCTCAGCGGAATCTGCATTTAACAGCTCCGGGGAGAGGGCTGGCAGCCTGAACCAGGCGGGAGGCCGAGCGGCTGGCGGGGTGGAGACCGGGGGCCGCTTGCTGGTTTCCCACCTCGGCGGGGCAGCACCAGGATCGCGCAGGCTGCCTGTTCCCGGCACTCGTCTACACTGCCGAAAGTTTGTAACTCGCCAATTAGAAAAGACCCGGCGAGGTTGACGCTTTTAAAGCTCAGCTTTGCCTACCCTCCACTTCTTTGGGGAAAACGGAGAAATTCCGCCTCTGCCGAGGGGGTCACCCAGAGAAATCCAGATTGGGGATTGAAGGGATTGAAGGGAGAGGAGCAAACGTGAAGACGACACCCATACGAGGAGTCGGGCACTTCGGCAAGGACTCTGCAAGACAGTCGCTGGCCAACCGTGATCATGGCAGAGCTTGCAAAAAAAAACTGTATGACTGGTTGTCCTTTGGCTTAACAAAGGCAGGCTGCTCTCTCTCACAAGACAGGACTCACGTGCCAAGTCAGAAAGAGAAACAACTCAGGGCCTTCACTTATAGGTGGACAGGCGCAGGAGGCCCGCCACCCAGATCTCAAGACGCCCTGCCATAACTCGCAACCGAAAGCTGTCCTGAACCCTGTTCCATCTCATCCATTCCTCACGTTTTCACTTCCAGTGCATTTTCTCAACTCCTTGGGGCCGACACAGAGACAGGAGTGAGGGAGAGAGGGACTAGGAACAAACATTGGTGTTGGGGTGAGAGAAATCTACCCCCACCCCCAGCAACTTCAAATAAAAGTCGTCCCCACTTAGCAACGCAGCGGAAGAAGGGCCTGGAGGGAGGACGAGAGAGGAGGGGGCGAAGCCAGCGGAGGCCGGCAGCGAGAGCAGGGCGGCGCGAAGTCCCCCACCCGCCACACCGCCACACCGCCACACCGAGGGAGTCGCAAGGAGCCCCTGACGCAGACGCTTCCAAAAGCTGCCAACCCAGAGGGCCCAGAGCACGTACCGGCTGGAGGATGAAGAGAAAGGAGGAGGAGAAACGTCCATATTTATCTGTTTTTCTAACCTCGGCCTGGTCTTATTTTTTCTATTAAGTACAATAAAATGGGCGAGCTTGCAGCGAGCACTGCACAAAGCAATGTTCAGTGAGGTCTAGAAGCGTTCGGCCGAGGAAAACTGACAAGACAGGCTAATGAACCGTATAGACAGGGAGAAAATAGCAAGCATTTGCTAGATTTCAAACCCTCCCTGTCTCTCTCAGACCACCTATCTTGGGTTTATTCCTAATAAAATAAGAAATAAGCAGTCTTTACACTTTTCTTTTCTTTGAGAGAGAAGGGGGAAAAAATGCTCCAGAACAAAGCCCTACCACCAGAGGCGGTCACTGGCAGTTAACACTCCCATTATTGTAGAGGGTAAATAAAATAAAGACAAAAATTAAAAGCGACAAGAAACAGGTCAAGTTTGCAGGCAAAGCTTTTACAAGCTCATCTCTCCAGGTCGAATCCCAGAGCCAGCCTTAATGAAGCAATAATAGCCACATTATTCAAAAATTTTCATTTCGATGGAAATGTATCTAAAAGGGACTTAATCATATGCAAATAATAAAAGGAGGTGGTAGTGATCCAGCAAGCAATATGCATACAGATTTTTTTCCCAGGGATGTTGAAATTGAAAAGCGCATACCTGGTCAGTTAGATTTGCTGATCTTGTTATATCTTCACTGTCTGATTTTGATCCTCCTTCTCTATCGTCTATCACCAAATCGATAGGCATTTTCCCTTTCAAACAGCTAATATACCGGTGGCAGAAATTGTCACATAATTCGTGTACCTACATTATGACAGAAATAAAAAAATGGAAATATAATCAGGAGTTCATAAATGACATTGACAAGTGCAATCCACCCCCCTTGTGAGATCCAAACTTCTAAATAGGGGAAACACAGGGCAATTGTCCTCCAGAGACCCCCAGACGCATCCAGAATTAGGAATAACTTTCTTTTCTTACAAAATAGAGATATCCCAGAAAATTGACAGTGACAAGATGCTTCAGAGGCTACAACATATTCAACACCCGTGTTAAATTCATCTGCTCCTGGGGCCGTGGCCATTAAAGAGGTGACCTATGTGGGTGACATTTAAGGTAAACTATTTAATTTTGTCCAGTTATTTTTATCATAAATCCTTTCCAACATGTCTAAGAAAAAAATTAAATATACATATATATGTATGTATATAAAGGACCAGTACTGTGTTGGTACAGGATATATGCCTGACAACCCAAGTCCCTTTAACATTGGTAATTAGGGTTTCTATCTATAAGAAGCATATATTAGGATGCTTCCTTTAAAAAAAAAAGACTCATGATATGGTGTCTGTGGGGGGAACCCTTACAGCCACAAAAAGGTATCAAACTGATTAATTTTTTAAGGGAAAAGAATGCTTCAAAATATTTAGGGATAGGTGGAGCGGTGTCTTACAGGACACAGGCATCACTGACATGCAAAAATTCACAAGAAACCCCAGTGTGCTTGCAATTTAATGTTACTTTGAATTACAATGCATTAAGTTTTTATTGCTGAGATTTATAGAACAGCTAGCAAAATCATGTTATCCCACACCCTTTCTTGAGTGTGAAGGTGGGATGTGTGCAGGATTTCCAGATTCAAGAAACTGACACAAATATCAACTCTGCTTTGTCTCGGAAGAACCTTTAAAGTGCCTCCCCCACCGCCTCCTCCACACTCCTTGCCCACTCCTCCTCCCACTCCGCTCCCACTCCGCCTCTCCCCCTGTATCTGACCCGCCACTGCTCTCAGACTGTCTTCCAGAAACTCACTAAAACTAAACAAAACTTTCCCCCCCTCAGAGGTAGCAAAGAAGACTAGGAGGAAGAAGAGAAGGTACAACCTGTGAAGCAAATTCAGGATAGCTTTCTAAGCATCCAAGGGGATGCAGAGCCCTGCAACTACTTACACAAAGCCAGCAAGGTATTAAGAATGAATACAAGGCTAGGGCGTTTGTGATCCCAGTTTTAGTGTCTGAAATTGTAATTAAACTGCAAAGAGAAATGGACTCAAAGATTGGCCTTGACACTAATTACCAGAAAGAAAGACGTTTATGCAAATATCTTCAAAGCCTGAACTTCAGCCATTCTGAACCCTCCCCTTCTATGTGTTTGGGCGTGAGGGGGAAGCAAAAGGAGAAAAAAAGCCAGAGAAATTACCTTCTCTAATTCCAACAGATGAAACCTTAATACTTGTATGGCTTGAATCATCTGCAAAGATACAAAAAGAATGAGCGGCCCCATTCGTAGTTTGCAGAAAACTGGCTGTCATAGCTCTAACATCCCCAGCCCTCCCCTCCCCCCAGTAAATAGAGTTATTTTGATTTATGGCCATAACACTAAAACTTAACAGCAGCGACTGGGTACCATCTAGAGGTTTATATTTCTTAAGGAGAAAAAAACAGCTAAAACAACAACCAAGCATCTAAGTGGGGGTCATAAACACTCTTCTTGCCCACAGCTCCCCTCTTTCTCAGCCCCACTGCCCCTGCACCACTCCCAAAGGTATTTCCCTGGAAGGCGTGCACGGAAAATATTCCCAATAGTCTCCAAGCTGGCTTTTCACATTGCAAACTTTCTGCCGCCTTCTGCACACCTTTCCGATAAACTGGTGGTTTGGGGGGTCTGGCCTGGTTGCTTGCCCTCATGACGCGACTTTGAGGGCTGGGAAGTCCGCAAAGTTTAAGCACACACGCTGACAGGCCCGGAGATAAATCCCCGGGCTGATTAGAGCCGCGCTGCCCGGCTGTCATAAAAAACAAAAGCTCGCGTTTCCCTGCGCCGGTTCACCCGGCCCCTCTGGAGGTGAATTTATTTCCCCGGGACCCCGTCCCGGCCCACTTGCCGGGTGGATGGAAACCCTTGCAGCCCACTTGCAAGCTACGGGAGGACGGGTCTAGAAACCTCAGGGCTCTCAAAGCAAAGCTTGGGGAGAAGGCGGGGGTGGGGAAGGGAAGATGTGGGGAGGGGAGTAAGGGGTCCGCTCTTACCAAGTTATCCAGTTCTGGATTAGAAGAAAAGAGAGGTTTTTCTGCGCGAATCTAAATACAAGTGAGAAGGAGAGGGGAGAGGGAGGGGAAAGGGGGGGGGGGGGAGAAAGAAACATTTGAAATCTGGTCGCCTTCCTAGTTTCTTGCCTCATTACGCTGTCGGGGGCAGGATGTAACCTCTGGGACAGACTCGGTGACACCGAGTTCGTCCCGTGCAGAAACCCTTCAGTGTGAGTCAAATAATCCGAAAACAAGCCCAGAGCACAGGGTTACTTCTCCTAGCAGTGTGCTGCTGAGAGATCCCTGCTCAGCTCGCCAACTCCAAGGAAGGTCCTGCGCTGGGGGTTTGGGGTCGCATTTTACAGAGAGAGCTTTCTGCGTCGGGTTAGGGCGCGGGAGTGGGTCAGAAGTGGGGTGATTTTCAGGCATCCGCAAACAGACACTGATTTAGGAGGAAAACCTCAGGGAAGATGTAACAAGGCCTGGCTTAGGGCAGACTGTTCAGCTGGTTACTTTTGCAAATGTGCTGGGGCGGGGGGCGGGTGGAGGGAGGTTCTTTCTTTCTTTTTTTTTTTTCTTTTTACTTTTGAAACATTGATTTTGCTGACCTGTTTGGCGAACACGGCTATATCTTCATTGAATGACTCTGACGAGCAGACGTCCCCGCCCGCCACCCCCGGCTCGCGGGGGGTACAAGTAGCTAATTCACATTTCTCAAAAATCAGTGCTAAGAGAGGGAAGAGGGGGTGTCTGCAAGAAAATACAACAGTCACAAACAACACAATGGTTAGTCCCGCGGCAGTGAAACAAGGAGCCCAAGAAAAACAGCCGGACGAGCTCAAGACGGGGACCTCCCTCTCCCTGATTTTGACATCTCCTTGTTCCCCTTCCCCCATCCCTACCCCCCAGGTGACTGCTCACCTCCCTTTCCTCCTTGGGCCCCCCAAAGTCGGAGGCCCTAAGCCATGGACCGTATCTGAAGACCGGTTCAGCCTATCTGGCCTGAGAAATTAGTAACATTTGCTAAGAATAAAACCCAAGCGGTTCCAGCAGCCATTTTGAATTAAGTTTCCCACCCCGACCAGCCCTCGGCCCTCCGATGCACACCCAGGACCTGGAAGAGGAGAAAGGCGCCGGGCGCAGGAGGTGGGAAATCTCGTTCAAGTGGGTTGAGGCCGGCCCGGGAAGCTCAAACTCTGGGGACCTTGGAGGCAGGCGCTCAGCTAACTTGGGGCAAGGATCTCTCTGGCTGTGAGACCGACCGACTGTCAGAGGGCTGGACGACGGATCCTGACCCCAAGGCCCTCAGAGGGCCGGAGGGCTCCTCCTTGTCTCCCGGCACACTTCCCTCTCTTCGCCGACCGTCCCCACCGCCCCCCTCCCACCCCCTAAGAAAGTTCCTTCAAATGTGCCTGCGGTCAGGCCTTTCATTTTGTCCCCACGTAATGGCAAAGCAGCGAGTATTGCAAGGGGCCTAGATGTTGCTTATCTCAGCCCATTAAAAACAAAACAAAACAAAAAAAGCCTCTTCTAATGCCCAAAGAGGTGTCTCGAGTCTTTTATTAGCTCTCACAGCCCGGCTGGGAATTTAACAGTTTGGGGTCCTTTTCAAAGCTTCCCCAAATGTTCTGTCCGGGAGCCTAAATCATTTGCAGTTAACGCTGCGGAGAGGACGCTGGGATTTCAACAAGCCCATGGCACAAGGGACCAGAAGATAAAGCAGAAAGGGTTTCCAGTCGGGGAGGGTCAGTGTTACCTGATTTTTTTGTTTTTCAAAAGAAGAAATAAATAAAAATAAAAGTGGCTGCAAAGTAAAAAGCGGTCCCCCAATAATACATCAGCACACAGTAGGCACAGTGACTTTCAGAGGGTTTTGGTCTAACCCCAGGGCCCGGGAGAACACGGCGTGAACCGCAGCGAACACTACACCGGCCGAGAGCACCCCGCATCTACTTCTAAATCCTGCAAGTTTCGCCCTTAAACACAAAGTCCTAAAACGGCCAGAAGTTTCTTAAGGTCTGTAACAATTCACAGTGAGCTCCTCTCCTCGACTACAGTGGTCAAACTCCATAAATGCAAAGCCTGTTCCCCTTTGCCTGACCTGCAACTGTCCTCCCTTGATTTTATTGTGCGGTGGCAAGGCCAGCATACGGTGGCTGAGTAAACTTAGCAAGTCAGAACAATCAGTGGCTTAAAAGATTTTCCTTTAAACTAAAAGTTTCGTTGCAACACAAAGGCGCCTACGTTTAGAAATCCCCAACACTCTCCCCGAGAAGTCGAGCAAGTGAGGACTCCAACCCGCTGAACTACGGAGCCGGAGTCTGCGGGGGGTGGTGGGAGGCCGAGGGACCTTTGGCAACTTCCGCACGGCGACCCCTCCGCGGGCATGGCCTCGGAGGAGCTGGACACTGGACCCGCCCGGAGCCTGAGCGGAGACGGGGGCGGGGGGCGTCTGGGCTGGCCGCCTCCCCCAATCTCCATGCAAAGAGAATGAAAAGTCACCGAATAATGTACCTCCAAATCCAGAGAGCTCTGACTTTCCTCCTATCGAGGGCAAAGGGAAATGGGGAAAGAAAGCCTCGCCTCGAAACTGCTGAACCTGCTGCCCGTCGTACCTACCCATAAATGGCATCTTTATCTCTCTTTAAAGCGTCATTGACCGAGGAACCCATGCTGGGAGCCATGGCGTTGGTGTGGGCTGTGTGCGGATACTGATGCGAGTGCAGAGGAGGCCCGTGGTTCAGGTGGTGGACGGGCTGCATGGACCTGGCCGCATGCGGGTCCCCATACATCGTGGAGGGAATGCCTACTCCATCCATGCCCCCGTAATGGGGAAGATCGTCGTACTGCATGACAAACGGGAGAGAAACAAGATTCAGAAGGCCAGGCAGGCACATAGGGCAGACAGCAGGGCACGGAGCTTATACAACGTCAGTCCAGCTGGATCCTTAACCCCGAATTCGGGGGCCTGGCCTCTCTGTAATGGAGATTTCTCATTAAAAAAAAAATTTTTTTTAAGGTAAAAATTCTAGGATTCTCAGTGAGACTCGGCTAGATGGAATGGTCTTGCCCTAACTTGTGTCCCTATCAACTAGTCAGAAATTCAGGATCCTTTGGCAAGGAAGGAAGGAAGAAAGAAGGAAGAAAGGGAGGCATTCTCCCGGAGGGCGGAAGGTAAATTGTGCATGTCTCTAGAGGAGGAAATTCAAAATCACAATAATAAAACGTGCCAGGACAGTGCAACAAACCTGCCTAGTTTCACAGCCCCTTCCCATCAGGGAGAATTAAAAAAAAAAAAAGTTACGATGAGAACAGCTAAGCCAAGCACGTGAATTCAGACAGGCTTCTCATTTTATTTCCCTGCCAGCGTGGGGTTAGGCAGTCCTGCAAGACACTGCATTTCCTTTGCTCTCCAAGACAAACTCTGCAAAATCATACAAAACTAACTGCCCCCTTTATAAATGAAACTCAGAGAAGGGTAACTTCTCTTGGACATTAGGGCTGAATTTAGAATTAGCCAATATTACCCCCGAGTTAAAAGAAAATGTATAGTTGGAGCAGTTACACTACATTTTTTCTACTGCTATGAACTTTCTCCCTAAACTAGAAGGCAGTGAGGTAGATGTTAGTCATCAGGTTTAAAGCAAATTTAAAAGTAAATGCACATTCATTCTACCACCCCCCCATCTTCCTTCTCCAGAAAAACTACTTTCATATTGTCATTATTTTTGTGTGCAAAATTTAGCTATTGAGGTTTTTCTCATTGCTTCATTTCAGGCAAGTTCTTTTCCCAAGATTTGGAGGCACCGAGAGTGAAATGATTTTCAAAGAGGAATTGCCACTTTCATCTCCTTAAAGCCAGAGGTGTGAAAAGAGTTTGGAAGAACGCTGACATTTGCCTGAACCAAAGGAGTAAAGAAAAAATGTGTCAGCCTAGTAACTTTCTTTTGCAAACAGCGCTTTGAGGGCCAGGGCACAATTTATGCAAGGAAGGCTTTTTGTAGATCCCCTTTCTTTAAAGAAACTACCTCTGTTGGGTTGTCATTGTCTCACTTTACTCTCACTACATTTCCATTCAAATAGGAATATTGGGGAAATTAGTATTGCATTTTTAAAGTGAATAGTTGTGTGCTTAGTATCCAATTAGTGTAGGGCTTTGCTAAGAAAAACTTACAAAATATTACCTTGTATAAAAAGTCACGTACATTAAAATTACTTTAAAAAGATGAATGCTTTCCGACCCCCCCCAAAACTGTTGTACTATGACAGTTATTTGCTTAAAAATGCTAAACCCTTCCAGTGATATTAAAGAGCATAATCAATAACATATCAGAAGTTTCTCACTGCTTATTTTAGTTTAAAAATAGCTTTAAACTTCTGCTCCTTGAATGTTCAGGCTATATAACATCAAGTATCCAGCGCTTTTTGATTTTTAAACAGATGATTGTCCGAGCTTGTATTTTTATTTATATAGCTGCTGGTTAGGAACCTATAGGAAACTTGATTACTTGAATTAACAATTACATGTAACATGCATAAGTCTACAAATGCATTGACTAAATCCTCTTGCTTTAGGCCACGGCTTTAGGAGCCTCATTCAAAAAAAGACAGAGAAAAAAGGAAACTTTTTAGCAGTGTCTTTCAGCCACGTTTCAATTTAATCTCACATTTGAGTTCCACAATTGTTTTTTAATACGTACCCTTTGCGCCATCGGCCTCCCTGGCTCCCTTCCTACTTCAACTTCTAATATATCCTCTTTAAGGCCAGTGTGAAAAGAAACAAATACGTAAACTCCCCCGGAAAAAAAAAAAAAAAAAAGCACGACGAAAAATCCCTTAACGTCTCCAGCAACGTGAGCTACTGGTCCCAGATCTTCGGTCTACGGGACCTGAAGCAAAGCGCCCGAGTCACTGAGCATAAAAGCGCTCCGTTTCCAAGACAGCAGCAGGGGCAAGGAAAAAAAAAAAAAAAAAGCAGATCTTCTCTCCCCAAAAAATCAGTTAAAAAAAAAAAAAAGCGCGCCCCTCAGACCCAACTACCAAATCTCATGGCTTTCTGCCACTCCGGCTGTCAATCACAGGCGAGGTTGTCAACGTGGTGAATGAATGATCATCCGCTCTGTCTTCTTCTGGTCAGAACACCTCAAATGTGAATATTCAAATGCACAAAGCCCTAGCGTTCGCTTCCCTTGAATCAGTCCTAATTCCTAATCAGTTTCTCTCTTCTCTCGCTCGCTCTCTCTTTCTCTCTCTCTCTCTCTCCGTCTTTGCAACTGCTGCACTGGAGGGAGATTAGAGGAGGAGGTTTAAAAAAAATGTCTGTCTGAGTTTGTCTTAAAGGAGCCACGATCGATGCTGCCCGCTTGCAGTCCCCGTGCGTGTGTAAAGTGTGTGTTGCACAGGCGGAGAGGTGGATTCCGACCAGAATGCTAGAACCCGGAAGTAGTGGTGGCCATAACAGGTCGCGTCTTACACAATGCATTGGGCTGCAGCAAGTAGACTCCTCGGCAGGGGTGGGTGCGCGAAGCGAGCTCTGGCCGCACTGGAGAGGCAGAAAGGCGCTCCATTAAATCGCACGCCCAGGCACAAACACCCACACACCCAGGGCACACGCGCACAAGCGCAGGCAGAAGCCCCCCGCCGCCGGTTTTATTTTCCGTATTCTTTTCTCTCCCTCCCCCTCCAGACTCTCTCCCCAAAGCTCTCTTGAAATAAACCGGGAATAAACGCGGGACAAACCGCAGCGGGAGTGTTTTTTGCACAGGGTTCGGCGGATAGACTTCCTGACTTTCCTCGAAATTATTGGGGTCTGACTGTGTTTTTCGGGTCGGAGGGGGGGGGGGCTGATGCAGAAAGTAGTGGATTCTTAGAACCAATACTCCACGTATAAAAGTCAAACCGAGAGCGAAGAGGAAGAGGAGAGCAGGAGCAAGGCTGCGAAAGGGTCTGCTTAGGAGTTCTGAGAACGTGGGGTGGGGATGGCTGGGGCTTTCTGCAGATCTAGCTTAAGAGTTTTTTGTTTTGTTTTGTTTTGTTTTTGCTGTCAGAGGTGGACACTCGCCCCGAGAAAGCAAATGCTTGTCTTTTCTCATTCTGGGGGTCTGAACCTCCCCATCTCCTAGTCCCGGAGGCCCCAGCCCCAGCCCCGGCGTCCTGCGCGAAGTGAGAGAGGAAGGGAGGGAACAATGAGCCGAGAGCCGGGAATGTGCCCCCAGCGCCTGTTTACAAACACGAAGCTATTTATGATCGCTGGAAAGCGAAACCCGACTCGGGCTCGGAGCAGCCCAGACCTCGCGGATGGAGCCCGGGTCAGGAGCCGCGGGGAGTGAAGCTCTTTCTCCGACCGGCTCCCGAAGAGACGGCCGTGCGCCCAGGGCGCGGCGCGGCGCGGCGGGGTCGGCGCGCTCGGCTAGGGCTACAGCCGCGCCGCCTTTGTCTTCGAGGCGCCGAGGGGCTCCGGCCTCCGCCGTGCTCTTTCCGCGGCGACGCCCCGCGCTCTTCTTCCCGGACCTTCTTACCCTTACTCCGCTTTTCAGTCCCCAGTCCGGCGCAGGGAAAAAACTCCCAGTGCCAAAGAAAAAGAAATTCACTTCAGGGGTTGAAATTTCAGACAAAAAGCTGCCCCTACCCACAACTCGGAGGCCCCAACCAGCCACTAGTGTGAACTTTCTCCTTTTAAATACCTATTCTCCAGTTTAAACAAGAAAATTCCTTTTCTTTATTCTCCCACTCTAAACCTGTCTTTTATTATTGTATTTAGTGGTGCCATTTTCATTTTTCTGCCCGCCCGGCTCTGATATGCCGAGATGGCTCAGTCGTAGCCGCTCGACCAGCGGGCTGGAAACCTCACATCCCGGAGCAGGGCTCGCAGCTCGCTCGGCTCGGAGCAGGATTTTTTTTTTTCCTCCCTCGACAGAAACCTCGCAGAAAACTCCCCCTGCGGTCGACTGGAAAATGAGCTCACCCAAATCTCGGTAGGCAGCCGGGAGGAGGGCTCGACCAATCAGAAGGCGCCCTTGCCAAGGCTGCCGCGCATTGGCTGCGGGGAAAATCAATTATCAAATAATCGATCAGCAGGGAGCTTCGATCTGCCGGGAATGCAAACTGCCAGTCCCGATTCCCGCCCTGATGGTGGCCAAAAGGCTGACTCTCCCAAAGCAGCCGGCCCCTTGCTTGCTTCGCCCCTACCTTCTTCCCACACGGCCAGCTGCGGACCAACCCTCACCCCGAAGCGGGGGAGGTGTAAGTAGGGAGAAGAGTTTTGAGAAAGATTAGGGCTCGCATCCTCAGAGACTGGAAAAGATCAGGAGTTCTAACATGTAAGAAGACAACTCTAAACGCGCAAACTAAAAGAGAATTCTCATCAGTCCAAGAGACAAAACTCAAGTTTCTGTTTAAGTGGGCTTTGGAGGAGCAGGGGACCCAGGGCGAACATCAGAACATAGATCTGGAATCAGGTTGCACTGAGCGCACGTACCTCCCTTCCCTAAGCGACGAGTATTGCCTCTTTTACTACTTCTCCTGAGTCAACGCCCGGTTCCCTCCAAGAGTAGAGTTTTCATAAAGTCGAGCATCTCAGCTTTCCCAGCCTCGCGCACATCATCCCCTCCCCAACTCCGAACTCGCCCCAAGTGTGTCCGAAGGACAGACAAGTTCTCCCAAGGCGGATGCGTTTTGCCTTGAAAGCGTTCTCTTTTAACTACTCATCCTAGGATCCCTCATCATTTGCATCTCTTTCTTCTTCTTCCTTACCACCTCACTCCCCAAGTTTTAAGATCTTTTACTTTCCTCCATCCGAAACAAATGTAGAGTTTTCTGGTGCAAACTCCTCGATACGTCACGCGTGAGGTGAAGGCAGGGCCGCGTGTCAGTGCGGAGAGGGTCCAGGTGAATTACCAGCGCCTTTATGCCACTGCCTGACACCACCACTCCACCCCGCACCTCTTCACTCCCCTACTCCCCAGCCCTTCCCCAATGTGAACTTGGAAACAGAATTTCAGGCCAAAATAGAAACTCCCGGTCTCGAGGAAGACTATTTCTCTGTTTAATTCTCGGGAGGCTGCGCGGACTGGGCCAGGAAAGGCAATCCTTTTCCGATTGCAGAGAGGACCGAACTGGGCCGGCCGTCTTCCTGGAACCTCAGCCGGTCTCGGCCAACACCTGGGCGCCTTCCGACGGCTGCTAGGTGGGCTGTAAGCTCGATTTCTCCAGCAGGCCCGCTGGGCATAAGCGCGAGTGGCGGCAGTGGGGAACGAAGTAGGGGGTGGGGGCGTCAAGCCAAACACTGACATGGGCACAGCTACATTTATGATTCTAAAATGAACTGCGAAGGGAATTGTGTAAGTATAATCTAACCGAGAGAAATTTACTGCGAAATGCATTTTGGTGACCGTAGTCTTTAACAGTCCTAGGGGTTCTCGGGCAAAGACTAAGGCTTGGAGTTACCTCAAGTCTGCCGCCACGTTTTCAAGTGTGAAGAGGCCAGTTTTGATATACATAGTTCTTTGACAATAGAATGTATTTTGTACTGATGCTTTCTGGTAAGTTTCCTCTTTTGTTTTCTAGCTGGGATGGAAAAAGAAGATTCAGGTAAGTCTCTCCTTTTCCAGCACAACCCCAAACCTAGGACTGTCATGCTCTTCAAGCATGATCTTCAACTTTAAATTACCTACAAACAGATTTTCCTTAAAAGAGACATACTTTGGGTTGGTGGGCTTAAGCTAAA
This sequence comes from Ovis aries, assembly GCF_016772045.2. Lineage (NCBI taxonomy): Eukaryota > Metazoa > Chordata > Mammalia > Artiodactyla > Bovidae > Ovis > Ovis aries. The sequence continues at coordinate 41,939,384 of NC_056056.1, forward strand.
CTCATTAGCTTCGAAAAGTGTCTTCTTTCTTCCCTCCCTTCCTTTCCAAGTATAACTGGGAAGCTGATGGTCCTAGGCCTTTATAAGATTAATTCTGAACAATCAAGAGACTAAAACACTTTTACAATGTAATTATAGTAGTACAAATTGTTTGCCCAAACCTCATTCTGGATAAGGATTTTACAATTAGCAAACAGTTATTACAGTTGGGGCTTGCTGAGAGAAACTGCACAGACTATGTCTGGGGTTGCAATATAGTAGCCATAAAAAAAAAAAAAAGCTGTAGCAGAGCAGCAATTAATCATCTATTAAAAGGAAAGGAAAAGGTAAAAGAATAGTTCTAGGTATCTTAGAAAACCAATGCTGATACTTATACCTGTTCTCTGACAGTACCTATCTTTAGCTTATGGCAAATACTTACTTTTTAAGGCACAAGTACTTTTATTTTGCAAAAACTTGGCCTGCTGAAGAGTTCTGGCATTTGCCCCTCTACCTGGGCCTTCCATACCCACCTTACCATCTTCCCAAAGATAGAGAATGAGGACTTTAAAGGGGCAGTCTGGGGCCTAGGTTTCTGTTGCTTAGACCCTCTGGTAAGGAAACTGTTGGTACAGTCCTCCCTGAGAACTTCCCTCTAGTTTTCTATTATCCTATAAGGAATTCTGCCAATGGAAAGATCTATATCCAGGCTTTTGTCCCTGAAGTTCACACTGATGAGTCAGCTCCAAAACCCTCAGAAATTAAAAAGGCACCTCTTAAGGTAAAATGTGTGTGTATTTGCCAGCCCAGAATAAACAAAAGCCTGTTAATCAATCGAGTTTGGCAGCTGTGTTCACAGAATGATAAGGGTTTATCATCTGCCACCTAACTTTAAGTTGCCTGTTAAAATGTTGTGATTACTCTTTAGGTTGTCCTGTGGACTGGAGGTTTGGGATTTGCTCTTCAAGAACATTTATCCTCTGAATCTCACCTCACATTAGTATTTGCATTTCAAAAAACAGAAATAAGAGGAGAGAAAGACAGTTTAAAGGAAATAGATTTAGAATCTAGTAGAGATAATAGAGGAATGTTGGAGATAAGAACCTGGATGAGAAAGGTACCAAGAAGTCAAAGCTAATGAATGGCTGTGAGAAAAGTGAAATAAACTATTTAGAGGTCTATAAAAGGGAGAAACCTGGTTAGGTGATATGAAAGGGGGTTAACCGACAGGATTAGGGAAGACGTTAATCAAGTGCCCCAAAGCAATCCTGGCTATAAGAACCCGGAGGTTTGTTTACTGCATTTTGCTTCAGAAAACAAAGTATGTCTGGGTCCAGTTCAGGAGTCAATGAAAGGTCAGCTGAGGCTCTGCGGCCATCACAGGGAGAATACCTAACTCATTATATTCTGACTGGATAATGCAAAAGTGAAGAAAAAAATTTTGGAGGTGTGTGTGTGGGGGGGTGTTTTCCTTACCACTTTTCTATTTCAAATTATTAAAACGCTTTGGTCTCTAGAGGGGGAAAAATTACACTGGTTAACATAATTACTAGCTCTGACATTTTCAGAAGTTATAGAGGTCTTTTATTAATTAAATGGAGGGCTTAATAAAATATTCCTAATAAAATTTATGGTTGTCTTAAAACTTTCTAAACAGTGCTATAAATTCTTAATAAAATTAACTGGGAAATGAGTTATTAGCCCACACTTTACCCTCTCCCCCCACTTCTACATAAGGAGCGTCTGCAGAATGAAAAGAGAAATAGAAGGCTTTTAGTAAAATATAAATATTCGCTACAGTCACACATTGCTCGAGGAGAGGCAAGTTTCAACTAAGTTATTTCTAATGGCTTCATCATCCAATAGTCTCCAAAAGCTATTCAAAAAATTTCTAGAAAATTTCTTCCCCTTTTCTACTACAGAGTATATATGCATGCATACATTAGCCCACGTGAAATACAATACTTGATTTTCTGGTCTAAGGTGTGTGTTGAATTTAACAAAAACTATAGATGCACTCTGCAAAATTCCAATATAGAATTTTGAAGGTTCAGGTTGCAAATATTTTCATCTATTAAAAGATAATTATAAATGAAATGCCTTGTATTTTATCTCAGTTTCATTTCTTTAAAGGTAACTTAAACAATAAACTTCTCAGTAACATTTCCCTCCAAACACCTCATTTATAATGGTTGGTACGTTATCTAAAGCAGCATTTCGGTGAGCAGATACACAAATCTTTTTTTCATATTGCTACATTTCAGAACTTTGCAAAGTTATTTTAAGTTTGAGGATTTTTCTCTGCTTCATGGATACAGCACTGGCTAGCTGGCTGGCAGACTGACTAGTTGAAATGAACAGTACACTCAAACATACTCAAACCAGACCAAACAGCTTTGGTGGATTGTTCAGCATTTGAAGGCTTGATCTTTTGTGCCGTCTACTGGACAATAGAAAAACTACAGTCTCTGTGATTTAAGAAACTTTTCTTTCTTGTCCAGTACTTGGGGGAGGGGATACTTTGATGCTGGTGAGTAATAGGAGATGACCATAGGACCCAACTGAGACTCACAGACAGGTTTTGTGGTCTAATCATGTGTTCAAATCCAAGTTTAGGACATTGTTGACTAAGGCACAAAACTAAAACCTATATTTAATACAGCTGTGTATGTGTGTGAGTGCACAGAGTCAGCATGGGAAGAAAAAGATGATGGGACAAGCCAGGCATCTCTGAAAAGTCTATGTGTATAGTTGCTTGGCTCTGAGTGTGAATTTGCTCGACAGTCAAAGTTAAATGTATCTATTGCCTAGGTAATCCAGGGTGTACAAATTAATTTTTGAAATCCAGAACACGACATTGTTCAGTAATCAAGAAAAGTATTTTTAGGAGGGGAGGAATAAAATAGGTAATTAGAAAAACTGTAGCACAGTTCCTTGTTGGCATAATTGTATAAAAATGTGAAACTTCAGTGTTTTCACTTGGAGACCACATGTGGGAAAAAGTGTGGGTAAAATTCACAGTCAGATGCTGTCGTGTAACAGAGACTGATGTTCTCTTAAACATTAAAAAATATTGTATACATTTTGGTTGTGATTCTAAAACTATTTGTGGAGTTCCAGCATTATGGAAGCTTTGTACAAAAAAAAAAAAAAAAACAACTCATGAAGCTAACTTTAACCTCTTTTTGATACTGACACAGCTTCTGAGTAATGACAGTTACAGATAACTGATAAAGTCCAGCACCAATAAAATATGGAGAAGTCAAACTGATTTTGGTGGAAGAAGCATAGACTTGGGTACCAGGCTCTTGAAACTGTTCATCTGCTTTTCTGAAGTTAAACTTCTTTATTTCATTAAGAAAGAAAAAGCTTAGTAATACATGACTAGTTATTAGGGTGCCCTTCAATAAAAATCCAATAGTGAAAAGGAGGCAGATTTAGGACATTTTATTGATGCATAAATATGTTTCAATGATCTACTTCAAATATACATCTTGATGTGGCACTATGTCAGAATGACTTGAAAATATTATGTTAAATATAGATATGCCAGAGAACTTGGGCTGACATTGACTATTTAAAGCAGTGAGACTGCTTGCATTCCAGTGTAAAAGAATAGGATGGTTTCAGTTGGTCTACAGAGATGGTGGTGATTGGGGGTAAGGATGGGAGATGTCGGTGGTGATGGCTGCGGTGGGTGTCGTTTCACCTTTAGCATAATCAATTGAATTGTGAAAGTTTATTTTATAAGATTCCATTTGGTTCCAATAGTTCAGATTAGAACAACAACAAGGACCCTACTAACAATAGCTGGAAAACGTAGAGAGTTCTTACAGGAACCAATCACAGGTATTCGTGCGTTTGATAAATTCTAAACTAGGAGTGGAGGTATTGAGTGCTGGGGACCGACTCCAGTCGCTAAATGCGAACATTTAACTTTGAAGCAACAGGAGGAGCCAGACTGGTCGTGGCTAGATTTCATGCTGGAGTGCATAAAGGCACGTATTTTGTGAAAACCTTCAGACAAAAATCTACTGATTATTCAAAAATAAATATTTTAACATTTCATTGAGTTATCCAATGAGCAAGAAAACTATCGAAGGCTTCCTGCAGTTCAGAAAGAATTCTGGTACCGTAAAAAACACAGAGAAGCAAAGAACTAGAAGAAACTGAAGGACGCCAGCTGAGTAGTTATTCACTTGTTAATATTCGAAAACGTACTTTTCCGTGCCCTTATTTTTAAAATGGCAAAAATAAATATCATCTTTCCTTGTCTTTAAAAAATAAAATAACTTCAGACTCTGGCTATGCTTGCTAAAAAATCATTATTCCTTTTCCAGGCGATGTATGCAAGAAAGGGCCAATCTGAAAACATAACTTATGAGAGAAGTCGACGTATAAGCCGCAGAGAAACCGGTTCACAGCCGAGCCCACAGCTCTAAGAGGTTCCCCCTCTTCCGAGACCTCATCCAGGACAACTTCATTTACTGGCAGATCCGCGGCCACTTCCGGGACTCTTTACCGAGTGGGTCCTTCCACCGCTGAGCCTTCTGAGGGGCTGTCGGGTCGCCTGTGCGTGGCGGGGAGCCAGATCCCCCGCCGCCCGAAGCGTAGCCGGGTCCCTGCGAGCCGAGCCACCCGGAACCCTGGGCCTGCCTGCACCCCAGGGAGCGCAGACTCCTAAAGCGGGCGGGGAGCCCTGCAGGATACGCTGTCCGCGCTGGGGGCCCCCAGTGTGCTCACACTGGGCTGCTACGGGGCGGCGGTGCTGGGGGCTTGTTCCCCGGGGACCCCGAACGATCTGGAAAGAGCTACAGGCGAAAAGATCCCCTCTCCTGCCAGTGCACCCTCTTCCCCCATTCTAGATCGCGACCGGGTCTCGTTGGGGTTCGTCCCAGCCTGTGCCGGCGTGGGGGGCCGAGGGGTGGGGTCAGGCGTGCGCCGCCTGGGTAGCGGCCCTGGAACTGGAGCGCAAGGATCTGCGGACCCGGGCGCGGCGACTCGGGGCACCGGGCTCTGCCTGCAGGCTCTTGGGGCTGAGCACCCGAGGGCGCCTCTCTCCCCACCTGGATTCGGGGACTTGGCCTCACCCCACTGCCCCTCGCCAATTAGCCTAATTCTGGAAGCTTCTTGCCTTGGTTCCTGGACGGTTCCTCCCAGAGGCGCCGTGAGCCCTGGGGTGCCACCGGTCTCCCGCTTCTTCCTCTGAGGCCGAAGCAGTTTGGGGTGGGGGAGCCCTCCGGGACTCCGGAGCCTTCGGGGACCCGCCCCTCCCTACCTCCGGGGGCCCCTGCACCCCTGGCGGCCCTCTCGGAGGCGGGCTGGAACAAACGCGCGTTTGTGGGCAAGGTTATTATTTCAGGTGCGCTAATGGGATTAGCGGCCGCTGGAGGATCGCGTGGGGATGGATGCGGTTTCTTCTCCCGGTTCCAGCCGCTATTGCCGGGTGGAAGGGGGGAGTCACCACGGGCACGCCTGCCTCTCTCTGCCGCACCGCCCGCTCCTCGCGCGTCGCTCACACCTCGGAGGGAGGCGGCTGACCCTGGCCCTGGGAGCGAGGGGAGGAGGATGCTGCGAGGAAGAGGCAGGTGGAAGGAAAGTGGGGAGAAACAGTGACGGCGACAGAAACACAAAGAGGGAAAGAGAGACTGCGGCAGAAACCGAGAAACAAAATCTAGGAAAGCGTCTGAGATGGAAGCGAATCCAGTCCTGTCGGCCCCCAAGACACACTGAAACAGCCTCCCACACTGGCCTCGCCGAGGAGAGAGAAATGCGCCCTTATTCCCCAGTGCTTTCTGCTTCCAAGGGAGCCTTATCACAGACTCTTACATAATTGCATATTGACTTACCTAAATAGTTCCGCAAAGCTATTTATGCTTCCACTTGTTCAGTCGCAAACAATTCCCTTGGGGAAAAGAAAAAGAGTGTGTGTGTGTGTGTGTGTGTGTGTGTGTGTGTGTGTGTCGGAGTAAGCATTAAGGCGAGAGGCAAACAGTAGGACCCTCTTACAAAATGTCCCCTGGGCCATCTCAGAAATGACCATTCTGTCATGGGAAGTGCGAACCACCATCCCAAATAGGGTGAAAGGGATCATCCGTCTGCATTGGGCCTATTTTTTCACTGTCCCTTCCTTACCGAAAAGAATCAGAGACTGTTCGGACTAAGTCAAGACATTTAGTTTCATTTGCCCGTTTCACAGATGCACAAGCTAATATCAGGAGAGGTTCGGTGACCTATCCGATTTCTTCCCTCTCTCTTCTGCGTGTTTCAGTGCTCTCTTTATATATGTGTATATATTTCCCAACACTTAAATTCACAGCTATAGAAGACGACCTTTTGTCTTTTCTTTCCTAAGATCACTGGAGGCTTCCTGTATCTCCTGTGAAGTTGATGGTGAAGTGTGAGTGAGCTTAGGGGCTGGGGGCTGGCTCTTTCCTCCTCCCCTGCCCCAACCCTGAGTCCATCACCAGCCACTTTCAGAGAGCAGCAGCCTGGGATCTTGCTGCCCTGTGGAGGTTCCCTCCAGGGATCTGAGAGAAAAAAAAAACAAGGAGAGACTGTATATGGTGGTGATGATGCTGGGTCTCATAGGCTCAGCTTTTCCCCAGCCAGCCCCCAACCCCCAAACAAACAAACAACCAAACAACTCTTGCCCTTTGCTTTGACTTCCTGTGACTGAGTGACCCTAATCAGAAAATTGAAGCAGGTCACCCAGGGCAGGAGTGGGGACATTCAAGGCCTTATTTACCCCAGGATTAAAAGCAACATCCCATCTAACTCACTCTGTCTCTCCTCAGCAACTTGCCTTTAAAGGATGTGAGAAGGAGCTTCTTGGAGTCTAAACAGACATCCTAACTCATGGAGATGTTTAGGTTACAAGTTTACAAAAACAGCACTTTAGCCCTGCTTTCCTGAACCCCACTACAACCAAGACCCAGGCAACCAAACCCTTTACAAAGACATCCTGTATCAATTATGGGCAAAATATATTATTGAGTAGTCACTTTTAATTCTTAAATATTTTTATTGTTAGCTTCAAATTTGACTCCTAAAACTAATCAATTATTTATCATTCTCTTCTCCCCATTCTTTGATTATTTTTAGCCTTTCGTTAAAAAAATTTTTGTAGCCTTGAATTTTGCCTTGATTTGGGTGTTTGGTACTAAAATCTTGCTTGTAGGCTTGTTATCTACAGTCACCTGCATTTATTTTGTGAAACCGCTATGAAGTTTACTGTGTTGTGGCTGTTTTTAACTTACTGACTCTTAAGAAAAAAATAGCCTAACACTCTTAGAAGTTAGACCTTAGTTCTGTCCTAGTCTAACTTTTGTGATAAGTGTTTTCTTAGGTGCTTGTTGATTCACATATCTTTTAGTTAAAAATCTTTTGGGGAATCCAGACCTTTGTGATATACTGTGATATACTGCACTATAAGCTATTTTATTCTCAACTAATTAGTGATTGTAGGCTAAAACAAATAATGACTTTGGAAATTGGTTTTATTAGAAAAATCTCTTTGTACTTACACATATTTTCAGCCAGGATTCTGGGCAGTGACTATGGGGTTGAGTGGCAGAGCTGAGACTTTCAATGCACGAGTGTGCTCAGTTGTGTCCAATTCTTTGCAACTCCATGAACTGTAGCCCGCCAAGGTTCTCTGTCATGGAATTTTCCAGGCAAGAATACTGGAGTGGGTTGCCATTCCAGGTGATCTTCCCAACCCAAGGACTGAACCCACATCTCCTGTGTCTCCTGCATTGGCAGGTGGATTCTTTACCACTGTGCCACATGGAAACTTATGACACTTGGGTTCAAACTGTAACTCAGGGCACCTTGCTTTCCATTGCAGGGGGTTCCACCCCAAGTCAGGGAGCTAAGATCCCATATGCCTTGTGGCCAAAAAAAGAGACACATAAACAGAAGCAATATTGTAACAACTTCAATAAAGACTTTAAGAATGGTCTACATCAAAATATCTTTTAAAAAATCATAAACAAACTGTAACTCAGTCACTAATGGACTGGTTGCATTTGAAGAAGTTGATCATCTGCAAAATGACTCTATAAAAATGACAATAATTTCTCATAAAAATCTTCAAAACACTGAAATCTGAAATTCTGAGTATTGTATTATTTTGTTCTCAAAGTCTACTTTTGATTCTTATATTTAACGATTCTGTGTTATAAAATTAGACACAGAGAAAATGTGTAACTTCATAGTGATCAAAAAGTTTAGCATTAAAACATCACAATATTGCTTATTTCACAGTAAATTTTTTGAAGTTGATATCATGACATTGAATTGGAGGAAGTTATCCTAAAGCAATGATTCCATGCCTTGACTTCAGCCATTTATGTACAACCATAGGGGTTTTGACCTGCATCAATGCATTCTGAATTACTGTTTGCTTGTTCTTAAAAGAAAAATTGCCTCACCTAAAATAAAACATATAAATGTATTTTAAAATGAAACTTTTGTATCATAGCATTCTTTTGTATTTTTCCTAATTTTTTTTTGTACAATAAATCCAATAATAAATTTAAAACAATTTGCCTGGGTACATGTTTCTAAATCATCTTTACTGCCCTTTGGGAAGAAATGACTAAAGATCATCTTAAATATGTTCAATGTGCTATGTTCTAAACAGGGTTTTCTTAGTATATCAGCATGATCAAGTACTGTTTAATAACTGCCACATACAACACTGAACATAAAGAAGCAGCAGTTGGCAGAGAAAGAAGTGAACACTAATGATTTGGAAAAAAAATAAACACATTTCAGGAAGAAATCACCAATGTTTTATAATTCAGCTCTGGTATTTCAAGTGGGATTGTATCTTATAAGCCTGTAATTGCAAACTTGCTGATATTGGTGAACTATGTGAAGCCTCCATTTTACATGAAAGCATTTTGAAATATAATCACTTCAATTTTAGATGTTTGTAAGGCCCAAATTTTAGATAATAATGTGTAATTTTTGAAAAATATACTAGCTTCTAGAAAAATGACAATAAATTCTCATAAAAATCTTCAAAACACTGAAATCTGAAATCCTGTGCTTTATATTCCAGGGAAGGAAAACATAAATGCCTCTACTTTGGGCTTACTGTTTCTCAATTTATCCATTCTCTACTCCCCCCTCTTTTGAGATCCTCCCTACAGGCAAATCAAGTGTCAGAAGAATTCCTTAATGCTTTCAGGCATTGTAACCTCCAGATATTACTCTCAAAGTTTGAAAATGACAAGTCAGGTCTTTGTTGAAAGCTGTACCTGAAAGAACTAAGGTAAACAGAAAGATGTCAAAAGCATTGGCTTATTTCTTGTTGCCATTTGATTTTGTCTGGATATTCTTTAATGTGGTTTAGAGGTTAAAACACTTCATTCTTTCTGCATTGGCCAGGCAACTTCTGGAGACACTTTCTCTAGTTCCCTGATTTTTCTTTTCTGTGCAGCCATGTAAAGTGAATTTGTGTGTTGGGTGGGGGAGTGTGTGCTCGGTCGTGTAATTCCAAGGACTCTAGCCCGCCAGGCTCCTCCTTCCATGGAATTTTCCAAGCCAGAATACTGGAGTGGGTTGCCATTTCCTACTCCAGGCAAATTTGTAGGGCAAGTGGTAATTTGTTCATAGATCTCGTTTCTTTATGCCTAATAGTGGTTGCGTATCTTAGCAAATCAAGTGCCATTCGATGGAAGCCTTTATTCTGCTTTGTTTTTTTCAAAACATGGAATTAAGTTGAAATAATAATTTATTGAAACAACATAAACACCTGACAGTCTTAACAACCAAGGAAAATCAAAACCAAAAAGCTTTTGCTTAGCATAACCGAATGCTTAAGAACTTAAAAACCACAAAGTTGGAAATGGATAGTTATGGCTCTTTTTAAAACTGTCATTTTACCGTGATTCTAAATCAGTAGCCCAGCACAATGAGGAGTGTGGTTGAGCTTCAGATGCTCTGGAAAACCCTGCTTTGAAGGTCAAACAGCCATATTTAAGTCTCCAGTGATACTGTGCTGCCAATAATATTTGGTGAGATGGGACCAACCATGCCCTGACCGGATAAGAACCAAATGCTCATAGCCAGTTAGTTCCTAACTTGTAATTCTTTACCTGGCAGCTACCAATTTTTCTTTCTCTTTGAGCATTTAATTCTCTTTAGTTTTGTGTTTTTTCATTAAAAAAAAACTTTTATTTTATATTGGAGTATAGCCTATTTTAACAATGCTGTGATAGTTTCAGGGGGTATTTTTGCCTTTCTAAGGTTGAAGCCAGCACCCCCTTCTTATCCTAAGCTAATTTAGACTGAAAAGTATTACTTATTTTCAGATACTCTTAAATTCAATGTTTAGGGCTCATTTGTTTGAGACAGTCAACCAATGAGGCTTTCTCAATGCTTGTAGCCTTTTATCCCAGGAGGGAATAGTTTGAACTTGTTTCAAAATTCTCTTCTTTTTCATTGCTTTTTACTTCCCTGTGAGTCTGTAATTCAGTTCTGCTGACACAGTCGGTTAACCCCATACTGAGGAGCTGATTAAAAACACTTTCTAAAAATGTCTACTCCTGTTGCTGGTATTAATCAGCAAATTTTTTTTCCTTTTGCCTATCCCTTTTTTTTTTTTTTTTAATCAAAATCTTTCCACCCCCAAAATTCTAAATGGGCACAATTTTAAAGCTACAAACCCTAGTCTTTTTAGGATGGGCTAGTTCTCACTGCATAATCTCTAATGTACCTGCTACTTGAGAATGATTTCGGAGAACAGTAAGTGGTAGTAGAGATTCCGTCTCACGTTGTTTGTGCCAGAACAAATGTTAGCACTAATCAGGGTTGTTCCCTTCCCTGTGTTTAGGGGAACTTTCAATTGCACAACAGATTCCTCTCTTGAGGAATACTTTCTTGAAAAATCTGAGTAATTGTAGTGGATATTCTAAGCTGCTCAGGTTTGTTTTATACAATCAGTTAACCGAGTTACTTTATATACTCAGTTAAGTTGGATACCAAGGCCACCCTCACTATCCTACCCTTGTTCTTTTGGAAACTTTCAAGAAGACTTGAGGTCCAAAAACAGGTTCAGTGTTCACCTGCTTTTCTCATTGTCACTGACATTTTTGAGGATAGTGATAGAAAGGCAAGTCTGTTGCCAATTTCATAAATCGGTCTTTTCTCTCTGCTCTGTTGTCAGGTTGCCCTTCTCACTAATGTCACCATATGTCACGGCTTGTCCCAGTCAATATGAGGTTGACTGAGAAGTGTTTGAATAACTTTTTGGTCCTGTTGCCTGTAATTGGTAAAGATTTGTTGACTTTTTTGGTTTTATACTGTTCTGTTTACAACAATGTGATTTGGGTGATGTTAATTAACTGCCCTAATCAGGTCTTTGATGTTCAGGTGTAAGATTAAGAGTTTAATTTTTGTCCCTAATGAAAAAAAAAATTTGATGATTTGCAAAGCATGCCCTGTTTCCATGCCTAAAATCTTTCTTTATTCCCCCAAACCCTGAGAGGACCTGTTATTTTCATGTCTGTTTCACAGATAAAGTTTAAAGTCATACAACTGTTTAGGAGCAAAGGCTGTGTACTGAGTTATGGTATCAATGGAAAAAAAAATCCCTGTAGCTGCATCCTTTTATTAAGCTAAATATTTGGTAGGGAGAGCATGAGAAAAAAAATTAGAAAACTTTCCTTCTGGTTTATTTTTTTAGTTCTATTCTCTTTCTTTTCTATCATCTACTATAAATTAGAAATATTTAAACTTTTGGAACCCATCTCCAGAAAGTTTCACTATTTCTAGTATCCAGACATTTTGAATTAACGAAATACACTCAGTGTAAAATGTTTGCTCCTCCGGTTTCAAAGTTGTTTTTTTTAAATTTATTTTTTGGGGAGCATAATTACTTTCAAAGTTATTTTTTTGTTGCACAGGTATATATAGTTTTGAAAGATCACCCTTAAAATCCTATATAGAACAAAAGATTATTATGTAGATTTATCATAACCTTTCATTCTATAAATATTAGTTTTGTTCTTGTATTTGGTATGCCTTTTTGCATTTAAAAACTATAACATAGACATAAATCCATTTATGACATATTATGGCATAGTTTTCAAGGAGATAGCAATTCAAACTTCCCATTTTAAAAGAGAGAAGAAAACTGCTTTCAGGAAATATTAATCGGCAGGAGTCCTTTTCAGAGCACAGTTACCATGGGATTGAGAAGTATTTGCTAATTATAACAGTGCACTAATTATCTGCTTTTACATCTCATCTTTCTGTCTTTCTGTCTAAATTCACTTCTAATTACATGGTACCCTTTTTGCATATGACATATCTAAAAGTATTGCTTTTATCAGATATGAATTCTTTTACTTGGAAATATTAAAGACATAGTTTCACTTCCAAAATATTTTCTCCTAGACTATAGTGAAATCTTTTGATTATGGGAAGAATAATCTGTCATGCTGTGGGGAGGGAGAGACCAAGTTTTAAATGTTAGACATTTTGTGTCTTCCAAAAGAGAATAGCAAAGCTGATCAGCCTTGTCATGGTTTCTATTTTTTAAATATGGTTAAGCAGATATAGTCACATTACCCACTCATCACCATCATTGTCATCATATTTTTTTAATTACTTTTCAGAATTTCAAATGTTGTAATTGATGGAAAGATATTTAAAACATAGTGTAGTAAAGGAAATATCACTGGGTCATCAGAACCTATTTTCATGGGATTAATTGGTCATCTGAATTGCAGAGGTACACTCAAAGCAAAAGCAACAATAACAACAACAAATGTGATTTCAGTTCCTGTGTTCTCATTCCTCTGGGGCTTGTTGAGCATATAGAAACAGTGATTCACTTTGTGTATAAGGAGAGTCTCGCTCATCTCCCCATAACAGGTATTTCACGGGGGCTGGGGAGTGGAGTGGGGAACTTATAAGCTGAGAATCTCCATCTTTAGAGATCTACAGCCTCTGCCCTAACACAGACTCCTGTGACAGCTGTTAGTCTGACTCATTTGTGGGTATACACTTTCTCTAACTCCACCCCTGATCATCCTTTATTGATCATGAACTTTAATGCACACATATTCATTTTAATGTTTATTTTTTTAAAGAAAGCCTAAAGAATAATTTATAAGCTTTTAAAGAAACATCTGATGGAGTATTGCAGCTTCTTGCAAATACAAACAAAATCTGCTGTGCAATATTTTAAAGCACATACAGGTATGTGGATCAAGCAGTTTTAGAGCTCAGGCTCCAGGTGGGGTTGAAGGAGGTGGAGGGCTGCTCAGAGCATAAGGCATAGCATTTGCTGAAGGCTTCCTCTGTGTCAGACACTGGGATAGGTGCTTCTGTACAGTCTTTCATTTTGGTAACATCCAAGGCTGCTGACAGCCAGTTGTTATAGCAGTCAAATCAGAACTTGGCTGAAAACTTGCATCTTTTGCTCTCAGTTTCACTTTTATGCTTGGCCACAAAATCATTTACATACATTCAACTTGAGATGCTCAATTGCCGAGCAAGCTAAGGAAGCAGTAAGGGCCTTGGGAGCCATGTGTGGGCATTCCTTGCAATGAGAGACATTTCTGCGGAAGAAGCTCTCTTCATCGTTTGAACAGAGACCTTTTTTCCATCCTTCCCACCCCTTTGGGCCTAAGGTTCCTCATCTGGAAATCAGGATGCCTTGACTCTATTTTTGATATTCCTCCCAGCCCCAGTGATTTGTGAATTTTGCATTTGATTCTGCTGATGCCACATGTTTACAGCTGAAAGGGGGAGGGCAAAATAATTATAAACAGAACTTGACTAGTCAAAATTCAGGGGCTCAAGAGAAATGATTTAAGTGTTTTCTGACTCTGACAATCAGAAATACATTCCTTCATGGAAATTATAAGATACACTGAAAATAAAAGCCCCGTTTTTTGTTTCTTCCTTTTACCATTTAAGTTATAACATGTTATAGAAATGAAATCTTCCCAAAGGCTGGAACAGTAGTCCTAGAATCAAGCCACTGCAGACTGGGATTATTCCTTTACTATCTGCTGTGTGCTTTGGCAACGGAAACCATCCCTCTCTGGGCTCTGTAAAATAATACTAATTCTGTCTCCTTCAAAATGGTGTTCTGATGTTTAATCAATGTTCATAAATCTCTTTAAGATCTTCCCATGATAATATGACATAAAGTACAAAGTATTATTCTTGGAATGGGGTAATTCTATCCAATTACATCTCCTCTGAGCTATCACCTGTGTAGGAAACATTGTTATTACTTTGCAAATTACTCTGTACTTAGGCTTTCTCATATTCCCTAATCATGAGCAAAAGTCCCATTAGAAGTCTTAGAATATTCAATATTTGCAACATTGACTTTGATGGGACATTACAGTGACGAACAAGCTGGACTAGTGCTGTCCTAAGGGCAGGTCAGAAGGATCTAAATCTCTCTGAGGATGCGGCTTATGCAATACCGTTTGCCATTCTTGCAGCAGCTGTATAATTAATAAGTGGACATCGCATCATTCATTTGAATGGGATCATAGCAGACTTCGAGTTTGAAGCTAGGAGTCAAGTTGGTCTATGAGATTTGCCCCAGTTTCTAGAGACTGGAGTCTCTTTCTCAGTGGTATTTGTCTTTTTAAATGCAGCCAGTGCTTCAAAAACAGTTGCCAAACATGAAAGTGATACTCAGTGTTTCCTAGCAGACACTAGAAGTTACTGCCATGTTTTAAATGGACCAGTCTATGTACCCTGCTTCATTCATTAATTAATGTATGCATCTGATAAATTATTTATCGATAACCTCTGTTCCAGGATCTGGATTAAGGAAGACAAACAGGGGATCCTGAGGAAGTGTGTGATCAGTACTAGGTACCTTCATGGGTAGTTCATGTACTGTTTTAGCTGCTGGTTTTATTTTGGAAGTTGTTCTATGCAGCTGTATTGTCACATAGAATGAAAATGACTCCTCCCCACTCCCACCTCAACCCATAGCCGAGGTCAATTCATGGGACATTCCATGAACTTTTATCAAGGATAAAAAAAGCATTTACGATAATTAAGATAAAAAATGAGCCAAAAATGTTCGAATTTTAGTGTATGCAACTGCTTAGGTATTTGAGTGATAATTACCTCCTTTTCTCCTTTTTTCCAATCCTTTCTGATTATGTCACAATTGCAATGACTCTCAAAGATTGCATAAACAGTCCAGGATATTAAAAATTAAATTATTATCAAAATGGTACTGAAAAAGAAATATTGATACTAAAGAAGAAGGAAAGAGTGCCCATAAACCCACCATCCAAACATAACTAAAAGTAATTTTTTTCTTCAGATGTATATTTTTATAGAAATTCTATGCTTTTGCTTTCCATTGTAGTATCTCTTTCAAACTATGACATAAACGTAGTATCCATTTTTAATGTCTGCTTAATCTTGCAAAGTCTAAGTGTACCATACTATAGTTAAGTGCTGCCTATTTTTGGATATTTTATTTTTTTCTAGTTTTTTTCCTCCACTATTATAAATCAAGCTACAGGGCATTGTGTTTGTATGTGAGTATGCCTGCATGTGTGTGCATGCAGACTTCTCTACATTGTTTTAGAAAGGTATCTGGAAGTTAGAATTTTAGGTCTTTAGAATATATTAAAAATTTTATGGCTTAAAGATTTTTTTTTTCTGAATTACCCGTCATGATTGGCTACAATGGTTTAAATATTCCTTTTACCAAAATTTCTAGGTAAAAATGCATCCCTATGTTTAAAATTGCATTTCTTATTACCTGCAGCTCTTGTCTTTCCTTTTTGAATTGTCTATTTACTTTTGCAGTGCATTACTCTGTTTGGGATATTGTAGCTTTAAAACTTTAAATCCTCTTTCTTATATGAAGGAATGTTTGAAACTAACATGTATGATATTCCTGAATAAATATTCATGAAATTTAAAATGGTCATAAAAATAAAAAGACAAAACTAAAATGAGTCATGATTACATATGTTTGTACCTAAAGGGAAAAATCAGCAGAAATTCATAGATATATTAATGTGGTTATAAGATGGTGAATGATATTTACTTTATATTTCTAATTTTCAAGGTTTCTATAGTGAATGTGCACTATTTTTTTTTTTAATCAGAAAAAGCAGTGATTTGTAGATATGTCTTTCTTTTCTCTTGACTCATTGTTTTTTTAACTTGGACATTTTTAAGACGTGAGTTTCATTGAAACTGATGGATATGTGCGTATTTGGAAGCTATGGACAAGTGAAAAATTAGTTTCTGGAAGATCCTTTCCTTTGTGGAACCAAAAATTTCTTAAAAGATGATTGAGACGAGAAGACCAGATCAGTTTCTCTGAGTGGGTAAAGGTATTCAGATTGGCTTTTCCTGTGGCCCAACTATGGGGAATAAACACTTCTCAGAGCTGATGGTGTGACTTCCTAGGCTGTTCTGAGATTTTGCGTATAAGGTTTTTGTGTCATCTTCTGCCTGAATTTTCACAGTGACAAATTCTCATGGGTAAAACAAGCACACAATTTATAACTAAATGTCTGCTTTTTAAAAGTTTGCCTTTAATTTAAAATATCCTTTTTTGTACAAGTGAACACATTTCCATATTTGGTCAATTTTAATAATGAAATCTATTGTTTGCAAAAGAATAACAAGTAGACAAGCTTTCAAATCTCTCGTGTTAGTAGAATTTCACTCAAAGCCTGATCTCTTGACCTTTCTACTCTCAGCTGGTACAAGCCTTACTGTACTCTGATTGCAGGTAAATGTCCTAGAGAAATTAAAACAACCCCTTGGAGGCTGAACTAGAAAAAGTCTCCGTAAAGACTGATTTCCAAGAGTGTTCCAGGAGCATATAATTTGGAAATTTTTCCAAATTTCCAGGGTGGACAAGAAATGGTGCAAATACTTTCATGGAAATAATAAATTCATTATTTCTCAATAGTGTAAGCTCTTGATCTTCAACATTTTAGTAGCTAGTTCTCCATAAGAGTATATTTTTAAAATTAAGGTTCTTAGATCGGGCAAAGGGAAAGGGCACTTTCTGTTCTTAGGGTTTACAACCCCTACAAACCTGAGTAAAGCAGGGTGTGTTGGGGTTTACGGGAATTAACACTCTTGTTCATCTCCAAACCCCTCGGTTAGGAATCAATGGAAAGATTCACATAGGGGCATGATGGAGAAATGTCAGCTTTGGGGGAAAATAACAATTGGAAAACAAGGCTTAGATCTACTCTGACTAATACACATCTTGTCTATTTCATTAAACAGGCTTATCCAA
The DNA here is from genome assembly GCF_016772045.2 of Ovis aries. Classification (NCBI taxonomy): domain Eukaryota; kingdom Metazoa; phylum Chordata; class Mammalia; order Artiodactyla; family Bovidae; genus Ovis; species Ovis aries. The sequence continues at coordinate 41,956,641 of NC_056056.1, forward strand.
CAACGTCTTCCCAAACCACAGCTGCATAAGTATATGAGACCTGAGCATAGGCTGCCTGAAATTGAAAGAAAACTCAGCCCTCAGTAGAAGCTGAGCATCTAAGCTTGGTTCTTATTTTACTCTCCAGGTTCACCGATTAGGAATACTGATCTTTCTGAGAAACATGAAATGGGACATCGAGGAAGACTTTGGAAAACTTTCTTTTGTACTTTGATTTAATGAGCATGGAAACTCCACTTCCTATGGAAATTAATAGGAATAATCATTCCCTCCTCACAAATAAATGCGGTGAAAGAATGATTGAAAAGTAAAGATTGCATGAATTCGAGGCATGAATGGCAGCCCTCTTGTGCTAAGTAACTTCGGTCATGTCCAACTCTTTTGCAACCCTGTGGACTGTAAGCCACCAGGCTTCTCTGTCCACAGGATTCCCTAGGCAAGAATGCTGGAATATGGGTTGCCATTTCCTTCACCAGGGGATCTTCCCAACCCAGGCATCTAATTCAGGTCTCCTGCATCGCAGGCGGTTTCTTTACTGTCTGAGCCACCAGGGAAGCCCTCTTGGGGGCAAGTGTAAACTGGTATCCTTAAGACATCCAGAAATGGGCAGGGGACTAGCAAGATGACAGTTCTGTTCTGCTTCCAGAACTTGAAAAGAAACAATAGCAAAGAAATCTCTGCTGCATTCCTTAAATAAGCTTAATAAAGTGTGTGAAGACAGAGGTATTGAGAGTCCTGTATCTCATTCTTCTGGACCCAGTACTCTAGGGAACACGTGAAAGGGCACTTTCCTCAGTAACTCACTTTTACAAACTTCATTTTCAGGGAAGGTGACTGGGTTGGTGTGTGGTTTCCTCAAGGGGAGGAAAAACCAAAGAGGCCCTTCTAGAGCATAACCAAAATGGAAAGAACCACCAGGACTGGCCGCTGTACTTTTCTCTGTTGATAGGAAGATGGGAAAGTAGTCTGAAGTGGGATCGCTGAGAGGTGAAAAATAAGAAATAAGATGAAAGCCTCTCAGGGCATTAATGGCCTAGAGAGGAGCAGCGTCAAAGCCCTTTTAGGTTTCTTAAGATCTCCTATGGAGATCTACTGTGGAGTAATATTGCCATTGCCAGTGCCCTAAGATTTTGCTCATTTCAAAATCCTTCCTCCAGTATTCCCTCACGCTCTAGTCCCTCATAGCTCAGTTGGTAAAGAATCCACCTACAATGCAGGAGACCCCAGTTCAATTCCTGGGTTGGGAAAGATCCCCTGGAGAAGGGATAGGCTACCTACTTCAGTATTCTTGGGCTTCCCTTGTGGCTCAGCTGGTAAAGAATCTTCTTGCAATGTGGGAGACCTGAGTTCAATCCATGGGTTGGGAAGATCCCCTGGAGAAACGAAAGGCTATCCACTCCAGTATTCTGGCCTGGAGAATTCCATGGACTGTATAGTCCATGGGGTCCCAAAGAGTCGGACACGACTGAGCGACTTTCACTAGACTCCAGGGATGGGAAAGAAAGGGAGGCTCCTCTTTTGGTGGGGAGGGTTGAGGCTGGAAAAGAAATTTTAGTATTTCTTTTTGAAGAAGTAGATGTCTTCTGTTCCTTGAATTGGGGCGGTGGGGGGTGGTGGTGTGTGGTAGTGGTGGTGGTTGTGGGAATCTAAAATTCCCCAAAGGAAGAAGATAAGCTTCTAAATAGGAAAGTACATTCCAGTGAGGAGATTTAAAACATCATTACAAAAAAGAAAACAGAACCTACCTGCTTGTCGTAGTTCAGCATCTGGCCTACCTCCCTTAGATGAGAGAAATTGAGTCTAGACAGAAACCATTAACACACAGACTTCAAACCAAAGAATCTACACACAGAGTCCAGTTGAGGAGACAGAGGGAGTCACTGTGAATCCATATATGCCGTATCCTGACCAAGAAAGTCTGTATAGAGCTGTACGCATCAAATAATAGTAATCTGGGGAGGGGGGGAAGTTAGCATTCATTAAAAATAATGCAAGAAAGAAAGGAAGAAGGGAAAAGACATGAAGGGAAAATGATACTAAAGTCAAGTCTGGAGAAAGACACTCCAAGAAATAAAATGCTGCTTTTGTTTGCAAGGGCTGCTATGAACTGTCAAACAAAGTAAAGGGAACAGTAACTCTTTAAAACAAGCCATCTAAGTGTATAAATAGTATTATGAGTTAGAAAAGAAAATTGAAGAGTAAATAAAATAAATGGTAGCCAATCTAAAACCAACCTTGAAATTCTACTGGAAAGAAATAAAAAAGACTTAAATGGAAAGGAATTATCTGTTTCATGGATAGGAAAGCTTAAGATGTATCATCATTAAGTTATTCTATAAATTAGATGAAATATTCATTAGAATACCATTTAAATTTAAAGGAATAAGTAAGTGTGAATACTCAAGTTATAAAATAAAATTAAAATGGGCAATGGATTTACAAAAATATAGTACACTCAAGTAATAACTGGGATGTGATTAATGTATTATCTCTAATCACTGGGGAATATCTAGTCCAGTTAATGAATGGTACATGGCCTAACCATGTTTTAAAAAAAGAGAGAGGAAGAAAAGTAGAATTTCTGCATTACTCTCACTCCTGAAATAAATTCCACATTAAAAAAAATATACTTGCAAAACAAAACACAAATTTCTAGACCATAATTATGATGTATAAACATAGCATGAACAATCTAGAAGCTAGAAAGGAAAAGACTGCTTTTGATACCTTCCCTTTATTTGAAATTACATGCTTTTTTATTAGTTGATCAATGTTTGCTTCTCCAATGTATTATTAAGGTCGATGCAGGCTCAATGTCTGTTTTGGTCACCTTTGTGTCCTTAGCACATAGTAAATATGCAATAAATATTTGTTAAATGGATCAGTCCCATTTAGAAAATAATCAAATACCTGCACTCTATGAAGCATCATAACCAAAAGGAAAACACAACAAAATGGGAAGTGATGTTTTACAGAACAGAAAAAAGCTAATTTTATTAAGCAATTTATCTTGCAAATTAGAGGGAATACCTGTAATTTAGTAGAAAAGTGGACAGAGGGAGGAATAAGTGATTTAGGAGAAAAATTTCAAATAATAAACATCATAAAAGAAATATTCAATTTCACCCACAATTAAAGAAACACAAATTAAAACAATAAGTTGTCTCACATACTAGTTGACAAGGATGAAAAAAAATTACTAAGACCCAATTGTTGGTAAGAGGCAGAGGAAACAGGAATTTTCGTATATTCTGAGGAAGAGAATGCATTGGGAGACCATTTTTAGGCCAATGTAGCATTATCTATCAAAACGTAAATGTTCACATTCTTGAACTCAACATTTAAAATCACTGCAGATATACTTGTGTGAGTGTGTTTTGTAAATGAGCAAAGATATATGTGAATGAATTTTCATTTTAGCCTTACTTGTGATAGAGAAAAACTGTTAAAAATAGAAAAGTATATTGAGATGATTCTTTAAATAAATTATAGTATATCCATAAGATGTAATGTTATCAACCATGGAATGAATTAACCAAATCTAGATGTGGTAAGATGAAAGAGAATCACTACGTATTCTCAAATGAAAAAGGCAAGTTGCATCGGTATCATATCATTTAAGCAAATTTACACATGAATATTTATAGAAAATATCTAGTAAGCTTCTTCTATGTAGTTCAGTACTTCTGGGTGTCTCTCTTAAAAAAATTTAAAAAATTATTACTTTTATAAGAAAGTATTTTAAATGGATTAACATCCATATATATAAAATATGTCTCTAAAATGATAAATGCTATTAATCTTTTCTTATTTAATTTTTGATAAGGGTGGTTAGCATTTATTCTAATTTAATTTTTGGACTATAACTTGCACTGTGCTTAATTCATGTCAACTTATACGGGGTCTCTAGGAGTCGGACACGACTGAGCGACTTCCCTTTCACTTTCCACTTTCATGCATTGGAGAAGGAAATGGCAACCCACTCCAGTGTTCTTGCCTGGAGAATCCCAGGGATGGAGGAACATGGTGGGCTGCCGTCTATGGGGTCGCACAGAGTCGGACACGACTGACTCGACTTAGCAGTTAGCAGTATTTCTTGGTTGGTATCTTCTGGTTTATATTGTATATTCCTTATTTATATAGAATATATAGAGATACTTTGTTAGCTACAACATTTTCATATTTTAAGAATCATTTTCCAAAAAGCATCAGTCTTTTTTTTTATACAGAAAAAACTGGAGGATTAATCACTCCCTAAGTCAGTAACAAAGGTGATTAAAAGAGCTGAGTAGCTTCAGTCTGATTTTAAGATATTTTAACTTCCACATAAATAATAAAGTTTATGAAATCACTGAACAAACATTTAAAGTCTGTGTAATGCAGTTTTAAATTTGAAGTTTTCAACACGGTAAGTCAGTAAAACCAAATGTAAATTTCTTGCACTTAAAAAAAAGGAATTACAATCACTTTAAACAGGAAAAAGGATATTGGATATCATGTTTAAGCCCATCCACCTTTTCAAATCTTTATCTCCTAGTAATGTGTACATCATATACTTTTCTGTGAAATTTCTTATCTTTATCTCCTAGTAATGTGTACATCATATACTTTTCTGTGAAATTTCTTATATTCTTCTGAGGAATTACATTTCCCCACTGTGCTAGGTATTCTTTGTTCAGCAAGGGAAAAATAAAAATAAAAGGAGATTAAGGCAATGCAAATTACAAGTTAATTCTATTTCTAATCTTTATTTTTATTATATTTAAGTTATTTTTAAAATCAATGACCTCTTTATATACCTGGAAACCAAAGAACATAATTTCTATTACTAAAGTTCCAAAAGTTTCTAAAAAAAAAATATCCCAGCAGTATTACCCATCTAAAAGCTATATTTTGGATTTTTTTTTTAAACTTATTCAGTATCTGTATTTCTTTGAACTGAAAGTTTTATTCAAACAAGAATGGTTTCAGAGAAGTTTAAATATCTATGGGCTAGAAAAATTCTGCAGTGACAGTCCAAAATATACCAAGTGCCTTCTGCTGATTTGAGGTTTTCTGGAAGTGAGCAATTTGGTTTGCCCTTCACATCACTCACAGCGCCTTTATAGAAAGCACTACTTTGCATATCTGTGAGCTGTAATTTAACCTGGGTTCCCTCTGACCCAGGGCAGCCAGAAACTATTGAAATCTTTTGTTCAGACATAGGATTTAGAATAGCAAAGAAAGGCACAGGAAGCAAGACAGAAGGCTTCTTCCCATTAGGAGGAGCAAAGAAATCACCTTGAAAATGTCAAATTCTGGGTACTCAAACCAGATAGGAAAGAAACAGGGAGACATGAGGTCATTGAATTTGAAAGCTAGAACAGCCTCTTTGAGGCTATCTAGTGCAGGTGATGGCACCCCACTCCAGTACTCCTGCCTGGAGAATCCCATGGATGGAGGAGCCTGGAAGGCTGCAGTCCATGGGGTCTCTGAGGGTCGGACACGACTGAGTGACTTCACTTTCACTTTTCACTTTCATGCATTGGAGAAGGAAATGGCAACCCACTCCAGTGTTCTTGCCTGGAGAATCCCAGGGACGGGGGAGCCTGGTGGGCTGCCGTCTGTGGGGTCACACAGAGTCGGACATGACTGAAGTGACTTAGAAGCAGCAGCAGCAGTGTAAGTGACCTTCTTACTTATGGGTAAGGAAACTGAATCCCTCTCCCCTCAATTGACTTGCCCAAGGGACCATGTATTTCGATAGCTGAACCAGAAATACTGATTTTTTTTTTCCCAAAAAGTCAGCTCTCCTCTTTGAGATAAATAAGAAACAGTAAGCTGAAAGAAGTGGAGTTCTTTGCTAAACAATTACAGAGGATGAAGAAACAGAATTCGGAAGGGACTCAGGTGTTATTTTCTCTTTTGGTTTAAATTATGCGTCTTAGAAGGCCAAGGCACCAATAAAATAGAAATAGAATGTATAGCAAAACAAAAGCCTAGGAGAGGGGTAAGGATGGTTGGGAAAGTGGGTTCCTGTCATCTTTTCTCTCATTCTCTGGAGTTTGGGTATACCATTTTGCAGCTGTCAGCTTTCCCTTTTCCTCACTCCAACATTGGAAGGGAGGGTGTTTCTGCCAGGGGCATTTCTAAAATTGTATGAGCAGGCAGTTTCCAATCCAATTTATGGCTTCCTGATCTATTAAAAATACAGTCTGCAGATGTCTTCAGTTCAGTTTAGTTCAGTTCAGTCGCTCAGTCGTGTCCGACTCTTTGCAACCCCATGAATTGCAGCACGCCAGGCCTCCTTGTCCATTACCAACTCCCGGAGTTCACTCAGACTCACGTCCATCGAGTTGGTGATGCCATCCAGCCATCTCATCCTCTGTCTTCCCCTTTTCCTCCTGCCTCCAATCCCTCCCAGCATCAGAGTCTTTTCCAATGAGTCAACTCTTCCCATCAGGTGGCCAAAGTACTGGAGTTTCAGCCTTAGCATCATTCCTTCCAAAGAAATCCCAGGACTGATCTCCTTTAGGATGGACTGGTTGGATCTCCTTGCAGTCCAAGGGACTCTCAAGAGTCTTCTCCAACACCACAGTTCATAAGCATCAATTCTTTGGGGCTCAGCTTTCTTTACAGTCCAACTCTCACATCCATACATGATCACTGGAAAAACCATAGCCTCGACTAGATGGACTTTTGTTGGCAAAGTGATGTCTCTGCTTTTCAATATGCTGCCTAGTTTGGTCATAACTTTCCTTCCAAGGAGTAAGCGTCTTTTAATTTCATGGCTGCAATCACCATCTGCAGTGATTTTGGAGCCCAGAAAAATAAAGCCATATATTAACATTGCACAAATTGTCTTACTCGGGATAGGACGAAGCTTTGAAGTCGTACTCTCTGAGTGGTTCTTCCCTTATCAACTTGTTGGCTTTGCTCGAGCTACTGAAACTCTGTGCCTGTTTCCCCATCCATGAGATGGAGAGGCTCATGGTTGGAGCCACCATATAGGCTAGTAAGACACCATAATGCAGTAAATATAACTCCATAAATAACCTGATAAATTTTAAGTTGTTAATTATTATTCAGTGTAGGAGACCCAGATTTGGGTGGGAAAGTTCCCCTGGAGAAGGGAATGGCAACCCTTTCCAGTATTCTTGTCTGGAGAATTCCATGGACAGAGGAGCTTGGCAGTGGGCTACAGTCCATGGGGTCGCAAAGAATTGGACAGGGCTAAGTGAGTAACATATACAATTATCATTCAGTTTACTTTGATTCCAGGAGCCCACAACAAACAAAAATAATCAATCCATGTAATCTATTGTAGTTGTGTTAAAAGAGCAAGATGAAGGTGTGAAATGCCATCTAAAAGGGGCTACTGGGCTCCCTGTAGCAGAAGCAGTGAGACCCTTTGCTGAGCCTTCCTTCTCTGATTCTACTTCATTTCTATCATTGAAAACTGGTGAGTAAGGAGGTGGGTTGGCTTACATAGCCATATAGCTCTGGTCTTAGACTTCCTTGTTCCTCTTCATTTGCCTTCATCTGACAAATAGCCATATCAAAGAATGCCCACTCTATGTACATCACAAAAGGGGAAAAATCAGATAATATCTGTGAACGTGTTACCAAGTATACAGCAATTTCTAGAAATAGAGGTTAAGCTATTAGCCCATGAGATATTTCACTGATTGTTGGTTTTGAGTACCCAGTGGGAACAAAAGACCTTGAAAACAGGAGCACATGATAGAAAAGCCTTTCCTGAGGCTAATTTTTAATATAGTTTTGGGAAGAAGAAAGGTGAGAGAAAGATGGCTTCCTCCAATGTCTGATTCATCTACATACACCTGGTTTTCCTTGATAGTCAAACTTGTAAAAAGACAGCTTTACTGAGAAATAATGAACATACAGTAGAGAACATATATTTCAAATGCACAATTTGATAATTTTTAAAATATGTGTAAATCCATAAAACCATGGTCACAGTCAAGAGAGTAGATACATTCATCACCCTTAGGAGTTTTTTCTTACCTCTTTGTAAATCCCTCCCTGGTCCTGGGGAACAAATGATCTACTTTCTGTTGCCATATATTAGTCTGCAGTTTCTTAAACTTTATATAAATGGAATCATATATTATATGTTCTTTTTCTGTCTGGGTTATTGGTATAATTACTTTATTGGTATAATTATTTCATCCCCATGTTTTGGTATCTTTATTTGTCTTTATGGATGAGCAGTATATCTATATAACATTGTATAGATGTTGCCTATTGGTGGCAATATAAGTTAATTTTGAGTTAATTTTTATATAGGCAATTGCCTATTGATGGAGATTTAGGTTATTTCCAGTTTGGAGTTATTATAAATAAAACTGCTATAAGCCTTTGTGTAGAAATCTTTGACAGGCTAATATTTTCATTTCTCTTGGGTAAATACCAAGGATTGGAATTGCTGAATCATACAGTATGTGTCTATTAAACTTTTTAAGAAATAGCCAAACAATTTTCCTAATAGACTGTCCCATTTTACATTTCCACCAGGAGTATGAATGCTCAGGTCTCCGCATCCTAGCCAGCACTTAGTATTTTCAGCCTTGTTAGTTTCAGTTATTCTACTACACACAGAGTGTTATCTCACTGTGTTTTTTAATTTGCATTTCCTTAATGACTAAAGATTTGGTAATAAGGAGTTCATGATCTGAGCCACAGTCAGCTCCTGGTCTTGTTTTTGTTGACTGTATAGAGCTTCTCCATCTTTGGCTGCAAAGAATATAATCAATCTGATTTCGGTGTTGACCATCGGGTGATGTCCATGTGTAGAGTCTTCTCTTGTGTTGTTGGAAGAGGGTGTTTGCTATGACCAGTGCATTCTCGTGGCAAAACTCTATTAGTCTTTGCCCTCCTTCATTCCGTATTCCAAGGCCAAATTTGCCTGTTACTCCAGGTGTTTCTTGACTTCCTACTTTTGCATTCCAGTCCCCTATAATGAAAAGGACATCTTTTTTGGGTGTTAGGTTTTTTTTTTTTTTTTTTTTAGTTTTTTATTTTTTAAATTTTAAAATCTTTAATTCTTACATGCATTCCCAAACATGAACCCCCCTCCCACCTCCCTCCCCATAACATCTTTCTGGGTCATCCCCATGCACCAGCCCCAAGCATGCTGCATCCTGTGTCAGACATAGACTGGCGATTCAATTCACATGATAGTATACATGTTAGAATGTCATTCTCCCAAATCATCCCACCCTCTCCCTCTCCCTCTGAGTCCAAAAGTCCGTTATACACATCTGTGTCTCTTTCCCTGTCTTGCATACAGGGTCGTCATTGCCATCTTCCTAAATTCCATATATATGTGTTAGTATACTGTATTGGTGTTTTTCTTTCTGGCTTACTTCACTCTGTATAATCGGCTCCAGTTTCATCCATCTCATCAGAACTGATTCAAATGAATTCTTTTTAACGGCTGAGTAATACTCCATTGTGTATATGTACCACAGCTTTCTTATCCATTCATCTGCTGATGGACATCTAGGTTGTTTCCATGTCCTGGCTATTATAAACAGTGCTGCGATGAACATTGGGGTACATGTGTCTCTTTCAATTCTGGTTTCCTCGGTGTGTATGCCCAGCAGTGGGATTGCTGGGTCATAAGGTAGTTCTATTTGCAATTTTTTAAGGAATCTCCACACTGTTCTCCATAGTGGCTGTACTAGTTTGCATTCCCACCAACAGTGTAGGAGGGTTCCCTTTTCTCCACACCCTCTCCAGCATTTATTGCTTGCAGATTTTTGGATCGCAGCCATTCTGACTGGTGTGAAGTGGTACCTCATTGTGGTTTTGATTTGCATTTCTCTAATAATGAGTGATGTTGAGCATCTTTTCATGTGTTTGTTAGCCATCCGTATGTCTTCTTTGGAGAAATGTCTATTTAGTTCTTTGGCCCATTTTTTGATTGGGTCGTTTATTTTTCTGGAGTTGAGCTGCATAAGTTGCTTGTATATTTTTGAGATTAGTTGTTTGTCAGTTGCTTCATTTGCTATTATTTTCTCCCATTCAGAAGGCTGTCTTTTCACCTTGCTTATATTTTCCTTTGTTGTGCAGAAGCTTTTAATTTTAATTAGATCCCATTTGTTTATTTTTGCTTTTATTTCCAGAATTCTGGGAGGTGGATCATAGAGGATCCTGCTGTGATTTATGTCTGAGAGTGTTTTGCCTATGAACACCGCACACAAAAATAAACTCAAAATGGATTAAAGATCTAAATGTAAGATCAGAAACTATAAAACTCCTAGAGGAGAACATGGGTGTTAGTTTTAAAAGGTCTTGTAGGTCTTCATGAAACCATTCAACTTCAGCTTCTTCAGCGTTACTGGTTAGGGCATAGACTTGGATAACTGTGATATTGAATGGTTTGCCTTGGAGACAAACAGAGATCATTCTGTCATTTTTGAGATTACATCCAAGTACTGCATTTCGGACTCTTTTGTTGACCATGATGGCTACTCCATTTCTTCTGAGGGATTCCTGCCCGCAGTAGAGGATGTAATGGTCATCTGAGTTAAATTCACCCATTCCAGTCCATTTTAGTTCGCTGATTCCTAGAATGTCGACGTTCACCCTTGCCATCTCTTGTTTGACCACTTCCAATTTGCCTTGATTCATGGACCTGACATTCCAGGTTCCTATGCAATATTGTTCTTTACAGCATCAGACCTTGCTTCTATCACCAGTCACATCCACGTCTGGGTATTGTTTTTGCTTTGGCTTCATCCCTTCATCCCTTCATCCCTTCATTCCCTTCATCCCTTCATTCTGGAGTTTTTTCTCCACTGATCTCTAGTAGCATATTGGGCACCTACTGACCTGGGGAGTTCCTCTGTCAGTATCCTACCATTTTTCCTTTTCATACTGTTCTTGGGGTTCTCAAGGCAAGAATACTGAAGTGGTTTGCCATTCTCTTCTCCAGTGGACCACATTCTGTCAAAAACAATACCAGGAGCTGACTGTGGCTCAGATCATGAACTCCTTATTACCAAATTCAGACTCAAATTGAAGAAAGTAGGGAAAACCGCTAGACCATTCAGGTATGACCTAAATCAAATCCTTCATGATTATACGGTGGAAGTGAGAAATAGATTTAAGGGCCTAGATCTGACAGATAGAGTGCCTGATGAACTGTGGAATGAGGTTCATGACATTGTACAGGAGATAGGGATCAAGACCATCCCCATGGAAAAGAAATGCAAAAAAGCAAAATGGCTGTCTGGGGAGGCCTTACAAATAGCTGTAAAAAGAAGAGAGGTGAAAAGCAAAGGAGAAAAGGAAAGATATAAGCATCTGAATGCAGAGTTCCAGAGAATAGCAAGAAGAGATAAGAAAGCCTTCTTCAGCGATCAATGCAAACAAATAGAGGAAAAGAACAGACTGAGAAAGACTAGATATCTCTTCAAGAAAATTAGAGATACCAAGGGTACATTTCATGCAATGATGGGCTTGATAAAGGACAGAAATGGTATGGACCCAACAAAGCAGAAGATATTAAGAAGAGGTGGCAAGAATACACGGAAGAACTGTACAAAAATGATCTACACGACCCAGATAATCATGATGGTGTGATCACTAATCTAGAGCTAGACATCCTGGAATGTGAAGTTAAGTGGGCCTTGGAAAGCATCGCTACGAACAAAGCTAGTGGAGGTGATGGCACTTCAGTTGAGCTGTTTCAAATCCTGAAAGATGTTGCTGTGAAAGTGCTGCACTCAATGTGCCAGCAAATTTGGAAAACTCAGCAATGGCCACAGGACTGGAAAAGGTCAGTTTTCAACCCAATTCCAAAGAAAGGCAATGCCAAAGAATGCTCAAACTACCGCACAATTGCACTCACCTCACATGCTAGTAAAGTAATGCTCAACATTCTCCAAGCCAGGCTTCAGCAGTACATGAACTGTGAACTTCCTGATGTTCAAGCTGGTTTTAGAAAAGGCAGAGGAACCAGAGATCAAATTGCCAACATCTGCTGGATCATGGAAAAAGCAAGAGAGTTCCAGAAAAACATCTATTTCTGCTTTATTGACTATGCCAAAGCCTTTGACTTTGTGGATCACAATAAACTGTGGAAAATTCTGAAAGAGATGGGAATAACAGACCACCTGACCTGCCTCTTGAGAAATCTGTATGCAGGTCAGGAAACGGCAGTTAGAACTGGACATGGAACAACAGACTGGTTCCAAATAGGAAAGGGAGTCTGTCAAGGCTGTATATTGTCACCCTGCTTATTTCACTTATATGCAGAGTACATCATGAGAAATGCTGGACTGGAAGAAACACAAGCTGGAATCAAGATTGCCAGGAGAAATATCAGTAACCTCAGATAAGCGGATGACACCACCCTTATGGTAGAAAGTGAAGAGGAACTAAAAAGCCTCTTGATGAAAGTGAAAGAGGAGAGTGAAAAAGTTGGCCTAAAACTCAACATTCAGAAAACTAAGATCATGGCATCTGGTCCCATCACTTCATAGGAAATAGATGGGGAAACAGTGGAAACAGTGTCAGACTTTGTTTTTTTGGGCTCCAAAATCACTGCAGATGGTGATTGCAGCCATGAAATTAAAAGACGCTTACTCCTTTGAAGGAAAGTTATGACCAATCTAGATAGCATATTGAAAAGCAGAGACATTACTTTGCCAACAAAGATCCATCTAGTGAAGGCTATTGTTTTTCCAGTGGTCATGTATGGATGTGAGAGTTGGACTCTGAAGAAAGCTGAGCCCCGAAGAATTGATGCTTTTGAACTGTGGTGTTGGAGAAGACTCTTGAGAGTCCCTTGGACTGCAAGGAGATCCACCCAGTCCATTCTGAAGGAGATCAGCCCTGGGATTTCTTTGGAAGGAATGATGCTAAGGCTGAAACTCCAGTACTTTTGCCACCTCATGCAAAGAGCTGACTCATTGGAAAAGACTCTGATGCTGGGAGGGATTGGAGGCAGGAAGAAAAGGGGACAACAGAGGATGAGATGGCTGGATGGCATCACCGACTCGATGGACGTGAGTCTGAGTGAACTCCGGGAGATGGTGATGGACAGGGAGGCCTGGCGTGCTGCAGTTCATGGGGTCGCAAAGAGTTGGACACGACTGAGCAATGGAACTGAACTGAACTGAAATGACTAAAGATATTGTACATCTTTTCATGTACTTATTGGCTATTTGTATAACTTTATTGGAGAAATGTCTATTCAAATCCTTTCTCAATTTTAAATTGGCTTAATTGTTTTTATCATCGAGGCTTAAGCTTTCTTTATGCATTCTAGATATAAATTCTTTACCCGATATATGATTTGCAAATATTTTCTTCTACCCTATTACTGCCTTTTCACCTTCTTGCACATCCTTTTTAAAAAATTTTGATGAAATCCAACTTATCTACTTTTTCTTTGCTTTTTGTGCTTTCAGTGTCACATCTAAAAATCCATTGCTTAATCCAAGGTCAGAAAGCTGTTTCTTTTAAGAGTTTTATAGTTTTAGCTTCTAATTTAGATTTATGATCCATTTTGAGTCAATTTTTTATATGGTATGAAGTATGGGTTAAAGGTTTTTTTGTTTATGAAATTATCAATTGTTTCAACAACATTTGCTGAAAAAATGATTTTCTTCACTGATTTGCCTTTGCACATTTAAAAAAAAATCAGTGGTTCATGTTATTTGTGGGTCTATTTCTGAACTCTCTATTCTGTTTCATTGATCCATTTGTCCCCATTTACATGACTGCCATATTGTTTTGATTTCAGTAAATTTATAAGAAATCTTAAAATCAAGTAGAGTTAGTGCTCTATTTTTCAAAATTGTTTTGGCTATTCTAGGTATTTTACATTTCCATAGTAATTTTAGAATCAGATTTTCAGTTTTTATGAAAAAGTTTGCTGAGATTTTGATAAGAATTTGTGTTGAATATGTAGATCAATTTGGTGAAAATTAACATCAAGAATATTGAGTCTTTTCACTATGAAATACAGTATATGTGTTCATTTATGTAGGTTCTTCTCTTAATAATATTTTTAAGTTTTCAGTGATGTGTATGTGTGAAGTGTGAAAGTTGCTCAGTCATGTCTGACTCTTTGAGACTCTATGGACTATACACAGTCCATGGAATTCTCCAGGCCAGAATACTGGAGTGGCTAGCAGTTACTTTCTCCAGGAGATCTTCCCAACCCATGGATTGAACCCAGGTCTTCCGCATTGCAGGCAGATTCCTTACCACCTGACCTACCAGGGATCCCTTTTCAGTGATAATTCTTCTATGTTTTTTGTTCGATTTATCCAAGTATTTCATATATTTTGTCTTTAAAAAATTTGACATATTATATATAAAGGTATAGATCCCTGGGTCAGGAAAAGGGCATGGCAACCTACTGCAGTATTCTTGCCTGGAGAATCCCGTGGACAGTGGAGCCTGGCAGGCTACAGTCCATAGGGTCACAAAGAGTCAGACACGACAGAGTGAGTCATGTATCCACATGATGTTAAACATGTGTCCTAGTGATATTTTCAGCTCTAATCCACTGCCACATAGACCATTTGGGGTTCCTCCCTTGATCATCTGTAAACTCCCACTCCATCAGTGCTGAGATTTAAGTTTTCCACTTACTAAATTGTTCAATTCCAATATATTTGGAAGCAGTACCAGAATTTTTAACCTGTGCCTCTGTTGGAAATATCTTTGTCACCTGAAGAACAGTGCTTATGTGTAGTTTCTTTTACCTTTTGCTTTACACACTATACTCTTTTCCAAAGTTACTTAGCTTAGCACTTGCCCCATCTCCTTCTCTGAACTTTTTTTCATTTGTATGCTACATTTGTATCATAGCTGGATTCTTTATCATAGACTATATGCCATCTTAGGACGCAGGACTTCTCAAATAATTAAAATTTTTTTAATATATTGTTTCTCCATTTGTAAATATGAGTCCTTACAAATGCATAATATGATGTATCCATCCTTACAGTAACATACAAAACCATCTCACCACCCTGGGGGAAAAGAAAAACCACATGATTCATCTATTCAACCCTCTCTCTTTGGAAACAATTGATCTATTTACTTTCTATTTAATTTTATCTTAGGGTATCATATAGTTGGAATTGTAGAGTATATAACTTCTTCAGAATGACTTCTTTCACTTAGCGATATGTGTTTAAAACTCCTTCATCTATTTTTGTGGCTTAATAACTCACTTTTAAAAATTACTTAATAAAATTCCATTTTGTGGATGTATCAAAGTTTGTTCATCCATTTACAAATGAAAGACATCTTAGTTGCTTCCAGTTTTGGATAATTATGAATAAACATGCTATAAATATGTCAAGTTTTGTGTGGACGTATATTTTAAATACTTACATAAATACCTAGGAGCAGAGTTGTTCAATCATATGGGAAGTGTATGTTTAACTTTATAAGAAGCTGCCAAACTATCTTCCAAAGTGACTGTATCATTTGCATTCCCACCAGCAATGAATGGGGCTCATATTGCTCTCTGCATCTTTGTCAGCATTTGGTATTGTCAGATTTTTGGATTTTCAGTTCAGTTCAGTTCAGTTCAGTCGCTCAGTCGTGTCCGACTCTTTGCGACCCCATGAATCGCAGCACGCCAGGCCTCCCTGTCCATCACCATCTCCCGAATTTCACTCAGACTCATGTCCATTTTGGATTTTAGTCATTTAAAAAGTTGGCTTAAAGCTCAACATTCAGAAAATGAAGATCATGGCATCACTTCATGGCAAATAGATGGGGAAACAGTGAAAACAGGGTCAAACTTTATTTTTTTGGGCTACAAAATCACTGCAGATGGTGACTGCAGCCATGAAATTAAAAGATGCGTACTCCTTGGAAGAAAAGTTATGACCAACCTAGATAGCATATTGAAAAGCAGAGACATTACTTTGCCAACAAAGGTCCGTCTAGTCAAGGCTATGTTTTTTCCAGTGATCATGTATGGATGTGAGAGCTGGACTGTGAAGAAACCTGAGCACCGAAGAATTGATGCTTTTGAACTGTGGTGTTGGAGAAGACTCTTGAGAGTCCCTTGGACTGCAAGGAGATCCACCCAGTCCATTCTGAAGGAGATCAGCCCTGGGATTTCTTTGGAAGGAATGATGCTAAGGCTGAAACTCCAGTACTTTGGCCACCTCATGCGAAGAGTTGACTCATTGGAAAAGACTCTGATGCTGGGAGGGATTGGAGGTAGGAGGAAAAGGGGACAACAGAGGATGAGATGGCTGGATGGCATCACCGACTCGATGGACGTGAGTCTGAGTGAACTCTGGGAGTTGGTGATGGACAGGGAGGCCTGGCATGCTGCGATTCATGAGGTCGCAAAGAGTCGGACACGACTGAGCGACTGAACTGAACTGAACTGAACTGAATTGATGTATAGTAGTATCATGTTGCTTTAATTTGCAATTCCCTTCTGGCAAATGATGTTCAACATCTTTTCATATGCCTTTTTGCTACCTGTATATCTTTGTTGGTATGTTGTCTGTCTGAACTGGGGTGTATTTTTTCTTATTGTTGAGTTTTAAAAGTTCTTTGTATATTTTGGATATAAGAAAGACCTCTGTCAGATATGTATTTTTCCCAGGCTGCGGCTTGTCTTTTTAGTCTCTTAACAGTGTCTTTTGCCAGGCAGAAATTTTTTATTTTAGAAGTCCAATTTAACCCTTTTTTTCATGCATATGGAAAATAGTGTTGGTGTTGTTGTTGGCATCATGGTAAATTAGGCCTCATGGAATAAATTGAGATATATTCCCTCATTCTCAATTCTCTGAAATAGTTTGGGCAGAGTTGGAATGATTTCTCCTTAAATGCTTGGTAAAATTCACAAGTGAAGCTATTTGGGACTGTTGTCTTTTGTTTATTTTCTTGTTTGTTTTTTATTGGGAAGATCTTAAGTACAATTTTAATTGTTTAATAGGTAGGGATATATAGGTTCTCTGTGTCTTTCTGAGTAAACGTTGGTAACTGTATCCTGAAAGAAATGTGTCCATTTAATCAAATTGTTGAATTTGGTTGCATGGAGGTATTCAAAGCCCCTTATTCCCATGTAGAGTAGTGTCCTTCTCATTCTTTTCCTCTCGGGACTCTGTCCTACGGGAGAGGCTGCGGGCTCACTCTGTTCCCTCACCTCAGGGTCTGCCCTACTCTCTCTGGGTTTCTCCTTCCTGCACCACAGCTTGGCAACCTCAGTGCAAGCATAGAGCTCACGTCATTTTTTCCTCTCTCTTGAGGTTCACTGTCCTTTATTCCTTGATACACATTGCCTTGAAAACCATCGTTTGTTTGCTTGTTTCTTTCTTTCCTTTTTTGTTCTATTTCGGTTTCCTGAAGTAGGAGGATACATCCGGTCCCTGTTACTACCATGTTGGCCAGAAGCAGATGTGTCTCTTGGTTTTAAAAGCTTTAAAAAATAGTCTCCATTTTAACATCAGGCACTTACATTTCCTGGAATAAACCCAGTTTTTTCAACTGTCTCTTCAATAGTTTTCACAAACTAGTGTTTTGCAGAATCACCCAGAGAGCTCAACAGAAAGGAATATTCCTTGTCCATTCCAAGAAATTCTGACTGTGGAGTTGTGGGCTGCAACTTCAGCGATACCTCCCTGAGGGCTCTGAGAGTGCTGGTCTGAGGAACACACTTTTGGAAACACTGCGGCTATTTTATATAGTATTTTTTTCTAACTGGAATTGCTGTGTTATTTTTAAATTCAAGCTAACCTTCTTCTGGAAAACCTTCCTGATTTCCTCTAGGCTGAGTTAGTTACTTCCCTCCTTTGTGTTCATATGTCACTTTGAAAAAAACATATCTTTATTTCTACACTTGCTACAGTGCATTATAATTATTTGTGCTTTTATGCTCATCACTGGATCATGAATTTCATAAGTTTTAAAACAGTGCCTGGCATATCCGTGAGGCTTCGTATATTTATTTGGGGAGTGGGGGTGCTGTATAAACAAATGGGGCTGCCCAGGTGGCGCACGTGGTAAAGAACCTGCCTGCCAATGGGAGAGATGTAAGTAATGTGGATTCAGTCAACAGGCTGGGAAGGTCCCCTGGAGGAAAGATTCTTGCCTGGAGAACCGCACGGATAGAGGAGCCTGGCGGGCTACAGTCCACAGGGTCACAAAGAGTCAGACAGGACTGAAGTCACTTATCTCGCACACTTGAATAAATGATTGGACAAGAAGGATACAGGCCTCAAATCTGAAACCCGAGATCCATCTCTTCCTTGTGTTTACAGTTAACTGATCACAATATACCAGAACAGCCTTGGGCATTTGTCCAAATGCAGATTCTCTGCTTTGTTTGTTTTGTTTTATTTGTTTCTTTGTTCATTTTTTAAAAATTTTGGCTGTGCTAGGTCTTCATTGTGGTGCACAGGCTTCTCGTCGCGGTGGCTTCTCTTGTTGAGCCACACGGGTTCCAGAGTGTGTGGGCTGAGTAGCTGCAGTGTGTAGGATCTTAGTTCCCTGAGCAGGGATCAAATCTGCATCACCCTGCATTGAGAGGTAAATCCTTAATCCCTGGATTACCAGGGAGCCCCCTCCCCCCAGATTCCCCATTTTGAATGTGGTGCTATTCACTGGGGCTCTAGAGCTCAACAAGTGTTGAGACTTTCTTGTGATGCTCTAAAGCAACCATTCCAAAACCTAGCTGATAATCAGAATCAGTCAGGGGCTTTCGACAATTCATATTCTGGGGTCCCACCTCTCAAGATTCTGACTCAGGGTGGGGTAGAAATCAGCAATCCATAATATTAAGACTCCAGGTGATTCTTAGAATTAATCAGCCAGGTTTGAGAACTACTGGTGCTGCTGATAAATCACTTCAGCCGTGTCCGGCTCTGTGTAACCCCATAGACGGCAGCCCACCAGGCTCCCCAGTCCCTGGGATTCTCCAGGTAAGAACACTGGAGTGGGGTGCCATTGCCTTCTCCATGAGAACTACTAGTTTATAGCTATATTCTTCCAGAGGACACAGGTCAAAATTATCTCAGAAAAATGTTAAAGTTACACGTCTAGTTTCTAGCCTGAGCATCTGATCCAGAAGTTTTGAGATGGCTATTGTGAGAACAACTCTGCTAGTCAATCCTGATTCAGAAATTTTAATTTGGTGAATGTTATAAAGTTTTGGTTCCTCTCCCTTCACTCAGTATTAATTTTATGCAAACCGTTTGATTCTAGGCTTGGTTGCCCCTCCCGACTTGTGGATAAGGTTATACTGGCAGGACTGAAGGACCTCACAGCTTTGTTCTGTCTTTCTTATGTGATGGTTTTTGCTGTCTGCTCTTGATGTTTCAGTGGCCTGTGGGTAGGAGCTGCTTAATAAATATTTAGAATTAAACCACCACGATTTGGTTCTGGGCTTCCCAGGTGGTGCTAGTGGTAAAGAACCCACCTGCTAATGAAGGAGACATAAGAAATTCAGGTTCTAATCTTGGGTCGGGAAGATCCCCTTGGAGGAAGGCATGGAAACCCACTCCAGCATTCTTGCCTGGAAAATCCCATGGACAGAGGAGCCTGGAGGTGTACAGTCCATTGAACTATAAAAAGTCAGTCACGGCTGAAGCGACAGAACACACAGCAGCATGATTTGGCTCTAATGAGGAAAGGAACTGGCATTGCAAAAAATACTGTTGCCCCTTTTCCTGGACCCCACCATGAGTTTTCCCTTTATCCTCATCAAGATTAAGTGGGCTCTTCCAGTTTCAACTCTCACTTTCTTCAAAGGGCTTGAGGGCACTGCAGCAGAGCAGGGGAAGGGGACGTCTGTCTTGACAGTGGGAGGAGAAACAGCGAGAAGTGGTGGAGAGCTGAGGCACGTGTGAACTTCACGAAAGCTTCATCCACCCCAATATCACACGTGTGTTAGGCCCACCTGGCACTAACACAAGTCTGGCATCATCAGGATCCCTAAGCTATCAAGGGATGGAGGTAACATACAATGGGCAGTGGTTTGGTTCCCTCCTTCTCTGTTGCTGGGAGACTCCCTTGCCTCTGCTTCCTGGGGCACCTCCATGAGGCAGTGTCACCTGTCTGTTTCACTCTAATGTCCAGCCCATCCCCATCAGCCTGCTCTTCAGCAGAGTTAACCACCCTCACTATGCACAGATGGGCGGGACAGTTTCACAGCTATAATGACAGTCAGCTAACTGTGACTTTGTGAGAGGCCATCATTTTGAGGAGTTTGCCTACTGCTTTGAGAAGGGGAGGAAGTACCTTCTGCTACAGGTATGAGGAGTTTGCCTACCACTTTGAGAAGGGGAGGAAGTACCTTCTGCTATAGGTATGAGGAGTCTGTCTATAAGTCACTGTCCCAGCTAAGAGGGTCAAAGCTGTGGACTGATGCCTGGGCCAGATCCCACGCCCCCCCCCCCCCCCCCCCACCAATAGTAACATTTTTGATAAGCAAAATATACATACTCAGCCTGGGCAATTGTTAATGCTTTTGCTGTCTAATCAGAACTGGGACGCTTGAGACCAGTTAGTTGTTTGTCCTGATCTTCTGTAAGCTAGCAGGTTCCGAGCTGTTTGGATGTCGTGTAAACCATTCACCATCTGAGATTTTTAAAGGACCTGGAAGGTGCCAAAATGCCACTGAAGTCACTGTTTAGATTGGGTCATTCACAAATGAGTTTTCGGTGTGATTTTTATCTACAAGAGACCTCTGGTTCAAAAGGCCTTAAACAAAACACTTTGCAATTAAAAAATGTTACTTTCTACCAATATGGAGATACAGAATAGAGTCACATTAACCAGCTCCTTCCTGAGTCTCCTGTGATGCTGTCTTACTGGAGAATGGCAGTTATCAAGAGGATACTTTTGTCAATGTTAGTGGATTGGATTTTCAGCTTCAAATTAGCGAAGGGTTGTTTTTTTTTTTTTTTCTCTCTCTTTTTTCATTTAAATGTCCTTGCTTCTTGAAACACTAATAGCAGGGAAAGGACAGTAAGTGATTGCATATGGAAAATCAGAATGCTTACTAATTTCAGCCTGAAAGGTCGGTGGTGTTCTAATAATTATGCTTGTGGATATGGTCTCTCGCTTTTCACTTTGAGATTAGGTTACACTTCTTTACACTTCAGAACTTTGTGTCAGATCACACGCCTACCATGTACTGAATTGTTAGTGTATCACTGGAGGAAATAGTCTCATAGAAAGTGCAAAGGCAGACCATGCAAACAAGCAGAAGTTTTGCTCCTTTGAAAAAAATACGAATCACACTATGAATTGGTCTTCTTACAAAATACCAGGTCAGATTTCCTAGTTGAGAAACTTCAGATTGGCTATTTCACTGGAAAATCCCAAGGCTAGAATATCTTTTTGTTCATCGGCTTTTTGCCTTCCAGAAATGACAGCTTCCCATGCTGCAGTCTTAAACGCCTTTGAATGGCTGGTGATACTGGAAACTTTATTGGCAATCTACATGTTTGTGTAACTTTGACTTGGCGTGTACCTTTCATGTGGAAATATTTACGTTTCTGAGAAGCCACTTTAATTTAAGGATGTCATACAATTTGTGGTCTCATGGTACAGACTCAGATGACTAAATTTGCAATTGAAGCTACAAATTTTGCTTTCAGAAATTATGACTTCTGTTTTTTTTTTTAAACAAACACAGTGGCAAACCAAGTTTTATTTTAATACTTCTTCGTTCCTATAAAGCGACAAAGTGGCAGCATTTCCTGAATATATGTGTTTGCCTGGCTCTAAATGCCTATTGACTACCTGATTCATCAGCCCTCCCTGACAAATGCCGATAGCCCTACAGTATGACAGACAGGATTAAATATCACCTCTCCAAGGACTGATCAGAAATGTAATCACTGCATGATATTCATATTTTTCTTTACCTGTAAATTTTTGAATATAAATACTTAATAGTGATATGCGCAATGGTAATTTGGGGGATTTAATATGGCATTTTCTATCAATAAAATGTTTTATCACCATCAGACAGTTAACCTCCTAACACCATTGTGAGCTAATTAGTTCAGTTGGATTCATGTCCTATATTGCTCACAAGGAATTTTCCTATTATGTCTGGTGTACAGTTGGAAAAGGTATAGAAATAATGCTCAGTGAGTGAATGCACAAATTTAATACAAAGGCAATACTTAACTCTGCAGTCCCCCTGTGACCTTTGTAATCGAATAATACGTTAAACTGAAAAGTATATTCTATTTGGAGCAGAAAGCCTTTTTTATTTTGAAGGCTCACTATTTCCTGCTCAGCCCTTAATTAGCTGTGTGATTTTAAGTGAATCACTTGAGCCTTTTCATCCTCAGTTTCTCCATCTGTAAAATGGTGATAGAAACCTTCCTTACCTACTTGTAAAGAGATTGATTAAAAACACACAGGAAGCTACTTTACTATTGAATTCTAATCATTACTATGAAAAGCTGGCTGAAAGGAGAGAGTTGTTATTCTTTTCCCATAATTGCTTTGGCATCCTCTAGCTCAGTGTTTTCTAATCTTCAGCTAGTCACAAATCACTTACACAATTATTGCCATATCTCTGCCTCCCTGTGCTATTATTTGCATAAATTTCTTGAAATTTTCTTTAAAAAATAAATATGTGTACTTTGAAGGGGAATTTGGTATCATTATCATAAGTGGGATTGCAATACCATAGCTATGAAGAGAAAGTAATAGTAAAACTAAAGAAAATAAAAATCAAGTACTAAAATTTGTTCTGGTAACATCCACTTTTGGAGAAGGCAATAGCACCCCACTCCAGTACACTTGCCTGGAAAATCCCATGGACGGAGGAGCCTGGTGGGCTGCAGTCGATGGGGTCACACAGAGTCAGACAGGACTGAAGTGACTTAGCAGCAGCCGCAACATCCACTTTTCTGTGCACTGTATTTTGACCAGCACTGACTCAGGTGAGGATGATAGAACTTGTTGAGGCTTTGTTCACTGTACTAGGGATTTCAGGTGGGCCAGGGAACTGGCCCTGAACCTCAGGCTTAGCCTTGCTCACCTTGGTTCAGTTGGCGCAGATTGTGTGGCTCTGGGGGTGATAAATTGGGAGCTGCTGGGTTGTGACACCAGGGGAGCTGGAAGCCAGAGGTCGATGGCCAATTAGGCTCCTCACTTTCCTTATACATAAGGGATATTTTTGTGGAGTTGGCTCAATTGGAATGTGTGACTAACTGCCAGAGAGGGTCACAGGAGTAAAATAAGAAACGCCGTTAATGCTTAGCCAATAAATAGAGCATTTTATTGGGTCCTTGTCTGTGAGGCGTACGTCCTACACTCTGTTTTCAAAAACAGGGGCAGATTTGCTGTGCTCTTTGTTGTAAAAAGTGAAAGATTTGCCCGACTTCTAAGTGGATCTTTGAAAAGAAAAAGGATGCAGGTATAGTGTTTTGCTACTCAGCCACTGTGCATCTGTTCCTATCAGGAGTAAATAGAAGATATCAAGTTTCCACTGAAGTTTCTATTTAGAACATTCTGGAGGGGTGCGGGCATGGGGGTAGGGCCTTTCCTCTACTTCTGGGTAAGTTTCTTGTCCTCTTCCTCCTGGCATTGTTTTGGAGTGTGCAACGAATATGAATTTATTAATCTAATTGAACATACTTAAAAAAGAAAATCTGCTATCAAATCACAAGAAAATTTCTAATCTGTACCTATTTAGGTATAACCATAAATGTAATCTGTAAGCTTTTACACCATTATCTACCCTCAAAGGGCTTGGAAAATTTCGAACTTACTTGAATCTCTACAGCACAGTTCTTTCAAAGAGTTAAAATGCTTTCATATATTATTTCATTGTTTCTACAGTTCAGCTGAGGTAGGAAAAAAGGATGCCGTAATTCTTGCTAAAAATAGATACCATGACTCCATTTTAAGAACAGATAAAACTAAGGTCCAGAGATCTAACATTTTATTTCCCATAGTTAGTGTGGTTTAGAACATGAGGTTTGATTTACCAGAAGTTAAACTTTTATTTCAAAATTATCTTTCTCTCTGTAGGGTTCTCAGAAAGCACTGGAAAGCTCTCCATATTCCTTCCACTAAAACCTATTGAGATTCCAATAGGTTTTAGTTCGTCTAGGCAAAGATTTTAATAAATGTCTATATCATATAACTTTGTACTCATTGTAGGCACTTCCTAGAAATAACCCAAACAAAAATAGAGTTCAGTATCAGTGCTAACAATATCAGATATGTCTAACTTTGAGGCATGTAATATTTTCCAATTTGCCATCCTAAAGCTCTTGTGATGTTTCTCCCAAAAGCAAAGAGACGTCTTCAGGTTGTGCCGGCTCATCTGGGGAAGTGATAGGACCTGCATGTAGCTCTAACAGTAAATAGCATCTTCCTGCCAATATCCTACACAGGGTATGTGTACTGCAAAGATCACTGATTCTTTTCCATTCTTTAAATTAACTCTTAAAAATGGAGCTCACTCCAATAATTGTACTCATGACTAGTTCGATGCTGTTGCATGTTATAAAGGAACTAAGTCTTGAAGCCATTTTTAAAGAAAAATAATAATCGGCTTTGAGTTCTGTTTCACTGTGCACAGACTACAGCCCCCTGAGCATCCATGATTAGTGCACATTAAAAATTCATTGATGAAAGTTTGAAATTCCTTAAAATCATTTGAAATGCCAACAGGCAATTCTTCATTTCATTGCCATCGATTATAAGAATTCTAAAAATTATTTCCTTGACATCTGCCTGCCTAAAATTGCATCCACTGGACTCAAGAAGCATAAATTAATTATTCTTGTTTCCAGGTTGGAGCTGCAAATGGTTTGAAAAGAAATTGGCCCAAAGTACTAGGCACATTACTAATTCAGAAGTGGAATAAAAACCAGTCTCCACATTATGAAAACAAATCCATAAGTACAGAGAATATCAATTTCAGGCTTTTCTCTCCTAGTTATATTTAGCTCCTTTTCTCTTTTGCTGTTATCACATGCAAGCATATCCTGGCTTGACTGAAATCTATTTTGCTCTCCTAATAAACTTACAGAACATTTGTCCACAAGATATAATTTTTCTTGTATTCAGACATGTCTCTGAGGCCACGTAAAACTACAAGACAATGTAAATGATATATTTTGATTGGAAGGTCTGACGATTGTTATTCATGATTGAACTAAGAAATATACTGGAGCTGAAATCACATATAACAATTCATGAAGCAATGTTTAGGTAAAAGTGAACAAAGTAAAAATAATGATAAAAATTGCAAATCCTTACTAGTAATATAATTCAATCTTAATAAAAACTGCAAACAAACAATGAAGGCAATGATTAAGCCAAGAGTGTGGAGTTTTAAACCATATTTTGAGAACATAGATTTCATAGACTTGTTCCTCTTTCATGAAAGAGGAAATGATTCCCAATTTATCATCAAAATTTTGTAAGCATATGATTAATTTCATTGTTTAAATTCAGCTTTATTGCTTCACAAAAATTCTCATAAATAATCTTGTATAATCATTTCCTTTTAAAGTCATATATTAATTAATTTCAATTAAATATATGTAAAAGAAGATAGATTTTGAAAAATGCTTCTCCCTTGCCATTTGTTAATATATTGAAAAAGTGTAAACCTTGAAACATTTAGCATAGAAAATATTCATTTTTGGTAATTTCTCAAGGGGGCAATTTATTAAATGAAAGGCTTTTAACATTAGCTAAAAGCAGCCCTGTAAATCATGGGTGTCATCAAACCGCTTCATCACTTCATTAATTTAAAAGATTATTATATGCGTAACTGACATAATTTTGAACAATGTTACATGGTTAATTTATTAATGTAGAAAAGCAGAAATGACACACTCACTTGATTTATTTTTGTAATTGTATAATTTTAGAACTTTTGCCTATGACTTTCACTAACAGAAGAAATGATTCAGTGTCTCCCTGTTAATTTTATAGAGGTTTCTTTCCTGCTAATGCTTTGCCAGTGGTAATGTCTTCTGGTCACTTAATTTTAAAATACATTTCTCAGAGTGCAAGACAAAGCCATTAAAAAAAAAAAGAAAGCCTACCCCCTGTTTTTTCAATTCTAGTGGTCAAATAGAGGATATAGACCTTTCCAAAATGATAATTCTAAGATTCCAATTTTTTAAAATGTGCTTTGAGCTTTTTAGGAGAATGTCATATTAGTAAAGTAAAGTAGTATTGCTTTAATTGATACATCTATAAATTACTTCTGCTTTACATTTTGTAATAATCTCTTTTCTAAATGTCTATGTATTTGTGAAAATCACCTCAGAGGCTATGCATTGTAATGAGCTGATTAAATGGTTTTTAACAATTCTTCTTTTGCCTTTGTATTTGGTAAGCCTTGCCTGAGTGTTTTGTGAAAGGCTAAGGGAACAGGAGTTAAATTTTGTCTAGGTTTATTTTTGATCATGCCCAAGAACAAGAATTTTCCCCCTGTTTGATTCCAAATGTTTTTGTACCATTTTTTCTGTCTTTTGGCTTTTGTTGTTATGAAATAACAACTGAAATAATTTACCTAAAATTGTATTAGTTGCAAAAATAAAAATGCTTTTTAAATATAAGCTTCATTTGCTTATACTCTTGTTTAAGCTTAAGTCTTAGTTATAATGCAGCAAGGATGCAAGTCTCAGAAAATCTTCTGCCTACTCTTAAACTCCTATAGATTGTATTAAGCTACAAAATAGAGAGCAGGACTGAGGTCATAAAACCTGTATTTCAACTATATAGAGCACTGAATTTCCCAAGTGAAATACAGTCATCAACTTAATTCATAGACAAAGATATAATCAAATTAGTGACCATAGGGAGTATTCTCTTTTTACTATAAGCTTATACACAAAGCTGCGGCGGGGGCAGAACTGTGAGAAAAGTCGGCACAATTTCTACATTCTGTTTATTTATGCATATAGAATAAATTCTGCCTAAAGCTCGTTTATTTGGCAAATTTCTAAAAGTATAGTGAAATCTCATTTCTCTGTTATAAAATCTCAGTTTGCTACTATATGCTAAAAAGGCTTATGTATCTTCTAGTTTTAGATAGAAATTTCTAAGGGCATGTAATTGAAATAAAAGTTCTAGATAGTATTTAAAGCAGTCTAATTTAGCTACTTACCCCAGCGTTTTGTCTATTGATGTCGAAGCTGAAGTGTACTTTACAGTATCTTTCTTAGATTGAAATTGCTAATTATCCAAAGAGGCAGTCTCCGTGGATGGTAATAATTTATTCAATGATTCATTGTAAGCACGAGAGTCGGCATAGGACTAGCATCTTCTACTGTGCAGGTTCTCAAGCTCTCCCGAAGAAATACCTATTAACAAATTGGCATGACCAGAGTGAGACTTCTAATCTGAAAAGATTTTTTTACATTTATGTTTCTAATTCATTTTGATGCTTCTTGGTACGTATGAAGGTAAAACAATTTTTAAAAATATCACCATCAAACATCTTGGGGGAAAAATATATTTGGCATTGGAATCTCTCAACTTACTGGTTAATTTCTTTATGGCAAATGGGGTGAGGAAGAAGAATAGTTTTAAAATTTGGCATAGGAAAGGTTAAATACGTTGTTTTCAAACATTGGTGGTCCTCAACAGTCCAACTGTGAAAGAAGGGCTACCCTTGTTTTCATTATAATCAATATTGATCAATATGACCCTCCCTTCCTCCCTTGCTTTCTCCCTCTTGCTATATACTAGGAATAGATCTCAAGTGAATCATCTAAACTTGACTTAGAAAAATTCCTAGTCATTCCAATAGCTTAGTGGAAGAATAGTGAACCACACACATTGAAATTGGGAGGCCAGCATAGCAAGCAGGAGTTAGAGGAGGTGACCGTGAAGAATGTATTGCTGTTCAAGATTTACTGAACTCATCAGCATGATGTTGCTCTAAGGAAACACTGGAAAATACATGGTGTCTGCCTTGAGGGGTTAAGATCTAAATTAGCCAGATGAGACCAGCAGGATAGAAAGTCACCATAAGAAAGCAGAGGTCTTTAGGGTGAAAAAATGTTGAGGTCAATACAATTTTAAACTTCAACAAACTTAGAGTGAAATTTCCCTGAGAGGGAATAAAACAATTGTCTTCTTTGTCCTCACATGAATTTTCTTCAAGACGGCATCCCAGAAAACACCTTTGTGGTTTTCTCAAATCTGCCTTCTGTTCCACTCCTAAGGTGAATTTGAGAAAATAAAAATTCTCTGTTACTATATGAGGCCAAGAACCTATTTCCTCACAATGCCTCTCTGAAGGCATGAACCTTGAGCCCAGTACTGAGGTGATTGCTTTTTGTGAAGAGTGTAGCAGAACAACTGAGTTGCAGGTCTTTGCTCAGGAAAGTTCGGCAATTATGCCAAATTAGAGCTAATCGTTTTAGAATGTGGAGTAGTGTTTATTAATGTCTGAAAGGAGGTCCTAAATTTCCATCCCCCCACCCTAAACTCCCGTTTTGACTTTAACTGTCATTTTAAAAGATGAAAGGGCTGGCTTCATTAAGCAGAGGAGCCTTGAATTTCATTTCTTAATTTAAAACACACACATGCCACATCTATTTCTAGTTGAAAAGCCTGGTTATCTTTCTAAGTTTTCACCTCATTTGTTTAAGATAGCTTATTGGATGGTGAAATAGGAACATCATTCTCTAGCGGAAAGCAATTTTTCCTTTTTTCTCATTGTTCACTCGCGCTATTGGCTACTGTATAGTTTTTCACTCTTCTTGGGCTTATACACTAATATTCAATGTTTTTGAATTTCAGTATTCATTTTAAAGGCTGAATTCCTTTTCATGAGGAGTATACTGTCAACTCTGGAAGAGGAGTGAGAAGCATGCATACAGAAGCCACCCAACTGAAAAAGAGACTCCTGGCCTTCCTGGCTTTCTTGTTTGCAGTTTTTAAAATGTGCAAGAATGTTAGATGTCTGCTATGTCAAAGTTAATGTGGATCCTAGGAAGCAGTTTCTTATGACATCCCTGCCCAATCTGGAAAATGACACAAACAAAAGCCAAACCATCAGCCAACATTCAAATAACTGGTGAAAGCAAGAAAGGAGCTGTTGTCACTTAGCCCCTCATCAGTTTAACTGGATGAACACACACAGCCCTGGTTTAGGGGAGGTGAGATTACATCAGGCTGAGTGATCTGGGATGTGCTGAGCGAGTGGGATTGCAGATGGGCGTTAAGTGTAGGTGCAGGGTGCTGGGGAAAGAGACCCAGAAGGGCCACAGTTTTAAGGAAAAAAGGTTCTTAACTTATTGCACTTGACTGACACCACAAAGGCTCTAGCACATTCAGTTAGCAACAGTTAGAGCTCACAAGGATCTAGTGTATAGCACAGGGAACTATATTCAATATCTTGTAATAACCTATAATGGAAAAGAATATAGGTATAAATGAATCTCTTTGCTGAACAATCATGAATCAACCATACTTCAATAAAAAATGACAAAAAAGAATATATATGTATATATATATATGTGTGTGTAAAATGGAATCAGTTTGCTGTACATTATAAATCAACTATACTATTTTTTTTTTTGGCTATATGGCTTGTGGGGATCCTTAGGTACCCCACCAGGGATTAAATCCTGGATCACTACAGTGAAAGCCTGGAGTCCTAACCACTGGGCAGCCAAGGAACTCCCCTTTCAAGTATACTTCAATAAAAAATGATAATAATAGTTAGAGCTTTCCATTGCTCCTTAAGAATCCTGGACACATGTTCCCCCTGGTTGGATCTGCCCCACGATTTGATAGAAAAGAATGCTGGATGCTCCACCTATTTCTCCACAACTTCCGGTGGGAAGAACATTATCATCTTCTAAGAAACTTTTTCCATGTTTGTGGTGTGTGATCACAGTTTTGTCCAGGCCTTGTAGCACCAATTTATGCTCTCACAAAGAATTTATGAGAGGGTTCATTTTTCTCACATTCTTGACAAATAGCCAGTCGTATGATCATTCTTTTCTAAATTTTAGCATTCTGATGCCAAAAAAAAGAGCTTATTTTAAATTTATATTATACTTCTCTTAGGTTACATATACTTTTACATGTTAATTGGTAATTTAGATTTCTTCTTCCATGAATTGCCAATTTGTGGTCTATTTTGTAAAGCTTCTCTATGCGATTCTTTGTTTCATTGTTTTTAAAACTTTATTCCTGTAAATTTATTTTAGATGCCCTTTCAAGAAAACTTTTGGTCTCAGGGAGTCTGATTATCTGGGTAAGAAGGTGCTTTTCAAGAATAGCCTTACTTTAGCATCTTTTGGGATGCATAGAAAAATCACTGGCCCTGGGGACCGAAAGCCAGGTTTTCCTCCTCTGACTGTTTTCAGCTAATGATGTGACCTGGAGGATGCCACCTGACTCTTTTTTCCTCTAGTTTTATTAAGGTGCTACTGCTGCTGCTGTTTAGTTGCTAAGTCATGTCTGACTGTTTGCAACCCCATGGACTGAGGAGCCTGGCAAGAATACTGGGTTGGGTTGCCATTTCCTTCTCCATTTATTAAGGTATAATTGACATATACAATGTGATGATTTGATATATGTGTGCATTGTGAAATATTTACCACAATCAAGTTAATTAACACATCTTTCACTTCACATACTTATCTCTTTTTAGGGGGTTGAGAATGCTTGCAATCTACAATCTTCACAAATTTTAAGAATATGCTACAATATACTAACTATAATTATAATCCTGTATATTAAATTCTCAGAATTTATTCATTTTATAACTGAAAGTTTGTATCTTTTGGCCAACATCTGCCTATTTCCCATATCCTCCAGCCTCTGGCAACCACCATGCTAATTTCTGTTTCTTTGAGTCTAATTTATTTTTAGATTCCATGCAAAAGTGATGTCATACACTATTTGTCTATCTGTATTTGGCTTATTTCACTTAGAATAATGCCCTTCGGGTCCAACATGTGGTCACAAATGGCAGGATTACCTTCTTCTTCATGACTGAGTAATATTCCACTATATACAATATGACATCTTTATCCATTCATCCATTGACAGATTATTCTCACAACTTAGCTGTTATGAATAATTCTGTAATAAACACAGGAATGCAGATGACTCTCTGAGATATTGATTTTATTTCCTTTGGATCTATATCGAGAGCTGAAATTGTTGGATCATATGGTAATTCTATTTTTAATTTTTAAGGAAACATGATACTGTTTTCCAAAGTGGCTGTACCAGTTTATACTCCCACCAGCAGTGTGCAGTTTCCTTTTTCCTCCATATTTTCACCAACATATATCCCTCTTACATTAAAGTTTCCCTATCAATAAAACAAGGGATAAGACAAGATGCCTTATATATGAATATATATATGAATAAGTTCCAGATTTTATAAATCATTTACTCACTTACCCTACATATACTCACTGGATGCTGAATGGGCTCGATAAAGGACAGAAATGGTATTGACCTAACAGAAGAAGAAGATATCAAGAAGAGGTGACAAGAATACACAGAAGAACTGTACAAAAAAGATCTTCATGACCAAGATAATCACGATGGTGTGATCACTCACCTAGAGCCAGACATCCTGGAATGTGAAGTCAAGTGGGCCTTAGAAAGCATCACTATGAACAAAGCTAGTGGAGGTGATGGCATTCCAGTTGAGCTATTTCAAATCCTGAAAGATGATGCTGTGAAAGTGCTACACTCAATATGCCAGCAAATCTGGAAACCTCCACAGTGGCCACAGGAATGGAAAAGCTCAGTTTTCATTCCAATTCCAAAGAAAGGCAATGCCAAAGAATGCTCATACTACCATGCAATTGCGCTCATCTCACATGCTAGTAAAGTAATGCTCAAAATTCTCCAAGCCAGGCTTCAGCAATACGTGAACTGTGAACTTCCTGATGTTCAAGCTGGTTTTAGAAAAGGCAGAGGAACCAGAGATCAAATTGCCAACATCTGCTGGATCATCGAAAAGCAAGTGAGTTCCAGAAAAACATCTATTTCTGCTTTATTGACTATGCCAAAGCCTTTGACTGTGTGGATCACAACAAACTGTGGAAAATTCTGAAAGAGATAGGAATACAGACCACCTGACCTGCCTCTTGAGAAACCTATATGCAGGTCAGGAAGCAACAGTTAGAGCTGGACATGGAACAACAGACTGGTTCCAAATAGGAAAAGGACTAGGTCAAAGCTGTATATTGTTACCCTGCTTATTTAACTTATATGCAGAGTACATCATGAGAAACAGTGGGCTGGAAGAAGCACAAGCTGGAATCAAGATTGCCAGGAGAAATATCAAGAACCTCAGATACGCAGATGACACCCTCCTTATGGTAGAAGTGAAGAGGAACTAAAAAGCCTCTTGATGAAAGTGAAAGTGAAGAGTGAAAAAGTTGGCTTAAAGCTCAACATTCAGAAAATGAAGATCATGGCATCTGGTCCCATCACTTCATGGGAAATAGATGGGGAAGCAGTGGAAACAGTGTCAGACTTTATTTTTGAGGCTCCAAAATCACTGTAGATGGTGACTGCAGCCATGAAGTGAAAAGACGCTTACTCCTTGGAAGGAAAGTTATGACCAACCTAGATAGTTTATTGAAAAGCAGAGATATTACTTTGCCAACAAAGGTCCATCTAGTCAAGGCTATGGTTTTTCCAGTAGTCTTGTATGGATGTGAGAGTTGGACTGTGAAGAAAGCTGAGTGCCGAAGAACTAATGCTTTTGAACTGTGGTGTT
Source organism: Ovis aries (assembly GCF_016772045.2). Lineage (NCBI taxonomy): Eukaryota > Metazoa > Chordata > Mammalia > Artiodactyla > Bovidae > Ovis > Ovis aries. The sequence goes on from NC_056056.1 coordinate 41,989,354, forward strand.
GGAGAAGACTCTTGAGAGTCCCTTGGATGACAAGGAGATCCAACCAGTCCATTCTGAAGGAGATCAGCCCTGGGATTTCTTTGGAAGGAATGATGCTAAGGCTGAAACTCCAGTACTTTGGCCACCTCATGTGAAGAGTTGAGTCACTGGAAAAGACTCTGATGCTGGGAGGGATTGGGGGCAGGAGGAAAAGGGGACAACAGAGGATGAGATGGCTGGATGGCATCACTGACTCGATGGACGTGAGTCTGAGTGAACTCTGGGAGTTGGTGATGGACAGGGAGGCCTGGTTTGCTGCGATTCATGGGGTCACAAAAAGTCGGACACGACTGAGCGACTGAACCGAACTGAACTGATGCTAGGGGTTGTACATACGATAGAAAATGAGTGTGACCCATGCTTTCCTGGAGGTTATAGTTTCTATAGAGCAGAGGTGCTGTTCTTGATCACACTGGTGAATCTATAACTATGTGCTATGAAGGGCTCTTGAAAGAAGGCAATATGATTCTATGAAAGCTTTGTAACAGTAAAGATCGGACCTAAACTGAGAGGACAAAGAAGATCTGGGAATGTTTCCATGAGCAAGAAACTTCAAGGATAAATAGCAGTTAACCACTGATGGGGTTGTGGAGAGCAGAGTGGCCCAGGGAGAGAACAGCCGTGTGAAAGGCTCTGAAAGCAAAGCAGTTATGTAGACCAGTAGTCCCCAAAGTGGGCTGCATAAAATAATCCAGTGAGGCAGGTGTAGGAAGAAAGTATAAGACCCTATAAATACTTTTAGTATAAATAAAAAATGTTAATTTTGATAGTATTTAACATATGGGCTGATACATGCGGCCTCATTCATCCATTACCATAGTTTCATGTGGTAAGTGAGCATTCTAAGAAGGAATGGAAATTCCCAAAGCCTCCGGATGATCCACAGCATCCTTGCTTGTTCACTCAGCACGTAGAGACATGTTATAGTTTATACCTATGTCATCCTAACTGGCAATTATAGCTAATAATATCAGTTTAAGTTAATTCCCACTAAATGGACAAGTAGCTTTAAAAGATTCCAGCAAGAAAATAATCAACTGAAGATAATACTTCACAAATAGTGCATGCACAAATGCACAGCAAGCGCATGGCAGAATTGGCCTTCTCTCTCCTCAAACAAACTCCTCATCAGTCTAACCATAAGGAAAAAGTAATGATGCAGGCACTCAGATCTGATCAGAAGTCAGAAAAGCATCATCAGGAAGACTACTTGAAATTGGTATTTGCATCCACTCTGAACCTTCCCTTAAGCTAATGATGCTTTTAACACCAAGGGAGGAGGCACAGCCTTTTGAAAGAAGCTTGGTTCAATAAAGAAAACATGTGGAAAATGGATGCTTAGAAATAGTTTCAACTTCACGTGATTTTTATTCTTGAAAATATCATGTATATCTCCTACAAAATTTCTTGTACCTCTACAGTTTAAAGGCTTGAAAACTAAAATTAATCGAATCTATTTTCAAATCCTCCAGATAAAGAGTTTCAGTGAATTTTGAATGAGTGTGTTAGCCATATTAACATGCCACACCTCCTGATTCACTTTTAACAGGGATGAAGGAAATTCACTTTTGGAATTTCAACAGAAACCCTTTAATAATTGAAGGGTGTGGTTGAAGGCCAAGTATAAATACAAAGCTTTGGAAAATGTAACTACTGATGTGCTCCTTCTATTCAGATCTATAGATCTTTGCAAAGAAACTGTTTCAGTTTTTGACAGACAATAAAATTAAGTATTTTAAAATAAAACTGAGATTTTGAACAATAATAAGAAAACTTCAATAACAAACTGTACATATTAATATTTAGGTGAGAGTAGAAAGATGTTTTGCATCACTAATAAATAAAATAGCATGACTTTGTTTAAGTCATAAAAGATCATTCTTTTCTAGTTTCTATTTAATGTTTCAAAATGTGTGATTCTTAATTTATAAATGATCAAGTATACTTTTTGTGATGGTGCATGCTCATTTTTTCAACTGATTTTAATTGTTAAAAATGATTAAAGACTACCAACGCTGGCCTCAGTGTTAGGAGCTCCTGGAGAAGAGACACCACCATGGGTTCACTGGTTCCAGAACAGGAATTTGATCTATTCAGAAAGCATGGAGCAGCTGAATCAATTGTTCAATGATCTGGTCGTGCTGTGGTGCTGTTTATAGCTACATATAGATTCCTAATTCATAATTCATTTCACATAGGACAATGAACCAACTGTCTGATGATAGGTGATGATAATAATTTACTAATATTTGTCATTTCAGCTCTCAGGCAAGGTTCACACTCCACCAAGCAAATGGACCATTGATCAAACATTGGTTTGTTCAGGTGACAACTATATTATAGGGTCTGTTTATCTCACTGGCACTTAGGAAATTCAGTCCCTAAATGGATCCAGATGATCTAGCTGTTTTTTCCTTTCTCTGTCTCTCCTCTGTGTGTGTGTGTGTGTGTGTGTGTATAGACATATCAGGAAAGTTAAGATGCAAAGACAGCAGAAAATATGAGAGCATTAAGGAGTAAACAGTGTTATTACTTTGTGTGTGTGTGTGTGTGTGTGTGTGTGTGTGTGTGTGTGTGGATTTTTCTCATTCCCATTCACTCCTGGTCTTTCCTTTCTGTATAGTATTTCCCACTATTTTCTTAAATGATACATTCCAGGGGGCCGAAAGTCATACTTTCTATGTGTACATGTCACATTGGGGGATTAATCAATGTTAAACATGGTCATGGGTCGCTTCACATTGTTTTAATGTGGAGTCTTGAACTGACAGAGAAAAGTTGTCTTCCTAATCCAAGCCCATTTCTAGGAGGTTTAGCATCAGTCACAGGGCAGCTGGAGTGAGGCATAAATCACTCTATTTCCCACGTTTAGTAGTTTCTTCTTGGTTCCCTCCTTAGCCCTTCAATTACTCATATTGATGACTTACTTTGGAGTTTTTTGTATCATCTTTCTTGGAGACCTGTACTTTATAAATGACAATATTTCATCAAAATGATCATGTGTTCTTTAGCTTTCAGACTGAATTGTATCCCATTCCATGGGATGGTTTAGGGAGATGGGGCTCATTTTTTACCACTATTTTTAAGAAAATAAGGTAAAGCATAGAAAAAAGTCAGTCTTCCAGAAAATAAACACTTTGATTCACAGCTAATTTATGGTTGTTCTAAGCTGCTTCTTTCTCCTTCTATCTCATTGTCCCCATGTCACAGAGTATGTGTATACACGCTTAGTCGTGTCCAACTCTTTACAACCCCATGGACTGTAGCCTGCCAGGCTCCTCTGTCCATGAAATTTCCCAGGCAAGAATACCTAGAGTGGGTGGACATCTCTTTCTCCAGGGGATCTTTCTAACCCATTGACTGAACCTGCATCTCTTACATTGCAGCCAGATTCTTTGCCTCTTGAGCCTACCACAGAAGCCCACTCAAATAATTTTGCTATTCTTTAAAAGGGATACTGTAAAGAGGAGATTATAGCTATATGAGAAAATCAGAAAAATAACAGCCTACAATCATCTAACATGTTAGAAGCAAAGTTAACGTTGGAACAAGCCAAATGAGTTGTTAAATTATAAGTAACCATTTTGCCAAATAAAGACCTCATTAAAAGGCCATAGAATCAACATTAAGAGGCCAGGCTGATATAAAAAAGGTAAAATTGCTGGGTTGCTAATGAATAAATACAGGTAGATGCAACTTTAATGTAAACAGGTAATTTCTCTGCAATCCTCCTTCTGCCCCTACCCCTTAAAAATGTTTGTAAATCTGTTAATAGTCTACCCTGTTGCATGCATAATAAAATAAAGCAGAGAAAGAGACAATACTAAACAGTGATTCAACTCAACTGTAATAATAATTACAATAATAGCTAAACTTGGGGGCATCAATTAAATGCTAGGAACTATGTTAGGAACTATGCTAGGAACTCTGCTAGGAACTATGCTAGGAACTCTGTTTCCATTATCTTATAGAGACCAAGGAGCAGAGTCAAGTAATGTTACCAGTTGACGCAGCTGGTCAGTGGTGTACCAGACATTATATCCGGGCTTTTTGACCTCAGAGTTCATGTGTTTAATTACTGTGCCATTTTGCCTCACCCACATTTATTTCCTGATGACTTAATATCAAATGAACAACAGTAACCCTTCTGTAGTAGTTTTCCTCCTACAAGTACTTGGCATCCATCAATATTCCCTCTTGTCTTGCCCACACTTCGTAATTACCAGCTTTCCAAGTATAGTTTTTCTACTGGTATCCTTGTGGTTCATGTCCCTATTTCGTCAGCTCTTAGCACAGTACCTTGTCCAGAGCAGGCATTAAATTAGAAGTTTATTGAGTGAATGAGCGAATGTCAAGTTATTTCCAAGCAAAGCCATCTCTCTTATGTGTCAAAGGGAACCATTTGCTTTGACCACTACATTTTTAACTCCAGTTCTCCTTTTTGATACGTTTTCTGCTTATGAAAACATTTGAAACCCTCTAATCCATTGTAAAAATGAGTTCTTGCGTCTAGCACTTTACACATACACACATCTTAATTTTATTTTTTGCAAAAATAGTGTTGGCAGTTTGCAGTGGGTTTTTGAAGTCATTCCTGGCTTCATGCTCCGTAGTGCTATAGGCTGATGATGTAAAGTTCTCTCATCCTTTCCTGGGAGGGAGGCACCCTTAAAGCACAGATGTTTTTCCAGTTTTTCTTCACTTTACTAAAACTCAATTTATACCAATGATCTGACTCCATGAATATATAATAGGCATTCAGGAAACCATCAGAAACTGTCAGAATTCCTTGCAGTTTTGAGTGAGTGACTGATTGAGCAGCCCTAGGTATTTCTGAGACGGTATGAAAAGAAAAATCCGTGGATTTATGTCACCTACTGGAATTCCCAGTGACTAGCTCTTGGGCATTGTTTAAAACCTCTTTCAGGATAAGTGACATTTGTAAATTGATTTGTACAAACACATACATGTTTCTAATTTCTTTTCATTTGCATAATGAGTAAGTTTTTTTTTTTTTTGCTGAAGACTCTTCATTTCTTGAGAAAGCTGAAGATCAATATTATCCAGAGCTGGAAGGCAAAAGTAGTGAAGTAAGTCAGATATAGACAAATAGCAACTGATAACATTTATATGTGGAATCTTAAAAATGATATAAATGAACTTATTTACAAAACAGAAATAGACTCACAGATACAGAAAACTTACAGTTACTGGAAGGGATAGCAGGGGGAGGAGGGGAGAGATATATTAGGAATTTGAGATTAACATAGACACACTTACTATGTATAAAATAAGCAATAAGGATGTATTGCATAGCACAGGGAATTATATTCAATATGTTATAATAACCTATAATGGAAAAGAATCTGAAAAAGAAAATATATATTTATATATTTGTGTGTAACTGAATCACTCTGCTGTATACCTGAAACTAACACAACATTGTAAATTAACTATATTTCAATAAGAAAAAGGTTAAAAAATATGCATGTATGATTTTCTACTACAAATGGTAGCATATTGTACTCACACCTCTGTATCTTGCCTTTTCCATTTAACAAAGTATCTTGGAAACTATTTCATACTCCAATATCATAGTGGACATTTGATGACTGTTTACTGGGTGTCCATTCTCCCCTCCTTTCCTGTAATACTCAGATTTTCATTTACTTGTCTGTGCTTCCCACAAACCTTCCAGGAAGCACTGAATTCTGGACTGACTGGCTAAAGCTAACCATTACTTTGCATTCTCATGGCAGATATCAGCTTGTATAATCCAAGTGAACTTCCAGACCCTTACTTGGAATGCTGGGGCATAGGCACTCTCTTTGCCTTGGAATGGAACAAGAAACCCTAATTATGGTTGATAAGTCCCCCCCCACCAGGAAAGAACCAGGCTTGGTCTGGAGCTATTATCCTTGACACAACAACAGAGAGATGGGGAGAAACTGAGTCCTTGAGGATTTCTCATTTATAAGACATAATAAATCTCCTTTATTATTTAAATCAAGTTTGCAGTTGATTTTCTGTTACTTGCAACGTAAAGACTACCATGATTCAGGTTCATATAAATCTACTTCCTTTTTTTTTAATGGGCTTAGTATGATTACATCACTATATACTTAATGAACATTCAGGTTATTATAGTGGGCTAGTAATGACCGTAATACAACAAGCAAAGTGATGTGCGTCTTCACACGCATATTCCTGTCTATCAGTAGGATAAACTTTTAGAAATTGAGTTGGAGATTTGGCCATATGTGTATTTTTAATTCAGTAGGCTATTTTTGGAAATATAAAGAGCTAGTAAAGAAGTTGCCTTAAGGATAGGGAATGTGGTTGAATGGATAGTCTTCATGTATTCTTTTTAAATGGCTTTTGTAAAATAGATAGCCAATGGGAATTTGCTGTATGTCTCAGGAAACTCAAACAGGGGTTCTGTATCAACCTAGAGGGGTGGGTTGGGGAGGGAGGTGGGAGAGAGGTTCAAAAGGGAGGGGATATATGTGTATCTATGGCTGATTAATGTTGAGGTTTGACAGAAAACAACAAAATTCTGTAAAGCAATTAACATTCAATTAAAATAAATAAATAAAAAAACAGGTGAAATATTGACTTTTTTCCAGAAAAGGGGGAAAATGCCCTTAGAAACGTTATTCTACATATCTTTAAAGGCATCTTAGAACTAGTGAAAAAGTGAAAGTGTTAGCTGCTCAGTCTTGTCCGACTCTTTGTGACCCCATGTACTATAGCCCACCAGGCCCCTCTGCCCATGGAATGTTCCAGGGGAGACAACTGGAGAGGGTAGCCATTGCCTTCTCCAGGAGATCTTCCTGACCCAGCGATTGAACCCAAATCTCCAGGATTGCAGGCAGATTCTTTACCATTTGAGCCACCAGGGGAGCCCAACTCCTCCATTTTATAAATTAGGAAACTGAGTTCCTGGGAAGCTCAGGGGTTGCCCACATAGCAGTTAAGAGCAGAGAAAATTGAGAATCTAGGTTTTCAGACTTTTCATTGGTGTTCTTCCATCAAATACGGAGCCTGGAAGCAGATTCCATGTGAAGATGATGGAAGTTGCCCCTGTGTACAGAGGTAGCTTGTCCAGTCCAAGTTTATTAGTACTCAGGCTGGAGTTGCAACTGCCATTTGATACACAATGAATCAAGCATCTGAATAAATCCTGGAACAATGAATTTTGGTCATGTTTCCTGCAGGGAGGGGTGAGTTCTATTTCGGGGGCAGGAAACTGAGGAATTGAGATTAGTTCCCTACCACAGGGTGCACAAGAACCAAGCTCTCAGCCAGTAGGGTCCCAAGCTGGATCTGAATTTGACATTTTCCAAGGGTCTCTCACTGAGAGGAGCTGTGCAGAACACTGGGCTTTGTGATGTAAATGCAAAGCGAGGGGCCCTGGCCCAGCACTTCTTTTTATCGCACTTGAATGGCAGAGGGCTCCTTGGTTATGTTCTTGGCAAAGATCTACCCAGCCGGCCCTGCTACAGGAAAACACAATGACAAGAATGAAACAGTCAAAGCAGCTATGCAAAGACTTGGATAAACTAAAATACAGAAACTCATGCCTGGGAGTTGGAGCGGTTTCAAGAGTTTACTTTAGTTAAACAAAAGGTCACAGGTGTGTTTATTTATTGGACAAATTAGAAAAATCTTTTAATATCTCTGGTCTCCAGTTCCCTCATTTCATATTTTCCTTACTTCAATGACACATGCTAGCTCTTGGTATGCTCTGACCCTCAGACTTCCTAAATTGTGGAAATTCACTTGTTTCTCTCCTTGCCCCCAAAGAAAATATGATTTTTAAAATATGATTTTATGATTTTATTTAGCATGAAAACTTTATTTTACAAATGAGAAAAGTTGACTCCAGTGATCTAATAGAATGTAGTAAGTCTATGCATAGCCTGGTCTAATAACTAGACTTTCTGAGGCCCTGTTTCATAAAATCTCTAACTTTTAAAAATATGTCTAAGAATAGAAGCATCTAGCCATTTTACCATTTCTAAAACACAGAATACTATTATTTCTGTTTTAGTAAGAATCTTTATTTTTAGACATTCATGTGGAAACTTATGACATTGTATGACTCTATTTATTTCAAAATACTTCATTAAAAAGCAAAATGTAAACAATTGTCAAATCTAGAGGATGGGAAAAAAGGGGTCCTGAAAAATTTTCACAACTTTTCTTTATATTTGAAGACTTATTGTGAAAAGGGAGGAGAAATCATGCTAACACATTAAGCATGTCCTGGAATTTAAAAGCTCCATTTTTCTAAAGCAATACAAGTTCATTGAGGAAAATCTAGGAAGCACTGGTCTACAAAGGAAAAACAAGGTCACTTAACCTGCTCCCAGCCCCATTCAGAGAGAACCATCATCAACATTTTGAGAGTATACCTTGGCAGCCCGTGTTCTGCATATAAATTTACATATGCATTTATCTGGACATAATTTACAGTCCATTTTATTTATTTATTGTTAAGATATTTGTTTATTTGCCTGCATTGGGTTGTGGTTGTAGCCTATGGGATCTCTGTTGCTTCATGTGGGATTTTTGTTTCTGTACACAGACTCTCTAGTTGGGGCACTCAGGCTCAGTAGTTGTAGCGCACAGGCTTAGTTTCTCTGTGGTGTGTGGGATCCTAGTTCCCTGACCAAGGATCAAACCTGCATCCCTTGCATTTCAAGGTAGATTCTTAACCACTGGACCACCAGAAAAGTCCCTATAGTCCATTTTCTAATCACTTTAACTTAACATATAGGAAACATTTTTTCTTGTTATTGAATTATTTCCTATATCTTTTCAGGGGTGCAAATTGATTTGCCATCATTTATTTAACCAGTCTCCTATTTTAGGCCTTTCTAAGGTTTTCCTCAATATGTAATAATTAGTAGCAAATCTCTGATGAGCATTTCTGAGTCCAAGCTGCACACATCAGTGATTATTTACTCAGTAGTATTACAGGGTGTTTCTTACATGCCAGGCACTGTAGTCAAGAAGGCTTTACATGCATTATCTCATTTGGTCTCTTAACTGATGAGGTATATATTTTTACTACCCTAATTTTATAGATAAAAGTTGTAGGCTTAGAGGTAAGTATATAGACTTAAACTTGTTTCTAGTAGTTGCCAAGGCTTGCGTTCTAGACACCGAGCTCCCCTGCTTGCAAGTTCTGGAAGTGGAATTGCTATGATCCTCAGAGATTTCGGATATGTATCATCATATTGCCATACAGAAAGTTTGCAGCACACATCTTGCCATGCTATTGATTTAAAAAGAAAAAGTTCTTTTAAGAAAAAGACTTTAAGACTACAGGTAGAGCTGTCTCCCTTTCACCTCTTTGTTCATCTCTCAGATTTTAAAAACCAGCTAAGTGGTGTTCACTGGCTCAAGTGTACATGTCAGTGGCCCTGGTTTCGAGAGAAACTGATAATGCTGTTGAAGTAAGATCATACTAAGGACTGCTAGAGACTGATTAAAATGTGTGTTTGTCTCTTTTTTCTAAGAACAAAGTTACACCATATTTTCTAGGCTTTCTTAGAGAGGGTGTGGCCGTCTGACTGAATTATAGCCAGTGGAATGCAAGCTGACATGACCGATAGAAACCTTCTGAGTGCACTCCTCTCTCTCTTTCTCCCTTCTAAATGATGCTATAGGGAGAGGCTCTGGGGAGACCATGGGAACCACATCTTGAAGATGGCACAGCATCTTCCAGCCAAGGTCCCTAACTGAAATCATGGCACAGAACAGTGGACTGTTACACGAGCAAGGAGTAAAGTTATTTTGTGCTGAACCATTGAAATTTTGAGGCCTTTTGTTACAGCAGCTAATATTATCCTAACCAATACAAAAGTTCTTGCTTTATATATTTTGAAGACCACTGACACCTCTGCTCAATTCTTGACCGTTTGTCAAGGAAATCTGAAGCCCTTTCCCTGATATATTTTTAAATCAAGTTTGTGTAAGTCTAACATTTGTTCTGAAAGATGCTGTTTTCTTGAGGAGGAAGAAAATAACAGACTAGTTTATTTCTATTTTTTTCAAAACATATGTTTTTTTTTTTTTTTCACTCCAGGGTCAGAAAGGTATAAGTTAATCATTCTCATGAGTTCTTTGCACACTACCAGCACTTGGTCTCTCAGGACTCTCACGCTTGCTACAATTATTTTTCCTTCATTCCTGATACTTCTCTGTTTTTTTCCTCTAATAGACTGACATTCTAAGATGTTTGATATATTCACATGGATTGGTATGTATTCTTATTGCATTGGTTGGTAGTGTTTCTATAATTTACTTATATGAAATTGTGGCTTAGATCTCATTCCTCACTCAAAAACTGTTTTCATAATTTATCCATATTGTATATTTATCTCTAATTTATTAATTCTATCTGTTGCATAGAATGCCTCCTCATCTTCTCCTAGAGATGGACTTCTAGATTGCCTTAAACTCACCACCACTACAAATAATAGAGTGCGGAATCATAGGTGCTCCCACAAGGCTCTGTGTGAGTATTTGTCTGTCTGTTATGTGGGATTGCTCGATAATGGGACATGAGTCCTTCCAGGTTACTTCCCAGAATGGCTCATCAGTTTATAGTCTCTGAGAGTTCTCATGGCCTTATGTCATCCTCACCAACTGGCATTATTTTCCTTCCCTACATTTTCTATTCTGTTAAGTAAAGAATAAAACTTCATCTTTGTTTCAACTCATAATTCACGTATCTCTGATTAATAACAAGTGTATGCATCTCTTAAGTAATGACTTAGCCATTCAAATCTCCCTTCTGTGAATGATCTGTGATTTGAAAGCAAAACAGCAGAATCCACTTGGGAAATCCTGTAGGAAATAATATATCTTAAATATTTTTGATGTCCAACTTAAATTTCTGTTTAGATAACATGCAGGCTGTTTATGACTTGGTAGATTTATTTATTCATCCCAGAAATATGTGTAGGGTACTATAGCATGTGCTAGGGATATAGAGGGGCATACAAGACACATGGCAATGGGCCTCTTGATTTCTGTGAAATCATGGAAGAAACAGATCAGTGTTTTCTTGTTTTACGTTCTGGAGGAGTAGATACCAAGGTGTGAGCTACCTATAAACCTTGATAAATGATGAGACTCCTTATCCATCTTTTCTTTTCTCAGTTGAATTTGCAGTGTCCCTGACAAATTTGAACTCTAGATTGCTGGTACAGGTCAATGAACTCCCCTGTTGTTTAGTTGCTAAGTTGTGTCTGACTCTGTGACTCCACAGACTGCAGCCCGCCAGGCCCCTCTGTCCATGGGATTTTCCAAGCAAGCATACTGGAGTGGGTTGCCATTTCTTTCTCCAATGAATGCCACTAACAACCAACAAAAGGAAAAACATAGTGCTTCCAACGCTTATTAATTCAAAAGCTCAGTGAGGCATCTTTTCTTAAAAAGAAAAGCCTGAAGTACCAAAATGTTTTGTAAGTATATATATCCCCCCTTAGGAAAAAAAGATTTGTAATCAAATCCACCACCACCCTTCCCCCAAAAATTATAGTTGAGAGAATGAGGTTCAGAGTGAAGTAAAAAATCCCCAGTGTACAGCCTGCTGGAGATCTTCCCAATACGCCACCCTGGTTCCATTTTTCAATGTTGTTTTCATTTGAAACTAGATTCATGCAGCTTGCCTGTGCAAAATGAGAATGAAAAAAAGGGGGGGGGGGTCTGGAAAGGAAGAGAAGGATTAAATTAAAAGTTCTGCTAGGATGTAGCCATCATGATCTAATGCACCATGGGCAGCCCAGCTTCAGGGAATACTGACTTTCAAGGGCTGGTGCTCCCAGGGACAGCTGGCACTCAGCTGGTCATTGTGTTGGCCTCATGTTGCCTCTGTGGCTCCCATAAACTCAACTGATGCTATGTAGGGTTTTTTTTTTTTTTTAACTTGCGGCACAGGAAATTTTTCCTCAATGCGTGTAAGAGCTGTTTGATTCCCCAAAGAAAAAGATTTGGCAAGTCAGTTAAGAGGAAAGTAGAAGCACTGAACACATGAGCACATTTTAACAATGTCCAAGTGTAACTTTCATTGCCAACAGTAGACATGCACTGGAATTTGAAACACAGCCCAAATGCTAAATGCAGTTGTTTTTATCTGTGAGGAGAATGTTTGTGGTTTCATTTTGAGATGAGTCACTTTGTTCTGATTTATCCAGTGAGTAAATGTATCTGATTTGTTTTCATTAGGGAGTTCAAAGTTAGTTTGGGGGGTTTTGTTTTTGTTACAGTGAAGAGAACTATCAGGTCTGGTAAGAATAAGAGGAAAAGAAGTTTTATCAAAATGCTCAATAAAGATAAAGCCAAGATGTCACCTGCCATGTACAATGAAGAGGGTTTGGAGTCCTGGCATTAAGAGGGAAACTTAGGGTTTCAGGAGCTCAGACTTGTGCTGTCAGTATCTGACAGCATCTTTACAAGGCCATCCTGTGCTGCCAAATCAGAAAACTTAAGCCTTTTGTACCTTGTGATCTCAATTTTGTTAAATCTACTAAGTGATTTCATGATGGCATCTAGGTGACATTTATACATTTATTTAAAAACCTTGAAGTTTCTCTGTCTACTCTGCAGGGCCAGATGACTTGGTCCAATTAATCAGTTAACTCAGCAGTCTGCTAAGAAGTCTTTCTGAGTGTCTACTACCTGTGGGTGCTTTGTGGGTCAGTTGATGCTGTGACTTTGCTAGCATGCAGACACTGTGACCAAAGAATTCAGCCACAATTATATTAATTGTTGTCAGCTGGAGTAATATGACTTTAGTACCAAATAAATTACGGCCACTTGGACGGATTTATTTCTCCATTAACTTGTTTTTCTTTTTATTCCTTAACCTAGAGCAATAGTGCATGATATTGTAGAATTTTAAACATACATATTTGCAACACCAAAGCCACCTATTAATTTTACCAATTTCATCATGTAATAGATTATATCATATATATATATGTTTATATATTTATCATGTAATAAATATCCTTACCAAAGGAGAAACCAGTGCCGAGCTACCCATAAAATGCGTCAACATATTTTGAAAACGTAAAGTGATCAAGGGCCATTGAGAGTTTTCATTTACATCTGCTGCATTGGAGGAATGCGAGAGCCAAGCTAAATTTAACTGTTAAGACTGTAAGCAATTTACCCAACTAGGGAAAAAAAGGCAAACAAAACTCCTTGGGAACACTTTTTCCCATTGTTTTTTCCCCCCATGGTTGTTTTTCAAGTCCCACTTTGTCTTAAATTTAGCGGAGTGGATCATCATCGTAATGGCATTTTGTCCCTGAAAAATTTATCAGACTTACTCTCTGGCCTCCATCACTTGGCAGGACAGAAAAGTCCACTTGAGTACCTCCGAGCATATGTAATGTTGAAAAAGGTAAGCTTGGGTAGCAAACGTGAAAGAGTCCTCTACGAGCCCTGTGGCTTTACTCAACCATGTTTCCCCTTTTATCATTTGTTGGAAAAACCCTTTACTATCTCTTCTTAGTTCCTTGTCCTTTGTTAGCTACAAAGGGCAGATTTTCTTTTGTAAATCCTTAGTAATTAAATGAGCACTTCAGTGGCTGTCGCCCTCAATGGCCTAGGCTTTTGCCTTTGACAGTCATATTTTGCAGAGGCCCCTGAGATGACTCGGCATCTTCCTCTACTTAACACTAAACCAATTGAAGCCCGTGCTCACTGCATGAAGGAGGAAAAGATTCATTAAGGGCACTTCATTAAGGAGCTGAAATGGGCCGCTCTAAATGCGCCTGAACCGACGGCAATCCAGAGGAACTGTCTATTAGGAGAGCCACAAAGACAGTTTCGGAAACTGAACTCCAGCTTCAGTGCTGCGGATTAGGGAGAGTGATGGGATTAGTGTTTAATGACTTGGGGCCGGAGACAAAGGGAATTTCGACAAAGAGGCTTAGATATGGAAGAATTAACACTCTCTGTTCCAACCAGGCCTCCGAAGACTTCCAGCATTCTTTTCAGACTCAAAAGCCAAGGGACGGAAAAAAAAAAAGATGAGCAAAGCTTTGATACTTTCCTAACTTTTTTTTTAAATGACAACAAATATACAGAGGAAATAAAAGAACCCTCTTCACTCTCTTGCACTTGAAACCTCTTTTAAAAATAAGCATCTACAATTGTATAATTAGCCCCAAGGTGAGTCTGCCCAAGGTCTCAAGCATGTGCCAGGTTGCCTCTCTTGCTGGGGCAAGTCCCAAACCAATGCAGACACGGAAGCAAAACCCAGGGTAGCAGACGCCCAGTTAAGTGGCTTTAAAAGTGCTTCCCTCTCCCTGGCTGTTTATGTTACAGGTGCAACCAAAGGGGCAGAGAGAAACGGCTTCATTGTAAAACCTCCTCCTGGCCCCATTTGGCTCAGACTCAAATGATTCCAGTGTCTATGGCCTGAGAAGTGCTTCATGAAATGAGGTGATTATCCTGCCTATGTGAGGGGATAACTTTGGAAATGTGCTTAAAGGGTGCAAGTGCTCTTGAAAAAGAATCAAGTCAACTTGGAGCAGGGCTGGCAATGTTGGAGCTTATCTATAGCATTTCCCTGGGCTTGGACAAGAGCACAAAGTCATTATCTAAACACGAAGCCAAATTTAAGTGGCTGACCCAGGAGTGGAGTCATATTCCCGAGGTTGTTAAGTAAATAGACTCTGAGCACCAAATGCCTTCCAGCAGTAAGGGTGTGATTATGCCCTGCTGCTGAGAATGGCAAAATGCAGGTGCAAATGTTACTGTAGGCAAAGGTACAATCCAAATAGTGCCGTAAATGATCTCGTGCTGTAAACCAATTCAACGTGTCCTTCTTTTTAACCCAACCAAATCACTTGCAGAAAAGCTGGGTATTCATTTCATGTATTAGCCTGTATGAAATGGTCCCGAAGCGGCTCTAGACACCAAGGTATTATTTAACCCGTGTGGTTTAGTGGGACAATGGCCGCCCCCCGCCGTAATCCATTCAGAGGTAATACCAGCAGTCAGTGTGAAATTAAATACATTACAGGGAAAGAGCTTAATGCGTTTTATAGGCAGTTGTTCATCCACATCAAACTTTAGTTTTTAAAATCTGAACATTTGATCCCATGACAGAAGTGGTGCCTCAAGTCAGAGACTGCCACAGTGCGCTGCCAAGAGGTGGAAAAGACTTCAGGGATGCTATCATTACCTGAAAAGAACCAATTCCAATCATGTTAGTTCTAGAGAGTTACCCCGATGCCAAAGGCCCAGGTAGATTTGATCCACTTGCTACAGGGCTGGGACCTGCATTTATTACCCCTTAACTTTTCTGCTGAGGTTTTTGCTTGAGGGATCGATGTTTTCCTAGTGCAGTGAAACTCCCATTTCTCATAGCTAAATTGAAGTGGGGTATATGGGCTTCCCTCACCTCACTCCCAGTCCCTCTTGACCCCAGCATGATCTAGCAGTCTGTTCTTTGTTAAATTGAAAATGTGTAGAAATTTTTATAGAGATCCTCAGCTATATAAATAGCTTTGAAAATTGTTGTAACTTTAAAAACGGGTCAAAAAGGAAATTGAACAGCTAGTGAGTTTCATACCATCCAGTCAGCTTTTTGAAGGGTTACATTGGTCTTTCTAGTAAATGGTTGCTTTTATTGTTAGGGTTTCCACCATTTTTTTTTCCCCCCTCAGTGGCTTTTAATAGAAAAGAGAGCTTTGGTGGAATTTTCTGATAGAATGTCAAATACATCACTAATGGCTCCTGGCACTGCTTTCGAACGTCAAGAGCGGGTTTTGGTCTTGGGAGTGTGACCTGCATGCCACTGCAAAACTGAGCATCCGGTTCATGGAGAATGTTACTTCTGACGGTGGGTGGTGACCCCAGTGTGGTCCCCAGGCAAGTTCCTGAATTTTTGCAGCTCACAGGTGGATCTTGTGTTCTCATAGATGATGGCCTTGTATTTTTGGAAACTTCAGACCAGCCTCTGTTTGGGTACAAAAGCTTATCAAAGGGCTCTTTCATGGTATTTTCTTTAGAAGTAGACAAAGGGTTTAGAGCTCTTAAAAATATGGTAAAACTCAGAAGTGCTTTTTCTGTAGTATTGTATTGAAAGTCTGAGAGCTTAAAAACAGTGATTCTCAACCTTGGATAAGGGAGCCAAAATAATTACTGCTAGTGATCCATGAGTCTAGTGTTTAAGCATTCTCTAGGGTCTAAATAAATAACATGCCTCACACATAGACTGTTATTTTAAAAAGAATATCGGCAGATGCTATTATGATTAATAGCATCAAAACTATTTTAAAAGCTTTGAGATTATAGCCATTTTTATCATTACATGTTTGATCAAACCATGCTAAAAGTTCAATTCATATCACATAGGAGTCTAAAGCAATTGGCGGGGGTGGGGGTGGGTGGCAGTTTGATATGAAAGTCTCCCAATTGCCAGTAATAAAATTCCAACTCAGAGTAACTAAAGCCAAAAGGAAAAGTTATTGGCTCAGGTAACTCAGAGGTAAGCTGCACTCTGTATGCCTTTGCTTGGCTTCGTCTTCAGGTGTGGTTTGTCCAAAGGGTGATGAGAGGGTCCTTGTCACATGATCACATGGTCCTGAAGACTTGTGAACTCAAGGGAGACTTTATCCCAACACCTGTATTAAACTCCAGCTATGATTAAACAAACTGTGACTGTCCAACACTACTTCATGGACTCCTCTCTGGACTAACCACAAGAGGTAAGGTAGAGATGATCATCTGATTGGTCAGCATGAATTATGTGCTGACCCCTGAAAGGGGAGGAGAGATGACATCCCTTGATTCACAGCCCTACTAGAGTCACATAGAGAGAGGGAGAGGCCAATTTCCAAACAAAAGGAGCTGATGCTCAGACAAGCAATGCTTACCCTCTGCCAGAGCAGATCTCATATTTACACTTATACTTACAAGGACTGGGAATTACTGTCCTAGAATAATTATCATTATCAATTGATCCTTTAACCAGGATCCTCTACCAGGTATCAGAAGTCGGCTAAGCCCTGAGGAAACCAAGGGAAATACCCCGGGAGGCATTGTTTGCAGCCAGCCTCAACTGTGATTCTGTGTCTCTGCATATTTGAGTGGGAGGAGAGGAAACAGGAGCTGCCAAAACAAAAATCAAAATCCCCTTAGAATTCAAATCTCAGTTCTCGTCTATGAACTTAAAACACGAGAAAACAAACTCATGCCGCACTTTCCTGGTGGTACAGTGGATGGGGGTCTACCTGCCAGTGCAGGGTCAGGGGCTTAATCCTTGGTTCAGGAAGACTCCACGTGCCATTTGGCAGCTAAGCCTGTGCTTGAGAGCCACACCTACCAAGCCCACGTGCTGCACCTACTGAAGCCTGTGTGTCTAGAGCCTGGGTTTCACCACAAGAGAAGCCACTGGCATGAGAGGCCTGTGCACTGAGGCAAAAAGGAGCCCCTGCTCACTGCAACTAGAGAAAGACCAAGCAAAGCAACAGAGGCTCAGCACAGCCGGAAATAAATGATTAATTAATCAAAAAAGAAACACCTTTCTTAAAACAAATTAACACATGCCTTTATATACACATATCTCCATCACCACCACCACCAAACGGGTACAAGCTATAAGGGTTTATTTATGAAAAGACCAAGAACGTTTCTTTCTAAGCCTCTTCATTTGTCTTCAATTGTTGTGTTCTTTCAGTCTGGGTCCCTTGGCTAAGAAAGGTCATATCTGAGGACCAGAGCTCTGAATAACATGACTCTCCTTATTGCTACATCTTTGTGTTAAGCCCTGTCATGCTCTTTTTCCTGGGTAATTAATTTCTCTCCAGGAATCAGTAAAGAAAAGAAAGTACCCATTTCTTTTCCTTATTTCTGTCTTCCAATCTTTTCCCTTACCCTTCTGGCATTACCCTTCATTTCCTTAATTTTCCCTATACTTTTACCATTTACCCTTCTCAGCTACAGGCATTATGAACAACTGGTATGATATGAAGAGCAGATGGCCTGACTCTTATAGTAATAATAGTGGCGAAGGTGATGATGAAAATGAACATTAATTGAACCTTGTTGAGCTCTATATCATCTTATTAATCTCCTTATTATCTTATTTAATCCTTATACCAATCTTATAGAGTAGTGGAACCATGTGAGTTTTATTTGGAGATTTGTCCAGTCTTTGAACTCATTTTCTGTGTTTGAAAAATTACTGATAATATGAATTTAGACGGAATTTCTCAGTACAGAGGTTAAAAAAGTTCAGATACTTGTACCAGACTTCCTTGCAGCTGGGGTGTGGGCATATGACTTACACTCAGCCAAAGAGTGGTATCTTTAAGATGGTAGTTAGGGATACAAAAGGCAAGAAAGTTGAGAATTTGTTTCTCAGATAATGGTGGCACACGTGGCTTCAGCATGCAGCTCCCAGAGGCTGCAATGTGTACCGCGGCAGCCAGTGTCCAAGGCCAATAGTGGTGGTGGATAAATTCCACTATTCCGTGTCAGCAGCTGCAGTGACAAAGTCCCCACCAACTAGCTTTGGAGCATCATTTTGGCTGTGGTCTGGCTATTGCCTAGACCCCCTTCTTTCTGCCATTTCTGAGTCTGGTTCTCCAGTCTTTGATGTTGTTAGAAACAAAATATAATATGGATGCTGTTGAACCACAAAGAAGCCTTCCCCTTGAGCTCCCTCCTATTCTTGCAGTAAATTCCTGCCTGTCTAAATCAACCTTTGTTTGTTTATATCACTCAAAACAAAGAACTCTGATGGATACAGACATGTTATTTTTAATTTCATCTTAAAAATGGTTAGAAGACCTGAATGGACATTTTTCCAAAGAAGACATATAGATGGCTAACAGATACATGAAATACACTCAACATTGCTCATTATTAAAGAAATGGAAATTGAAACTACAATGAGATATTACTTCATTTCTGTCAGAACAGCCGTCACCAAAAAGTCTACAAATAACAAATGTTGGAGGGGATGTGGAGAAAAGGGACCCCCTTACACTGTTGGTGAGAATGTAAATTGATACAGCCACTATGGAGAACAGTATGGAGGGTCCCCCAAAAACTAAAAATAGGACCAACACATGATCCAGCAATTCCACTACTGTATATATATCTGGAAAAAAAATGAAAGCTCTAATTCAAAAAGATTCATGTGCCCTGGTGTTCATAGCAGCACTATTTACAACAGCCAAGACATGGAAGCAAACTGAAGTGCCCATCAACAGATGATTGGATAAAGAAGGTGTGGAGACTCACACACACATTACTCAGCCTTAAAAAGGAATGAAATTCTTCCATTTGCAGCAATATGAATGGACCTGGAGATGATCATACTAAGTGGCATAAATCAGAGAAAGACAAATATGATATCACTCATATGTGGAATCTGAAAAAAATAATACAAATGAATGCCTAGGCAAAACAGAAACAGACTCACAGAAAATAAACGTGTGGTTACCAAAGGAAAGTGGGAGAGAGTGAAGAACAAAGTAGGTGTATAGAGTTAACAGATGTAAACTACTATGTGTAAAATAGATAAGGAAAAAGGATACAGTAAAGGAAATTGTAGCCATTATCTTTGCAATAACCTATAATGGAGTATAATCTGCAAAAATACCAAACCACTATGCTGTAGACCTGAAACTAATATAATATTAGAAGTCAACTGTACTTCAATAAAAAAGAAAATGAAATTATTAAAAAAAAAAAGATTTGGTAACCCAGGGTTAAGAAACAAATACACTATGCAAGCTCAAGCAAATAGTGTTAGAGCCAGGCTGACTTGAGAGCCCATATTCACTTCCCTCATACAAGCAGGGAAGAAAAGACCAGGAAGTGAGACTGGTCTGATTATAATTTAGGAAGAGGTAGATGCCCTTGATTAAAGTCTCAGTTTGGCAAAGTCTTTCCCAAAGTCACAATTATTTGGGTAACCTTTCTGTGTCTAGAAAATGAAGTTGGGTCTAGATCAGTGGCTTCTAACTTTGGGGGATGGGCTCATATCCCTCCATATTGCTAGCACCCAATACAAGAGCTGATTCATAGGAAACGCTCAAGAAATAGTTGTTAAATGAATCTTAACCACCTAACGCATCTGACCAGGTCTGAACTTTCAATAAAGCATAATACAGCCCCAGCAGTTTCTAAAATTCAATTTCTCTCACCTCCAAACAGTAAGGCACTTAATGCAAACCTCCCTTCAGCAGTTTAGTCTTAGGTTTGAGACTCTTTTTCAGAAGCTCATGGGGAAATACACTAATGTATCCCAAAACCAGGGATGACTCTTGATTAGGGTTTTAACTCAAGTTTAAGAAATGTGGTTACTTTTCCCCATAGTTGTTTGTTGTTGTTGTTTGTTTGTGTGTTTATATCTCAAGGGCATGGAGAATAATCAAGTAGTAAAGTAGTAAAATAATCAAGTAGTAAATAACCCAAGTAGTGAAGACATCTCTTTCTTCCTCAAACTGCTTCTGCTCAAAATAGTATCAAAAGGGCTTAGTGTTTCCTTTCTGTTTGCTGCCAATGGTGCTAAAAGATCAAGTCAACAGTCTCCTTCCGTCTTGGGTGCAGAGAACGCATTCCAGAGGCTGCTGTAGAAGGGAGAGACCCCTCCCCCGCTCCCATGTCCCCTCTTTCTCCTTTTCATTTCCTCTCCTGGTCTTTTCCCCTTCTTTTTGCTGCCCCCACTCTCCTTTTCTCTCAAACCCTACCCAGGGTTTATAGTAGCTGTCCAAGGAGCTGGGCATGCCCATTAGCTGCAGGCAAATCTTGTTTGCCAGCAGGAAGCTGTAGGAATTCTCCCCTAGTGGTGTTTTCACTCTTTATGTGAGCTTAATCCAGGGGATTAACAAATGGATCAGCTGGAGACCTCCTCTTACCATGACAGAATGGGCAAGTTCAAGCAGGAATAGTCCCTGAAATCTCTGCTTCTGCTGGGAGCTAAGAGCACAACACTGGCAGGGTGTGTCCCCAGAGGAGGCCCCGGTCGCAGAGGAAATCGCTTTGCCGAAACGGAGCCTCTCGCTGCTGGCTTCCTATGCATCTTCCTTCTCCACCTGCTGCAGCCACTGTCTTTCAGCCCTAACACCACCTCTCTTTACCCCTATCTGGGCTCTAACACTCCCTTATCTCCTGCCACTTACAGGCTTTCCTGATGGTTCAGTTGGTAAGGAATCTGCCTGCAATGCAGGAGATCACATTAAATGCAGGAGGCCTGGGTTCAGTCCCTGGGTTGGGAAGATCCCTTGGTGGAGGACATGGAAACCCACTCCAGTATTCTTGCCTGGAGAATCCCGTGGACAGCAAGCCTGGCGTGAGTCCATGGAGTTGCAAAGAGTTGGACTGACTTAACAACTATACCACCACCACCTGCCACTTACAAGCTCCATGGTTTTTCCTGCTTCTTCCCTGTCCTTTCCAGACCCTGCCCAGAATCCATCCTCTTCCTGCTGTGTCCCATGTTCTATGGTGTCTTAAGATGGGTTTCCCAGAAGCAGAGTGTGTAGTGGGGATTCTTGGTTAAGTGATTTCAGTGGGAAAGTGCTCTTAGGAGAAGGAGTACGAAGCAAGAAAGAACAGAAGATGAGAACAAAGGGAGGATAGGGTCCCAGCTGGAGATTATCTTCAGAGTGACCCTATTGGCAGCGCTAGAGGATAAATTGCCCCTCACCCCCACAATAGGATTTTGTTTTTCTTTTTGGCTATGCTGGGTCTTTTTCGTGACACACAGGCTTAGTTGCAGAATGTGGGATCTTGGTTCCCCAACCAGGGATCGAACCCTAGGCTCCCTGCATTGGGAGCAGGGAGTCTTATCCATTGGATGGCCAGGGAAGTCCTACTGATCTTGAGGTAAGGGGCCTGGTATTTGGCACCACTATGCCAGTCATGTATTGGTTGGTGGCATGGGAAGACGAATACTTCCCCAGGGAGATGACTCCTGTTCATCCATGTGCCAAGTTGCTCAGTCATGTCCAACTCATTGGGACCCCATGGACTGTAGATTGCCAGGCTCCTCTGCCCATGGGGATTCTCCAGGCAAGAATACTAGGGTGGGTTGCCATGCCCTCCCACAGGGGATTATCCCAACTCAAGGACTGAATCTTCATCTCTTACGTTCCCTGCATTGGCAGGCAGGTTCCATGCCACTAGTGCCACCTGGGAAGGCCAGTTCACCCAGAAGAGGGAAGCTGAGGGATGGATGTACATCCATCTCAGTGAAGTAGATCTGGATGGACACTGCAGTATCCACTGTATATGGATTTCAGAAGAGGGCTTTTGTGGCTTTAGATCAGTCCTACCTCTTACCAGAGCATAAAGCAAGCAGAGCATAGGGTGATGAGACAGACAGAAAAAGAAGAGCAGCACTGCCCAGTTCAGTTCAGTTCAGTTCAGTCTCTCAGTCGTGTCCAACTCTTTGCAACCCCATGAATCACAGCATGCCAGGCCTCCCTGTCCATCACCAACTCCCGGAGTTCACTCAGACTCACGCTCATCGAGTCAGTGATGCCATCCAGCCATCTCATCCTCTCTTGTCCCCTTCTCCTCCTGCCCCCAATCCCTCCCAGCATCAGGGTCTTTTCCAATGAGTCAACTCTTCGCATGAGGTGGCCAAAGTACTGGAGTTTCAGCTTTAGCATCATTCCCTCCAAAGAAATCCCAGGGCTGATCTCCTTCAGAATGGACTGGTTGGATCTCCTTGCAGTCCAGGGTACTCTCAAGAGTCTTCTCCAACACCACAGTTCAAAAGCATCAATTCTTTGGTGCTCAGCCTTTTTTACAGTCCAACTCTCACATCCATACATGATCACTGGAAAAAACATAGCCTTGACTAGACGGACCTTTGTTGGCAAAGTAATGTCTGCTTTTGAATATGCTATCTAGGTTGATCATAACTTTCCTTCCAAGGAGTAAGTGTCTTTTAATTTCATGGCTGCAGTCACCATCTGCAGTGATTTTGGAGCCCCCAAAATAAAGTCTGACACTGTTTCCACTGTTTCCCCATCTATTTCCCATGGAGTGATGGGACTGGATGCCATGATCTTCATTTTTTGAATGTTGAGCTTTAAGCAAACTTTTTCACTCTCCTCTTTCACTTTCATCAACAGGCTCTTTAGTTCTTCACAGACACCATAAGGGTGGTGTCTTCTGCATATCTGAGGTTATGGATATTTCTCCCGGAAATCTTGATTCCAGCTTGTGCTTCTTCCAGCCCAGCGTTTCTCATGATGTACTCTGCATCTAAGTTAAATAAGCAGGGTGACAATATACAGCCTTGACAAACTCCTTTTCCTATTTGGAACCAGTCTGTTGTTCCATGTCCAGTTCTAACTGTTGCTTCCTGACCTGCATATAGGTTTCTCAAGAGGCAGGTCAGGTGGTCTGTATTCCCATCTCTTTCAGAATTTTCCACAGTTTATTGTGATCCACACAGTCAAAGGCTTTGGCATAGTCAATAAAGCAGAAATAGATGTTTTTCTGGAACTCTCTTGCTTTTTTGATGATCCAGCAGATGTTGGCAATTTGATCTCTGGTTCCTCTGCCTTGAGCTTATTTTATAACTATATAGGGAAAAGTGATTAATTAAATCATCTTTAGGACAACTCAATACTGAAAAATTCTCTGCTTGAGATAGATCAGATGATATGAAGCCACTTTGGTTTAGAGATGTCTTCTGACCCTTAGATCAGGTTCCAAATGCATTCTGGATCCTTGTGGTCCCCTAGACAGTCTTCAGTAAAAGGAACAATCAGAAATCTTGCCTTTCTTACAGCTGAGAACTTGGAAATGAGAATGCTGGCACCTGTGTGTGAGTGCATCTTGATATCTGGCAGTATCCCCCTTGTTGCTCAAATTGATATCTGAAACTGCATCTTTAGAAAGGAGTTGTTGTTGTTGTTTTTTGATTAAATATCTCTGTTTCATAACTTCAGGTCTTCATATCCCTAGGTGGTAAATGAGGTTTTTCACCAGGTGGTATGGGAAACTATAGGGTAAATACTGTGAAACAGTTGAGGAGGGCATCAATTTAACTCCACATTTTAAGAGAAAAGGCAATTTCAAGGTAGCCTAAACACTATGGGGTCGGGTACAAGCTTTGTATTTGGCCTAAAGATTGCACAAGAACTATCAATGAAACCTGGCATTTACTGGTTGCTCTGGGTTACGTGCTTCTTTCACAAAGACCCAAACATCTTTTTGTTAAGAAGCCCTGACAGTGTTGCAAGGCATGTCTTTGTTTGGTGGGTCTATGAGATATTTACCACTCTTAAGTACCTGAGAATTTCGTCTTGAGCTAGAACAGTTTAGGTTTATTTATCCTTAGAAAAAGCAAGTTCCCAAATCTGGGGAATTTGCGCTGGCACTGTACAGATGATTTTTGTCTTTACCAGAACATTCTCTCATGGAGGGGTTGGGGCAATTTAGCATTAAAACATCCGGTTCTATTCATTACATAGTGAGCTTATAAAGGAGTAGCTGGGTATGGCTGGAGAAGACCTAAAATTCCCTCAAGTTATGATTTGATTACTAGAAAATGCAGAGTATCTAATCATTTGCACCAGCATAGTTGGTTTTGTTCTTGTAAATTCCTGACCGAAAGCAATTATTTCCCAAGTTTTAGGGACAAATGAACCATAGAAGAGCAGCTGTAGAACTTATTGTAAGAAAACATGATAATTACCAAGTTTGACATATGCTATGACAACAGTCTTGCTCATCAATAGCTTCACTCCAAAAACAGTCATTGAAAACATGTTGGGCAGCCAGTTCTCAAGTCTACATGCCAGAGGGAGGGCGTGGCAGTGCAGAAAATCCAACACAATAGATAATCCCCGAATCATTTCTTATTTGGCCTCAGGAAGGATCATATTTTTAATTTTTTGAATTTTTGGGCAGCAGATTCACATCCTTTAATTAGATCTTATGCAAGTTATTGTCAATATTAGCATCACTTTCTGGACAGACACTCATGGCTGTCAGGAAAGGCCACCCTGGGCAGCAAGAGAAACTCATTTGGGGATTAAAAATTAGCAGGAGACAATTTTGACATAGATAATCTTCAGGTGGATAATTAAGTGTTGACTGGCACATAGACAGATGCATTTACATCAGAGGACTATGCGTGATGCTGCTGTGTAATTGGGTTGGCAGAGGGAAAGTCTTCACTTCTTACAGCAAAGAGTTGCTCAGTGATTGTAAAACAAAACTACAGGGAAAACCAGCTGCCTGAAGACTAAGGTTTCAAATCACAAACTGAAGCAGTGATGATAGCTCAACCCAAGGGAGTTTCAGGGGCATGAGGTTGGATGGGGGTAGTTGGGTGGTGGTTTAATAGTTTTCAAAGAATATTAAATATTAATCTAACCAAGGATCTTTTCTGAGATCTCTCCCTTATCTAAAGCCCTCTTGTTTTCTTTTTTAAATCTCTAGCTAAGATTTTACCGAAAGCTTGTCTGGCATTTCCAAGTGACACTAGGGCAACTTAGGGAGAAATAGTCTATGGAGGAATCTTAACTTCCCTACTTCTCCTCTGCTGTTCAATGGGGACATTGTTATCAATCTTGCAGGAGAGGTCTAAGGATTAGAGAAAATGTATGTAAAGTACTTGGTACTGCTACAGAAGGAGCAGCAAATATATAATAGATATGTCTTACTCTTCCTAATAATTTGAATTAAGAATATCTTATTCTTTTTTTTTTTTCCAAAGACTTCTTTTATTTATTTGGCTGTGCCAGGTCTTAAATTGCAGCACACAGGATCTTTGATCTTTGTTGTGGCATGTGGGATCTAGTTCCCTGACCAGGATGGATCCTGAGCCCACAGTTTTGGGAATGTGGACTCCCAGCCACTGGATCATCAGTGAAGTCCCAAGGATATCTTATTTTTATTAATGATGGTGGTATCCCTATGCCAATATCACCTTCTACTAGTGTGTGAGAAGAATAAAATACATAATCTAAAGGACAAGCTCTTTGAATACATATAGTCCTGGTGGTGGTGGTTTAGTTGTTAGTTCATGTCTGACTCTTGATACCCTATGGACTGTAACCCACCAGGCACCTCTGTCCATGGGATTCTGCAGGCAAGAATACTGGAGTGGGTTGCCATTTCTTTCTCCAGAGAATCTTCCTGACCCAGGCACTGAGCTCACATCTCCTACGTCTTTAGCATTACAGGCAGATTTCTGCTGAGCCACACTCTTACAGAGTTAATTTTTAGCAAGTAGGCCTGGTGGCAAAATTAAGATTTTTGGGCTATTTTGGGGGAGCAAGTTCAGATGTTTAGTCATTAGATGGAGGATTACAGAAGGTCCTCTGCATACTTCTTCAAGAAAATAATACATGCCCACCCATCCAGAGTCAACTGAGGGTAGTTGTGACTTCTGAGTACTCCTTCTTACCCATTGTTTGCTGTCCTGGGTACTGCTAAGAAGGCATCCACTGGAACTTAAGGCTGCTTGCATATGGGAAATGCACTGAACACAGCATGTTCACATCACTTATTCATAATTCATTCATATGGAGCTGTGAAAAATAGTTTCTGCCACGTGATAGGTCCCCATAAATACTTGTTGAATGAATGTAGGAAGTGCAGGAAGCTAGTCAATAGACGAGTGACTATAGAATCTTAACACTGAAAGGAATCTTAGAAATCATCTATTTCTGGTAAAAAATAAACAGTTGTTTTAGTCTGTTCAGGCTGCAATAACAAATATCACAGAAGGGTGGCTTATAAACAATAAAGATTTATTTCTTACCATTCTAGGAGCTGCAAGTCCAAGGTCAGTGTGCTGACCTGGTCAAGTGAGGGGTCCCTTCCACGTCACAGACTTATTGTATCCTCCAGTGGCAGAGGGGCTAGCTAGCTCCCTGAGGCCTTTTTAAAAAAGTATTTATTTGGCTACACCTGGTCTTAGCTGTAGCCCACAGGATCTTTAGTTGCAGAATGTGAACTCAGTTGCCTCATATGGGATATAGTTCCCTGATCAGTGATTGAACACAGGCCCCCTGCATTAGGAGTGTGGAGTCTTAGCCCCTGGACCTTCAGGGAGGCCTTAATAAAAAATAATCATCTATTTATCTCATTCAAGAGGGCTCCCTCATGACCTAATCACCTTCTAGAGGTCCCAGTTCCTAATACCTTGGGCATCTTGGGCATTAGGTTTTCAATATATGAATTTGGCAAGACAGACATTCAGACCACAACAACAACTTAACTATTTCTAACGGAAGATGAGCTAAATCAATTATGCAAACTGCGAAATAGACCTCTATTATAGCTGATTAAAAGGAGATGTGCCTTTATGTATTGTCAGGGCAAGGTGCGCCCCAAATTTTATTAAAAAAAATACACTGTATACTTTTATTTGCATTTTTAAAGTACAATATAAATGTCTGAATAAGCCCAGAAATATTCAAAATGATAAAAGAAATCTGAACAGTGTTTATCACTAGGGGATAGGTTGGAGAGTGGATAAAACAAGAGAAATGAGGAGAAATGAGGAGAAACTGTACCATTTTGTTTCACGAAATATTGTACCACTGATTTTAAAAACAAGCATTTATTACTTTCACAACAATTAAACAGAAACTAGGAAACTCCACATGGTTCAGCATTCTTTTCTTTTAAGACTTAAAAAAAGTTTCATTTCAGCTTTGTATAATTGAAAAAATTAGATGATATGTATAGTGTACATTGCAGGGATTTGATGAATGTATTCATTGTGAAAGGATTAACCCCATCTAGTTAATTAACAAATCCATCAACTCACATATTTGTCTTTCTTTGGTAAGAACCTTTAAGTTTTACTCTTTTAGCAATTTTTATTTATATAATACAGTGCCATCAACTATAGTCATCATGTTTTACATTAGTAAATATCCTCATTCATCTTATAGCTGAAAGTTTGTACCCTTGTGCCAACCTCTATTTCCCTCATCCCTTTCAACCATTTTTCTACCCTCTGTTTCTCTGAGCTTGACTTTTTAAAAAGATTATACATGTAAATAGTGTCATGCAGTATTTATCCATCAATGGATGAAGGAATGAAGAGAATGTGGTATAAATATGCAGTGGAATATTACTCAGCCCAGAGAAAGAAGGAAACCCTATCATTTGCAACCGCATGGATGAACCTGGAGGGCATTATGCTAAATGAAATAAGTCAGAGAACAACAACTACTATATGATATCACTTTATATATGGAGATATCTTGCTTTTTTTATAGAAGAAAAAACAAAAACTCAGAGAAATTCCCAAGGTATAAGCTTGTGGAAAAGACCCTGATGCCGGGAAAGACTGAAGGAAAGAAGAGGGCAGCAGAGGATGAGGTGATTAAATAGCATCACTAACTCCATGGACATGAATTTGAGCAAACTCCAGGAGATAGTAAAGGACAGGAAAGCCTAGCATGCTGCAGTCCATGGGGTCACAGTAAGTTGGACACGATTTAGCTACTGAACCACAAACAATAACAACAAAGCTTGTGTAAATGAAAGACAATTCCACAATCACTGAGTCTCCCTGCCTCATAGTACAGATGAGGGGACTGGGGCACAAAGAAGGGAGCTGAATTATGGCTTCAAAAGCTAAAGCCTGGAGAGAAAAGAAAGTGGATACACTGGGGTTGAAAAAATATATAGTTACTTGGCAATGCTGTAAAATCTATTAGAACTGACTTAGTCTCATTTTGGATGATGTAGGTGTTGACTTCAGACAATTTGGTGAGCAGCATTTATTTTCCTATCTATTATTAATAAAATGTTGGAAAGGGTACCCATGACACCTCCTAAAAGGCTTGCAGGTGGTGGTGTCCAAGTTGCAATCCTCAAACCTCAAAGAGTATAAAAATTAACACTCTAACTTACTGATAAAAATAATGTAGATTCAGGATATCAAAACAGGAACAGTTCACTAAAAGAAAACTGTGAAAGTCAAAGACTGACAAATATGTATCTATTTATATACACATATTTATATAAATTTATAAAATGCATGTACAATAAACCACATTCAAAAGCTACAGCATATTAAATAGGAAAAGGCTAGACTTCAAAGACATTTGCTCTTTGAATAAATTCACCAATGCTCTTTCAATAATTTACTTCATCTCAAGTTACATTTTGTATATGTCCCAGTGGAAGAAAATATTGCCTCTGAAATTTTAACAGGAGCATAGAGAAACCAAAATTTATTTATACACTTTTGGATAATTGGTCATATTAATGCAAAAACACAGGGGTCATATTTTGATCCAGCGAGTTTGTGTGTTTTATTACATACCGCAAACCAGTCTTGTAGCTAAGACTCAGGGTTGGCTGAGTTGGTGCTGGTCTCATCGGCCATGTCTGTGCTTCTGTCTGTGTGACACACGGAGAAGTGGAAAATTGAGACCATTCCTTGAATAGCTCAAGCCTCAAATGAACATTTGTGCAATAATCTGGATATTTTGATTGTAATAGAGTAATTCCCAATTTGCCCCAGTGCTTCGCCTAACTCTGTCCATGCAGAACATAAAATAAACCAAGTTAGCAAAAGAGCTGTTATCAGAAGAAAGGATACTGAGAAGCTAATGTATCTATGTAGTGATTCAGCCAGAGATGCCGAGACAGTACCTATATTAAATCACATGTCAGGGTCACATTTGAGCAGACTAGCTGTGTCCACCTTCCTCTGGCTTTCCACAAAGTATCCCAAAGGAGATGTTGGCATTTTCATGTGCCAGGAAAATAGAAGCTGGAGTCAAGAAAACCACCACATCTGGAACGGGAGGAAAAATTTCACTGGAAAGAACTTGACAAACTCTGAAAACAAAGTTCTAGACTTGACTAATTTATTTTGGCTGCAAAGCTGAGCTCAATGCAAAGCTCAAAGAGGATTTGTCCGAGGCTCCTTTCAAAGAAGGAAAAAGCCAACCCGTGCTAAAATTAATGCATCGACTGCATAAACAGTCAAGATAGTTATCTGATACTGAGGGAATCGAGCCACACTAGGCCTTTTTTGTTATTTATGGGATTATTATTGGAGGAAACAGAAGCAATTAGATATCCCCTTGCTTTCAGAGCAGGGGAAGGAAAAAAGGTGTCAAACATAGTTTTTCAATTTGGTCTCTTGATCATTTGGTTCTCGCTACATCTTAAAATCCGAATATACATACACCCCCAGTGCCTCACGCACTGGGCTCTCAGCTGTTCCTTTGACAATTTCTCCTTTTTAGCCTTTGAAAACTCCATCGGCTTTGCATTTTTGCATGATGTATGGAAAAGAGTTAAAATACTTTAAGAATAGAAGTTGCACCTTGAAAATCAGAGTACATTTGTTATTGTATGTGAGTACACATACATATGTATAGATATACACATTAGAAAACAGGAGAACAATCACGTGTAGAAAACATTTGCCATCTTTTGTCTGCTCAGCTTTTGAAGGCCCCCCGCCCCGTCATTTTGGGAGGATTCCTCAAAGAGTGAGGGTGTGGTATGTACCCTTCTGCTCTGAATCTGGACAGTGTTACAGAAGCAGAGTAGAGAGCTGATCCCAGTGGTAGGAGTGTCCCGTCTGTTCTCCAGCAACTTCAGTGATGGGATGTGGCATCTGTCCAGTGTTGACAAGGGCCCGTGGTGCCCATTGGGACCTCCAGGTAAGATGGCAGAAGTGGCAGTTTCTCATCCTGTAGACTCTGGGGCGACTTGACTGTGGTCCTGGCTACAGAGGGTTTCCTTCCCCATGTCTGTCTATCTCCCAAGCCTGCCCTTTGGATTCTCCAGTGCTCCCTCAGGCTCCCCAGTATCCATCCATTCCTCTTCTGCTTGATCTTGGCAGGAAAGGTTTGTGTTGCTTGCAAGCTAGAACCTGGATGGGGCTTCCTATAATAGCTTTACCAGAGACACCCCTCCACCCCCCGAATATCTTAACAGATAATGCTCTGTTTCTTCTGGACATATTTTGCCACTTGAGGGCAGAGTTCTTGATCGCTGGTTGGGAAAGCAACATGAGAGACTTACCTTGCTTTAGACATGCAGATGGGGTGGAAGGGAGTGTGTATTTCCCACTTTCCTCAGAGATCCAAGGGCATATTTGCAATTTTCCTTAGTTTTCAGCGAACGTGACTGGGGATAAAACGTTCCAGAGTAAGAACTGGGACAACAGAAGCATGTGATATTTTTCTTTAACCATAATGGTAAGAGTTCTGACCTCATTTCTGAGTGCCTACTATTTCCTGGGTCCTTTATTGAGTTTCTTACAGAATTTAGTGCATT
The DNA here is from genome assembly GCF_016772045.2 of Ovis aries. Lineage (NCBI taxonomy): Eukaryota > Metazoa > Chordata > Mammalia > Artiodactyla > Bovidae > Ovis > Ovis aries. The sequence goes on from NC_056056.1 coordinate 42,020,680, forward strand.
TGTTTCTCATAAATTTCCTAAGAAGTAGCTACTGGTTTATTAAATCGTCACAGTATCCCATGAGGCAGGCATTTTTATTGCTCCCACTTTTAGTTCAGTTCAGGTCAGTTGCTCAGTCGTGTCCGACTCTTTGCAACCCCATGAATTGCAGCACGCCAGGCCTCCCTGTCCATCACAAACTCCCAGAGTTCATTCAGATTCACATTCATCGAGTCGGTGATGCCATCCAGCCATCTCATCCTCTGTTGGCCCCTTTTCCTCCTGCCCCCAATCCCTCCCAGCATCAGAGTCTTTTCCAATGTGTCAACTCTTCTCATCAGGTGGCCAAAGTACTGGAGTTTCAGCTTTAGCATCATTCCTTCCAAAGAACACTCAGGACTGATCTCCTTTAGAATGGACTGGCTGGATCTCCTTGCAGTCCAAGGGACTCTCAAGAGTCTTCTCCAACACCACAGTTCAAAAGCATCAATTCTTCAGTGCTCAGCCTTCTTCACAGTCCAACTCTCACTTCCATACATGACCACTGGAAAAACCATAGCCTTGACTAGATGGACCTTTGTTGGCAAAGTAATGTCTCTGCTTTTCAATATGCTATCTAGGTTGGTCATAACTTTCCTTCCATGGAGTAAGCGTCTTTTAATTTCATGGCTGCAATTGCCATCTGCAGTGATTTTGGAGCCCCCCAAAATAAAGTCTGACACTGTTTCCACTGTTTCCCCATCTATTTCCCATGAAGTGATAGGACCAGATGCCATGATCTTCGTTTTCTGAATGTTGAGCTTTAAGCCAACTTTTTCACTCTCCACTTTCACTTTCATCAAGAGGCTTTTTAGTTCTTCACTTCCAAAATTTACTAATATTAAGTAGCTTGTCTAAGTTTGTAAGCAGGAAGGGGTTGCTTCAGAATTTGTGTCCAGATTGGTCAACTCCAGAGACTTCTTTCCAAACCATATCAACAAATTTGCCCACAGGTGGAGTTGCTGGAACCCTTGGGTCTTTTGAATGCTGGCTTTCCCTCCTTTCCAAGACTGGCTACTTAGAACAGGAGTGTTTACTGTTACCCTGCTCTGTGTGCAGCACTGTTTTAATGCTGATGGATAATGAAGAAATAGAAAGCATACTCTTTTAATTCAAGGCTCAATAATAAATGCCTTCAGAGAGTGCATTGTGGTTTACACCACATTTTAATAGGGATCATCGCAATAGCATGAAATGACTAGAGAATAATAACAAAGAATAGTGCCAAAATATCAAAATAACTTGGCGTTTAGACATTAAACTGAAGAGGAAAGAGGTAAGATAATGAAAAGTGAAAGTGAAAGTTGCTCAGTCGTGTATGACACTTTGTGACCCCATGAACTCATCCATGGAATTCTCCAGGCCAGAATATTGGAGTGGGTACCCTTTCCCTTCTCCAAGGGATCTTCCTAACCTAGGGATCAAACCCAGGTCTCCCACATTGCGGGCAGATTCTTTACCAGCTGAGCCACAAGGGAAGTCCAAGAACACTGGAGTGGGTAGCCTATCCCTTCTCCAGCAGATCTTCCCAACCAAGGAATTGAACCTGGGTCTCTGGCATTGCAGACGGATTCTTTATCAAGAGCTATCAGGGAAGCCCCTAAGGTAATGAAGGTGAGGTTCAAAGGAAAATGGTTTTTCTAGGAATTTCTGAAAGTTAATTCTAGTGGCCTAGTGCTTGATGGTATATCAGTTCAGTTCAGTCACTCAGTCGTGTTCGACTCTTTGCGACCCCATGAATCGCAGCATGCCAGGCCTCCCTGTCCATCACCAACTCCCGGAGTTCACTCAGACTCATGTCCATCGAGTCAGTGATGCCATCCAGCCATTTCATCCTCTGTCGTCCTCTTCTCCTCCTGTCCCCAATCCCTCCCAGCATTAGGGTCTTTTCCAATGAGTCAACTCTTTGCACGAGGTGGCCAAAGTACTGGAGTTTGAGCTTTCCCATCATTCCTTCCAAAGAAATCCCAGGGCTTATCTCCTTCAGAATGAACTGGTTAGATCTCCTTGTCATCCAAGGGACTCTCAAGAATCTTCTCCAACATCACAATTCAAAACCATCAATTCTTCGGTGCTCAGCTTTCTTTACAGTCCAACTTTCACATCCATACATGACCACAGGAAAAACCATAGCCTTGACTAGACGGACCTTTGTTGGCAAAGTAATGTCTCTGTTTTTCAATATGCTATCTAGGTTGATCATAACTTTCCTTTCAAGGAGTAAGCATCTTTTAATTTCCTGTCTGCAGTCACCATCTGCAGTGATTTTGGAGCCCCCCAAAATAAAGTCTGACACTGTTTCCACTGTTTCCCTATCTATTTCCCATGAAGTGATGGGACCAGATGCCATGATCTTCGTTTTCTGAATGTTGAGCTTTAAGCCAACTTTTTCACTCTCCTCTTTCACTTTCATCAACAGGCTTTTTAGTTCCTCTTCACTTTCTGCCGTAAGGATCATCTGCATATCTGAGGTTATGGATATTTCTCCCAGCAATCTTGATTCCAGCTTGTGCCTCTTCCAGCCCAGCGTTTCTCATGATGTACTCTGCATATAAGTTAAATAAGCAGGTTGACAATATACAACCGATGGTGAATAGGTGAAGGGAATTTCAGTACTGAGTTATCTATGCATGTATCTTTCAGCTGTCTATATTGAGTTTGATGGGATAGCTTTTTAAATCTTGACATGATTTATGGACTTGACATTCACTGGTTCCTGTTCAACTTGAATATTTTGCAAAGATTGTTTCAACAGTGAAAGTGAAAGTCACTCAGTCATGTCCTACTCTTGCCTCTTTGCAATCCCATGGACTGTAGCCCACCAGGCTTGCAATCCCATGGACTGTAACCCACCAGGCTCCTCTTTCCATAGAATTTTCCAGGCAAGTATCCTGGAGTGCATAGCCATTCCCTTCTCCAGTGAATCTTCCCAACCCAGGGCTTAAGCCCGAGTCTCCTGCAATGCAGCCAGATTCTTTACCATATGAACCACAGGGGAAGTTCAACAAGAGGCTTAATAAAAACTCCATCAGAGCCACGATGTAGCATCACCACTTACGTCTATGAAACAGCCCCAACACCAGGTCTTATTCCTGGCTCATGATGAGCCCATTATGGACACAACCATTCTGTCCTTGTTCTCAATGAGCCTTAAGTTTTGGGGGAAAGAGATAAATGTGGAAGAATGGGGTGGGGGAGGTACTCAGGCAGTTCTAACTTGGAGGCAGGCTTCATGGAGGCAAGTGTGATAAGTGATGCTTCCTGGTGCTTTAAGTAACAAAACCCCATTGGAAAGACACATGTTCTAGCAAATTTGTGGTTTTCAGGTCAGTTATGACAAAGCTCCCTTAGATATGTTGTAAACAGACTATCAGTCGGGTTGGAAATCTTTGCCAGAGACCTTAAAGCACCCATAATTTTGAAGAAGTACAATCCAAGTGCAATTGCTTTGCGTCAGAATAAAGGAATTTCTTGCTAAAACAAAGAATGGCCAAATGCTTGCTCTCTCTGTTTTCTTTTTTCCCTCTAAATTGCTTTCTTTCCCTCCAAATAATGAAACTTGAATAACTGAAAGTCGTAAGGTAACTGTAAGTGCCACTGGTCTCCCCACCCTTTCCTTTTTCTTAATGAGTTTGCATTTTCTTCGTAACTCTATTTGAAAGTCACATTCTTTTTTTCTTTTTTTTTGAGATGAAAGGAGACCAGTGGGCCAGAAAGCGCATCTGCGGAGGTGGTGGCAGGAACTGGCAACCTCTGGACAGTGATTACTATACTCCTCACTCTTCCTGCCAGAGGTTTCCTCCCCTGGTGAGAATGCAGACGAGAAGCATAAAGCTATTTGGAGGATCTGGGCAGGTGCCAAATCTGAGCATCTAGCTTTAATTGGCCACAAACTAAGACATTCTCAAGGGAAAATTTGAAGATAGCGATTTTGTCAATAACTCCCTATTGTCATGTAAATTAAACACAAGGACATTGACTCGGTAGCCTTGAATGGATCTATGTAAATGAAGTGTCGTGCTGAGGCCAGCTCCTACTGATGATTTTGCAGGGCAAAAACAAATCTCTCCCACCTACAGTTCCCGTGTATTGCTGCAGCCCTTCCTGCCCCATCCATAGTGAACCAGGAGGTACTATGCATTAGAAGGGAAACTGTCACAGGAAAAAGAATCTGTCTGGTCTTCCACATTGAATGCAATGGCTATTTTGTCTTAATGGTTGTTATATGTCTTCTGACTTTCTCTGCAATGGCTGGAGGTCAGAAATGGTGTGGCCACCAGAGTGTTCTTCCCTGGGCTCCCCTGCTAAAGCAGGCAGAGTTTAGTTCATAGGCAGACGAAGTTTCCACAAACTGCAACATCCAAACGGGGCTTCTACAGGGCTGCCTGTGGCTCCAGTTCCAGAGTAGAGAAGGTAGGAGGTATAGCATCCAGATCTGAGATATTTGGCCAGATGTGAAAAGGATCTGGCGTTCTCCTATCCTCTGGGGGCCTGCTGGTGCACTCAGTGAGTTGGACATAAGAGCTGGGTTCTGAAACAGTGACTTTCCACATCTACCCCAGAACCTGAATGCCACTGTGGCATCTGATCCACTGGGCTCTGCCCATCTTTCAAGGATCAGTTCCCATCACCCTGCCACACTATAAGAGTCTTCTCTGTAATTACACACCACTTATTGTCCGAATCACTCAGATGACAAATGCCTTTCGTGGCAATATATTCTTATTTGTCTCTCCGTGTCTCAGGACCTGCAAAATTGAAGTATTAATAGTTCTCTGAGAGACAGCAGGATCCAGCGATGTGGTTATCAATGCCCCATCATTTGTGACTTGACTTTTCAACTACTACCCAAAGTATCAAACACGTGATATTTTTATTTATATTAGCTTTCTTTACCATACATTTGTTGTTGCTATTTTGAATGTTCTTTTTTAAAATTAAGGAATAACATAGTAAAATGAATCGATTTTAAGTGTACTGCTCAGCAAATTTTCATATGTGTACATATGACACATATATATGACCAAACCAAGATATGGAGCACTTTCAGTTGCTGTTGTTGTTGCTTTAGGAAACATGTTATGTCTACTACTGTATCTTCAAAATCGTGTTTTGATTTGTTAGTTGAACTTTTTCTGATACCCATTAAAGGAACTAACTAAATTATGAATGTTTCTGTTTCATCTAAAGGCATCTTGTGTAGTACTAGGTATTGTTATATCATTCACTTATTTATCTGTTTGAAATTTTTATTGAGTACTTACTATGTGAAGGCATTGTTCGAGGCACAAGGTGGGGAGAAGATATAGCAACAAATAAAACCTGACCAAAGTTCCTGTTCTAAGTACTTTCTAACAGGGAAAGACACAATGAACAATGTGTGTGTGTGTGTGTGTGTGTGTGTGTGTGTGTGTGTGTGTGTGTGTGCGCGTGTTCAGTCATATCTGACTCTTTGTGACCACATGGTCTGTAGCCAACCAGGCTCCTCTGTCCATGGAATTTTCCAGGCAAGAATACTGGAGTGGGTTGCCATTTGCTCCTCCAGGAGATCTTCCTGACCCAGGGACCAAACTAGCCTCTCTTGCATCTCCTGCACTGGCAGGCCGGTTCTTTGCCACTGTACCACCTGGGAAGCCCATGAACATAATAAGGAAGTACAAGTATGCGATATGTCAGATGAAAACAAGGCTTCAGAGCAGAATAAAGCAGAACAGAGGGAGTGCTTGGTTTGATTAGGGGGATTGGTTTTGAAATTTTAAATAAGGTGGTCAGACAAGGCCTAGTATTTGAACATAGATTTGAAGGTGGCAAGGGAAAAGCAATTATGGGAGATGAGATTTCTAGTTAGAGGAAGCAGCAAGTGTGTAGACCTTGAGGCAGCAGGAAGCTTGAGAAGCAGGAAGAAGTCTAGTGGTACACTCTTGGAAGTGGGGGTACATTGGAGAGGATAAGCGGGGCTATAGGTATTTGACACACACAGGTTCTTACTTTGTCTTTACCACCCTGTGAATGTCTGGGCAAGTTAGTTTTAATCTCTCAATAATACAGAACCTGAAATTGGAAGAAGAAAAATTCTATCTTATAATTGTGTTCTAGATTAAAGAGAATATATGAAAAGCAATGAATGTAGTATCTGCTACATGTTAGGGACTTGGTAAATTACAGCTGTTATTGTACATAACAGGTACTTTAGAAACTATAATGTTGATATGGAGATTGGCAGTGTTTTGATCTTCAAAATTAGCATCAGTTCAGTTCAGTTAAGTTGCTTAGTTGTGTCTGACTCTTTGCGACCCCATGAACTGCAGCACACAAGGCCTCCCTGTCCATCACCAACTCCGGGAGTTCGATCAAACTCATGTCCATCGAGTCGGTGATGCCATCCAGCCATCTCATCCTCTGTTGTCCCCTTCTCCTCCTGCCCACAATCCCTCCCAGCATCAGAGTCTTTTCCAGTGAGTGAACTCTTCCCATCAGGTGGCCAAAGTATTGGTGTTTCAGCTTCAGCATCAGTCCTTCCAATGAACACCCAGGACTGATCTCCTTTATGATGGACTGGTTGGATCTCTTTGCAGTCCAAGGGACTCTTGAGACTCTTCTCCAACACCACAGTTCAAAAGCATCAATTCTTCGGCGCTCAGCTTTCTTCACAGTCCAACTCTCACAATCACACATAACCACTGGAAAAAGCATAGCCTTGACTAGATGGATCTTTGTTGGCAAAGTAATATCTCTGCTTTTGAATATGCTATCTAGGTTGATCATAACTTTTCTTCCAAGGAGTAAGCGTCTTTTAATTTCATGGCTGCAATTGCCATCTGCAGTGATTTTGGAGCCCCCCAAAATAAAGTCTGACACTATTTCCACTGTTTCCTCTTCTATTTCCCATGAAGTGAGGGGACCGGATGCCATGATCTTCATTTTCTGAATGTTGAGCTTTAAGCCAACTTTTTCACTATCCACTTTCACTTTCATCAAGAGGCTTTTTAGTCTCTGTTCTTGCTTTGGCTCCATCCTTTCATTCTTTCTGGAGTTATTTCTCCACTAATCTCCAGTAGCATACTGGGCACCTACCGACCCAGGGAGTTCCTCTTTCAGTATCCTATCATTTTGCCTTTTCATACTGTTCATGGGATTCCCAAGGCAAGAATACTGAAGTGGCTTGCCATTCCCTTCTCTTATGGACCACATTCTGTCAGACCTCTCCACCATGACCCTTCCGTCTTGGGTGGCCCCACAGGGCATGGCTTAGTTTCATTGAGTTAGACAAAGCTGTGGTCTGTGTGATCAGATTGGCTAGTTTTCTGTGATTATGGTTTCAGTGTGTCTGCCCTCTGATGCCCTCTCGCAACACCTACTGTCTTACTTGGGTTTCTCTTACCTTGGATGTGGGGTATCTCTTCACGGCTGCTCCAGAAAGCACAGCCGCTGCTCCTTAGCTTGGACAAGGGGATATCTCCTCAAAATTAGCATAGTGTTTACTAATATTCCAGTAATTAATGAACAATATGTGTCTTGCAAAGCACTGGGCAACACTAATTTCTAGTGAAATATGACTTGATTTCTGGCCTTTGGGAAAGTCTCATGTGGTTGGGGAGATAAGAAGGGTAGATATTAAGACTGTAGACAAATGATTTAGGTTTCCTTTTAGGTAAATAGAAGGATTTAATTTCTCTGCCCTTTGGAAGTTAGGTGTTCATGTGACTTACTTTTTCCCATGAAATAAGCATACTATTGATATATATTAATTTCTGGGAAAAGCTTTAAACATAAGAGTATAATTTGCCCAAAGCAAGTGTTGAGATGGAGTCCCTATTATTCTGGGTCACTGGATGATTACAGTGAGCTAAGCATCCCTACTGACCCATACAGAAAATGCAGAGCGAGCAAGAAAAAAATCTGTTGTGTCAAACCACTGACATGGGACTCATTTGTTACTGTCATTTAAAATGCCCTGTCCTGACTGATACCACCTGTAGAACAATCATAGAACATAATCCAGGATTTTCATCTCATCTTTATCAGGGTGATAACAATATAATAATGAAATCAGGATCATATTCTAGGATGAGAAAGATGTGAAGAGAGATATATATTATTACTGGGTTGAAAAAAAAAGAGTTGAAAAACACCAAATATATCATGGCTTTATAAAAAATGTCTAAACTATAAATTGACCTGAAAACACCTCTAGTGTACTAAAATACCTCTTTCCCAGTTCCTGAATTTCACTAACATTTTCTTTCATGGATTTTGTAATTTAATAATTGTGTTTCATTTGCAGTCCAAAAAGGTGCACAGTAGTTTAAGGCTAAAGGCACTGATCGGTTCAGTTCAGTTCAGTTCAGTCACTCAGTCGTGTCCGACTCTTTGTGACCCCATGAATCGCAGCACACCAGTCTTCCCTGTCCATTACCAACTCCCAGAGTTCACTCAGATTCACGTCCATCAAGTCAGTGATGCCATCCAGTCATCTCATCCTCTGTTGTCCCTTTCTCCTCCTGCCCCCAATCCCTCCCAGCATCAGAGTCTTTTCCAATGAGTCAACTCTTCACATGATGTGGCCAAAAGTACTGGAGTTTCAGCTTTAGCATCATTCCTTCCAAAGAAATCCCAGGGCTTATCTCCTTCAGAATGGACTATTTGGATCTCCTTGCAGTCCAAGGGACTCTCAAGGGACCACAGTTCAAAAGCATCAATTCTTCGGCGCTCAGCTTTCTTCACAGTTCAACTCTCACATCCATACATGACCACTGGAAAAACCATAGCCTTGACTAGACGGACTTTTGTTGGCAAAGTAATGTCTCTGCTTTTCAATATGCTATCTAGGTTGATCATAACTTTTCTTCCAAGGAGTAAGCGTCTTTTAATTTCCTGGCTGCAGTCACCATCTGCAGTGATTTCGGAGCCCCCCCCCAAAAAAAAGTCTGACACTGTTTCCCCATCTATTTCCCATGAGGTGATGGGACCAGATACCATGATCTTCATTTTCTGAATGTTAAGCTTTAAGCCAACTTTTTCACTCTCCTCTTTCACTTTCATCAAGAGGCTTTTAGTTCCTCTTCACTTTCTGCCATAAGAGTGGTGTCATCTGCATATATGAGGTTATTGATATTTCTCCCGGCAATCTTGATTCCAGCTTGTGTTTCTTCCAGTCTAGCATTTCTCATGATGTACTCTGCATAGAAGTTAAATAAGCAGGGTAACAATATACAGCCTTGACAGACTCCTTTTCCTATTTGGAACCAGTCTGTTGTTCCATGTCCAGTTCTAACTGTTGCTTCCTGACCTGCATATAGGTTTCTCAAGAGGCAGGTCAGGTGGTCTGTATTCCCATCTCTCTCAGAATTTTCCACAGTTTCTTGTGATCCACACAGTAAAAGGCTTTGGCATAGTCAATAAAGCAGAAATAGATGTTTTTCTGGAACTCTCTTGCTTTTTCAGTGATCCAGCGGATGTTGGCAATTTGATCTCTGGTTCCTCTGCCTTTTCTAAAACCAGCTTGTACATCAGGAAGTTCACGGTTCACGTATTGCTGAAGCCTGGCTTGGAGACTAGAATAGAAACAGTGTACTACTAAAGGAAAAAAGTTTTCAGATGAATATTATGAATCCTTTTCACACCTTGTACTAGCCAAATAGAGGATCTAAGTGTCACACTTTTCCCAAATAAACAGGAATACAAGGAACGACCCGTGAACCACTGGTTCCTGGCTATGTGCTTCTGAGAACTCACCTGCCCCTCAGCTACTGAGCTTCTCTTTGTTAATAATTTTGATTCCTTCTACACTCATTTTAAATGCCCTTCTTTCCCTGATTCATCCTATCATCACAGATTTTGGATAAAGCCTGTAATGTTAGCATTAACTAAGGGTTTAATGCTGACCCTTTTGAGAACTTTCATCTTATGGTATTCATACCAAATTGGGATGTGAAGATTTTGTTTTTTCATGTACCTCTGTTCTTTTAGGGCTTTCCCAGGGCTTCAGTGGTAAAGAATCCACCTGCCAATGCAGGAGATGTGTGTTCGAACCCTGGGTCAAGAAGATCGCCTGGAGAGGTAAATGGCAACCCATTCGAGTATTCTTGTCTGGGAAATCCCATTGACAGAGAAGCCTAGTGGGCTACAGTCCATGAGGTCGCAAAGAGTTGGATCCTACTGAGTGACTGAGCGTGCACACACACACACAGACACACTATTTTTCAAGCCTGAATAAAATTGCTCAAATCTGTGCTTCACTGAATACAATGCAGAGCTTCAAAAGGGGGGAAAATCCCACTTGGAAAAGAAAACAAATACTAAGGAATTTATGTTCAACTTTCCAAAACATGGAAAGCTAAACATGACTTTTTAAGTATAAAGTTTTCATAAAATATACTCTAAATATAGAATGCTAAAAGTAGTCTAAACATGGTACCAAATTGATCTTAGAGTCCACATTTCATTTATTCTCCTTTAATCCTCAATGATATTTCGATTTTTGGTTGGATTTAGTCAGTAAGAGTTGATGTTGTCCTTTCCTCAGATAATCTTTTTCTCTTCGTATTTCTTTCCATTGAATTGTCAGGTGAGAATTTGCCCTTACAAACATTAATTTCTTTTCTTCGCTCCTATTCACTGACAGCCTTTTTGCATTCTGTTATCCTTCCTCTTTTCATACCGCTCCCATCTGCTATCCCTTTTATCTGAAGAAGCTCCATACCCCAAAGTTGTTGATTTCAAGGACGAGATCTGGACTTACTGTTGTTCAGCCACCAAATCACGTCCAACTCTTCACGACTCCATGGACTGCAGGACACCAGGCTTGCCTGTCACTCACCATTTCCTGTAGTTTGCCCAAGTTCAAGTTCATTGAATCAGTGATGCCATCCAACCATCTCATCCTCTGAGACTGTTAATATTCACTCTTGGAGAAGATATCAGTGATGAGTTCCTCAAAGTAGCAAGGTCACTGAAAAGAGAGCGGGTCAACTGGGCTGTTGAATCAGCTCTGGAAAGTGGATTTTGATCTCCATCTTGGTTCTGCATAAAGACAACACTGCCCAGGGAGCAGCTTGGCTGCCTTTCCTCTCAGTACACATGGCGGTTGCCCTGACTTTCTCCCTGCAAAGGGTGGCTGCTACTGCTGCCTGTGCTCTTCCCAGACTCCTTTGATTCTGTCTTCCTATTGGCTCCAATTTTAGCCCTGGTGGTTCAGATCCCTCCTTCACGTCCCTTGCTTCTCAGATCCAACTGGCCACTGTCTGGCTTAGCCCCAACTCAGATTTGGGAAGTGTAGCCCCTGACTCTCTGTGTCAATCTTTCTAAGCCTCTTCCTGGTGTTGGGAACATGCCTTACTTAGGTCTCTAGTAAAATCACACTTGGGGATGGATGAGGGAAGCCATTTGATTCACAATGAAGCACAAATGGGATTTTGAGACTCATACAACATGTGGGTAGCACCAGTGCAGGAGACAGGGTGTAAAGGAGGCAGTGAGCAGCCTGAGGTCTCTGGGTCATGGTGGGGGGCTTCAGATTCACCTGGCTCTGGTCTTGTTCACCTGACCATCATCTTCTGCCCTTCTTCTTTCGCTCTGGAAAGTTAAAGAGTCTCCTAGTGAAATTCCTTTGTTCACAGGAATTATTTTCAAGTGGCTGGAGAGGAGAAGAAAAAGGAAAAAAAACAAGCAAACAAACTTCCCCATCTCCTGAATTTTTCCACCAAGCATGTAAAAAGATAAACTGAAATGTGAATGAAATCTTCTTGTTCAGAAAATCACAACTGCATCTATCATCTTTAATTTTAATAATTAAATTCCTTTGTACATATTTTATACTTTTTTAATAGCAAAATAGTTGCTAAGCCTGAGACTGGCTTAGCTATGAAACTATGAAACACTATAAAAAGACAGTGTAAAGTGCTCTTCTGGTGGCCCTTTGAGTCATGTATAAGGCCCAGGTTAACTAAAGTTGGAGAAAATGGAAATGTTGACATTTCTTTAAACAATAAAAGCTACAAGTGATTGCCAAAGTGCCACAGGCTGACATTTACAGAGATTGTTCACCGATTATATAGATGAAATATCATAAGTAATTAGCTCATGGCAATTACCTGCCCCTTGTTATTTTGCTTTTAGAATATTTTTAAAGCTTAGGTTACTAAAATTTCAAATAATCCTGGGCTGTGCTGTCATGGGTCTTTATCCAAATGAATCGTGGTCTCTTGTAAACAGTCCTATGATCTGATTTCCATTGGGACAGGAGTTGTAAAAGGCCAAGGATTTTCGATGGATTTACACATATACTGTTTCAGTTAAGTTACCAGGGTTGACTTAACAGCCCTTTTCCTCAGAGTCTTAAATACATTTGCCACCCAGTCTTTTTCTACCATATTTGAGGGGCTGGGTGATGAGATTAAAAGGGGCTCGAGGTGAGGCGGGGGTGGATTCTGACTCCGTGAAATTTCCAACTTGAATTCCTTCTGCCATTGGTGGTCTCAGTTAACTAGCTTGGTGGCATTTGTGGCTGGAAAGCTGACCCTTAAAGACATGTCAATGTGGGGGCATGTGCTAGAGCATTTTTCTTTTGGAAAGCCCCGTTCTGCTGATACCATTTTGCAAGGAAGAGATGCTTGGGAAGAAGGCTGGCAACTGGAATTTGGTTGTCTATGAAGGCATTGAAGTGGGGCACCCGAGATCCTCCAGTTTGGTCTCTCCCCACTTTCTGAACACAAAAAGAGATGGGGTGGCTTTCTTCAGATTTCCTCAGCTCAGGTTGGAATCTTTACAAACAAATATTAATGATGTTCCATTACTGGCTACATTTTCAATGAAGTTTAAATAGTCTGAGTTATGATGATTAGCGAGAAATGCATGGATAATAAAGGTAAATGAGATTCATATTTAATCCCCAACTCTAAATGACTGGTTTGATTGTCTCATTCACTTGGCAAACAATATTGCTTCTAAATGTTATTTCAGCCACAGATATAATTTCTGTAACACAGCAGAAAGGAGGAGATTAAAATAGGAGAGAGGCAGCACTTACCTTAGACTGATTAATAGGCTCTGGCTGGTCCCCTGCTGCCATGCTTAAAAGCATCAGGACATTCTGTGCTATCCCAGCCTATATATATTGATACTTACTAGGTTCCAGGAAAACCTCTTTGATTAGTCACACTAAACTGTCCCTTAAGTGGTGTGCATGCCACGAACTTACACTCTCCTTAATCAAGTCATAAATTTGGGGACTCTCAGACACAGCACCCTTTTCTGTAAGGAGGTAGCAAGGGTAAGTTCACTGGGAGTTCTCTCACCCTTAACCTGCCTTCTGAGTAGCCCATCAGCTATATAGACGAAATCATAGGCCAACTGGAATGAAAAAAAAAAAAAAAAAAGAAAACTATGGCATTTCATCCGTATGACCTGATGAGGCCAATGATTCAGACTAAATAAGCCACCTTTGTATCAATAGCAGAAAGGGAGGTGAAAGGTTTGGGGGAGGGGCTTCGATATTTGTCATAAGTTTTACCTAAGTTTTGCTGACGTCACAAGACAGAGGGACCATCATTTATAGCTTAGAGCCAGACAGCATGACGATGGTTTTCTAGAAATACAAACCGGTATGAATGCTCTGAAATCTGATTCCTATTTTAAGGGAACTTCTAAATAATCCTATTCTTATTTCCTGAGGCGTACTTCTCTAAGGACTCTAGGAAGAAAATGCTTTTCCAGTTAACTTGTAATCCTCAAAGTAAAACGAGTGAATGGGCTTTTTCAATCTCCCCACTCCCTCTCCTGTCTCTCTCCATGAAACATTCCAATCCAGAGTATTTTTTCCTCCCATTTGGCACCTCTGAGAACAAAACATCAACTCTGAGTAATCGTGACTTGCAAAGAGAACTTTGAACTCGCTATGAGTATGGTAAACCGGGAGAACCATAAAGTATTCCTCAACCCCATGGTGGAAAAGGACAGCATTCTTTAAAAGTCTGCGTGAAATTCAATCTAACTCTTTTCTCAGATTACAGGATCCTTGGTGAAAAATATTACATTTTAAAGCAAAAGTGCAGAGTTAATCTATCATAGTGCACCTCCAGGAGAGATTTATTACAGATCGCTTTCTAAAACTGGTGTGCTCACTCTGGATATGTGGGCCATATTCATCTTACTATATTCCGGTCGAAAAACTCCCAGTGTATGCAATGCCTGAGAAGTAAGAGTGAGCAAGCCTACAGAATATGACACTTATGCTAATCTGTGCCCTGCTGTGGAAAAACATACACAAGGATTCCATTACCACATTCATTAGGCTGCAACACACTCCATCCTGAATAGGGATTATGAACCACAATAGACCGAAAGCAGTTGATTGAGCCCACTTAAGCCAAATCACTCTGACATTGGCCAAATACATAGGCACTGGGAAGAGCACCAGCTCAGACTTTGTGGAGGATATTGCTAGCTGAAAGTTGGTCCTTCCTGGAGACTGTCACATCAGTCAGCTCATGGCCTATGCCATTAGCTGAAATTGCGAAAGCTGGAAGTTACGCGGTATTTATGATCGGAATCTGGAAGAACGATTTGGGAGGTACAGCCCAGCTCTGTCTGTGCACCTGTCATGGGTGTCTCTGACCCCCCCCCCCCCCCCCACTTCTTTCCTAATTATATTCAGAGCATGAGTTGTGTGGTGATAGAATGATGAAGCTAGAAAAGAAATTAGAGTCAGATGGAAAGGCCAGTTCAGCACTCAGCTTGCCCATGTCTCCTCTCTCTGCTTTTCTGGGCTACTGGACGCAGTTGCTGCCTATCAGCCCAATCTTTCTGCAGTGGCAGAAACATTTGCCACTAGTGAGCTAAAAATATTTTAAAATATTGTCAGAAATAATCAAGAAAGGAAGGCAAGTTACTGCTCAGGAGGTGTTATGGAATCTGGCTATGTAAGCAGAGGAAAAAGATTTCAATCGCAACCATTAAGAAGATAATAATAAAAACCTGTGTGAAACAGGCTTTCAGCTTGGGGTTGAAGCTTCTGTCTAGGTTTTTCTTCTTCACTTTGGGAGTTTAACAAGAGGTTGTTAAGAGAAGCTGTACCCAACACCTTGATTTATATCACTGATGTGTTTCTGAAAAGCTGCAGATAAATTGAATTTTGTTTTTGTAAAGGGAATCTCATGTGTGCTTGGTGGCTCAGTTGTATTCGACCCTTTGCAATCCCATGGACTGTAGCCCACCAGGCTCCTCTGTCTATGGGATTTTCCAGGCAAGAATACTGGAGTGGGTTGCCATTTCCTTCTCCAGGGGATCTTCCTGACCCAGGGATCAAACCTGTGGCTCCTGCATTGCAGGCAGATTATTTTACCCACTGAGCCATCAGGGAGAGATAAAGCTGCAGATAAATCAAATTTTGTTTTTGTAAACTGAATCTCATACATGTTCTAGGAAGCTTCTTTCAGCCCAAGTAACTCTGCCCTGAATCCTTACTTGTAAGTAGAGTGAAGGATATAATCTTATACTTGAAAATACAAATATGAACTGCTGAGTTTCTTATCCAACTGCTATGTTCCAAGTTTACCTTACTGGGTTTCCCACAAGTGGAACTGTTGATCTGAAATGATCATGGCCTTTTTCCCTCCTCTTGAGAAAGTGGAAATGTGGGAAGGGTGATGATCCTCATTTTTCTTCACATACTTAGGGTTGCATCACGTGATTTGGAAAGGCATAACTAACCCCTTGAGTTTTCTAAACACAGGCCCCATCAATACAAGCTCATGATGCCCATAAAGGCAAGGGAGGAAATACAGATGGTCCTGCCTGCTTCTACAGCAGAGCCAAGGCATCACTGAGAAGCTGTGGCTGCCGATATTCTCCTGCTGCCACTCCCATCTTAGAAGTCAGTCTCACACTTGGTCCCGCCAGCAGCTCTCCGACAGAACCAGACACATGTGGACAGTGGAAAAGAAGAACTGCAGGAGAAGTTCTGGCATCTTCCTCTTCCATGGGATACAGCTCCTCAGCCCCACCTTTCTAGAGCATCCTCTTCATGGAGTCCTGCCCTGTATCTTTCTGCTCCCTGAGATACTAGGACTCATCAAACAGGTTGGAGGAGGCTGTTTTCTTGCCAGGGGAACATGGCCCTTTGCTCTGTGATTGTAATACAATCTTTCCTCTCTGGGGCTGAGAATGCTACAGTGCAAAAGCGTGTTTGAAAACCTCTTTTATCATTCATCGTCTCCAGACTGAAATCATTTTTGACAACCTCTGCAGAAAACAAGCAGCTTTCTGGCTACTGGAGAGTCGATTAAAGGGAGGAAACACATGTTCACTGTCAGACGAAGCCCCTGGAGAAAGCACTGACAACCTTTTAACCCGTTTTCCCAGGAAAAGGGCCCAAATGTTTCTCTGGAACAAAATCACCACATTCTCTTAAGCATCTTTTCATTTCAGGTATCTTTTTATTTCTTTCTAAGATGAGACACCTAAAAATAATCATCCCCAGCACCTGCATTTTTATTGTGGATATGACCAGACCTATTTTATACCCTGTCTGGAAAGGCAGAGAAAAAGGTATCATCAATGAAGGTCTTTTATGAACTAACCCATCTCTTTATTTTTTTTTTCCCCACTGTCTGACCAGAGTTTAAATAGTAGCACACTGACAAGTTCACCCACCTTATATAATGACTCCGTGAAACCAGCCAAGAAGCCACAGAAGTGAAATTTTCTGAACAGTAGGAAGGCCTGACTAGCCAACCTTATTAACAAACTGAGAATAGGATTGGGCCATGGAAACATTTGTGCATTTCGAGACCCTGCTCCAGAGATGCCCATTCATTCCTTATGCATATGTTGTCAAGCAGAGTTATTTCTAGGGGACAGAATAAGAATGGGAGATGGAAAGTTCCATACACAGTTGAACATGAGTGCTACGAATGGGGGTTTGCTTTCTAAAAAAAAAAAAAAAAAAAAAAAAAGAGGAAATAGCTGTTTTCAAATGCCAGTTCTATAATCATCACAATTACAAAAGTCTCCAGCACTCGGTTCCTTAACCTATAACCTTAGTATTTTTTAACCTCAGTATCACTGGCCTGGGTGATTTGGTTTATTACAAGAAAATGATCCCCCTCACCTGCACCCCCCTCAAAATTACATATTTACTTTTACAGCCAAAAGGCAGGGTGAGAGGTAGGGGTGGTGGGCCCCAGCTTTAAAGTTGCTGCCTGGAGGAGGAGGCCACATGGGGGATGCCAGGAGCACTGAGGGGGGTCTCAGACAGAGGAGACAGCTTCACTCATGTGAACTGACATGTGGCCCACCTCTCTGCTATATTCTACCAGACCTCTTTGGGGTTTTTTTTGGTGGTGGTTGTCATTAATTGCTTTTAAACTGGTTTAGATTTATTAAATTATTTTAAAAGTTAAGGTGAAATAAGAATATTATAAAATTAACATTTAAGAATGAACTATGTAGACATTTAGTAAAATTCCCAATGTTGGCTAACTTTCCCTTCTATCTAATTCCAAACATGTTCATCACCCCAAGATAAAACTTTGTACCCATTACATAGTTAATCCTGGCTTCCCCCACCCCTCAGCCCTTGGCAATCACTGAATAATTTTCTGTTCCTATGAATTTATCTACTCTGGATATTTCCTATAAATAGAATAATACAACATGTAACCGTTTGTGTCTGACTTCTTTCACTTATGATATTTTTGAGGTTCATTCATATTGTAGCTTTCATAAGTTACATAAGCTTCATCTTTTCATAGCTGAATTAATATTCCACTTAGGGTATATACTATAATTTGTTTATCTCATCATCTGTCAATGAACATTTAGTTTGGCTATTGTGAATAGTTTTGCTGTGAACTTTAATGTACAAGTATTTGAGGATAAGTTGAAAATAGGCATTTTCAGTTCTTTGTGGGATATATCTCAGAGCAGAATTGCTAGGTCACATGGTAATTCTACGTCTCACTTTTTGAGGCACTGCCAAACCATTTCTGTGGTAGCTAAATCATTTTCTATTCCCAGCAACAACACACAATTTCCTAGAGGGCATGAAGTGGTATCTTGCTGTGGTTTTGATTTACATTTTCCTGATGACTAATGGTGAGCATCTTTTCATGTGCCTATTGACTACTTGTATACTTCCTTTGGAGAAGTCTCTTCAAGCGCTTTACCCATTTATGAACGGTTTGTCTTTCTTTGTTGAGTTATAAGAGTTACTTATATATTCTGGATACTAGAACCATTATCAGATATGTGATTAGTATGTATTTTGTTCTATATTGCAGGTTTTCTTTTCATTTTCTTGATAACGTCCTTTGATGCACAAAATCCTTAATTTTGAGATAGTCCAATTTAAACATTTTAATTCCTGCTTTGGAGGTGTCATACATAAAAATCCATTGCCATATTCAAGTTTATGAAAATTTACCCCTCTTGTTTATTCTGAGAGTTTGATCATTTTAGCTCTTCCAGTGAGATCTTGTATCCATTTTGAGTTAAATTCTGTATATGATGTGAAGTAGGGGTCCAGCTTTATTGTATTGTGTGTGGATATCTAGTTGTCCCAGTACTCTTTGCTGAAATTTCTATTGTTTCCTCATTGAATAGTCTTGGTACTCTTGTTAAAAAGCAATGAGCCATAGATGTGCAGAGTCTCAATTCTATTCCATTGTCTATATATCTACTGTTAGGCCAGGATCACACTTTTTTGATCACATCACTGTAGCTTTGTAATAAGTTTTGAAATTCAAAAGTGGGAGTCCTCCAGCTTTCTATTAGCTTTGTTGAGCTTATCATAATGAGCCTATAATTCAGGCACAGATATTTCAATCCTTCTCTGCTTCCCTGAAAAGTCTTCAGACCAAAAAATCGAATATATCTCCAAACACACTATCTTTAACATAGTGTTAAAAAAAAATCTGACTCTTTAATTTTACAGCCAACCAGTACTTCTTCATTAGAGATTCTTTTCATGTTATCATTCTAAAGTGATAGTTGACAAGAAGTGACTTCAAGAGCAGTTGGATTTCTGTTATTTGAAAAATTTATGCCCCAGGTGTTTTCTAACACTATGATTGAATTACTTTCCTGAGTATATTCAAGGACATATAACTGGTGTTGGTCAGGAGGAAACTGCAAAAATACCGATGTCTGCTTGGAGAATGAACTATGCGGTAATGTTTTTCCTGCAATGCTACCTTCTGCTCACCCTTCTATCAGACAATTTGAGTTTATCCCAGTTTCTGTACTGAGCGTAGTGAAAGATTCCCGGCTATATATATCACACCAAGTTCTATAAATATGTGATGTACATGTGCCTCTGTGTTCTGGGTCTCTACTTGGCTTTGCATGGACAGAAGGGGGTCTTGGCTTTATTTCTGTCAAGTCATTTGTATCTCCAGAATTTACATACTTCACCACCTAGAAAGGTCCTGAGGGTAAAATTTAAATCTCTCATATGTTGATGATGACTGAAATTACTCATACAGGGTAGAGCCTCTTCCATAGTGAAAACTCAGCTTTAAAATCAAAGCTTTAAATACCACCTGAGAGAAGTTGCCTGTTGCTTTCAGGGAAAAATAGAACAACTATGACCACTGTATGGAATATTCTGAGCAGAAGTAACATTACATCATCCAATCCCTGGTTTCACCTGAGGAAATGGGGCTCAGAAAATGAGCCCTGCACGACTGTGTTACGTGGTGAAGAGACAACATTTTTGATTAGAGATAGATGAGAGAGAAAGGTGTCAGTTCAGAGGAAGCACTTTAGCAGAGGCTGCCCTGGCAAACATTGTGTGCAAAGAAAAGGAGAGTGCCTGCTGAGAGCAAATGGCCAGTACACTGGAGAATTCAAATCTAATTTCCGAACTCTGTGATGCTAAGTGAGGACTGGGTGGCTGGTTCTTCTTCTGATTCTTTTCAAAAACCCTACCTAGTAGATGAAGTTTGATAAAGTGGCAGAAGTTGGAAGGGAGACCAAAGTGATGGGGAAGGCCTTCCTGAGGGCTTTCGGTGAACGTATTTTTTTTTTTCTCCCTAGCTTTTTAAAAAATGAAATGACATTTTTATCATAAATATCAATGGCTACTGGCTAAGTACTTACTATGTGCTTAAAATTGCGTTTGCTTCCTTACAATTATGGTAAAAACTGTGACAATATACTAATTCCCATTCTACAGATGAGGCAAGTAAGGTACAGAGGTGAAGACAGCTGATCAAGAAAGCACAGCTGATAAGTGACAAGCCATTTTTGGGAACTAATGAGTAATACATGCTCATTGTAGAAAAAGTTGGAAAATGGAGAAAAAGTATAAAACTGGAAATAAAAATCAACTATAATATGAATCAACCACTCATAAATAACCCAAATAATCTCTTATGGCCAAGATGTGCTTGCATTGAGTTCCAGAATGTCTAAGCCGTAGGTAAGATCTGTGTGCAGCAGTCTCATGATCGTGTCTGGGAGTCTGTGCTATTTTGTTTCCCCTTTGCCATTCTCAATTTTTCCTTTTCTGTCTGTCTTTCCTATCCTTCACTCCCAGTTGTTCTCTTTATGGCACCTCTTTAACCGGGAAGCTGAAAGGAGGGTTCCCAGTGGGTGGCAGGAAAGACATCATACTTCCCCCTCCCTCAGTGCTGGACTCCAGGGCACCTCACAAATTCCTTCCCACCCTTACTCCCCGGCTCTGATTGGCCTGTGGATAAATGACATGTAGGCTGAACACGATGACGTTACAAAGCTGGACATCCACGTTTACAAGCAACAGATGGTGGGAGTAAACACAGCCAAACTGTTTTTCATCCATAGCACATAGTATTGATTCTTCTCTAATTAAAACAGTCTTTGCTGTCATGCCCTTGTTTCTCATCTTTTATATTTCAAATAGGAACCAGCTTGCCTGGTGAGGACTCAGCCATTGTCTTTCTCTCATCCTTGTCCCTTCCTCCCAGTTGAATGCCAACCTTACTCTGGGGTCTTTGGGGGAAGATCTCCACTCTTGTCAATCTCCATTAAATCTTCAGGCTTCAGGCTTCCTCACCCAAGCATAGGTGATCCACGGGCCCTGGCACCAAACCCCATCACAGTCACTGTAACTGGAAGCTTGAGGGATCTGTTTCTGTGATTCTTCATTGTTGACTATCGTTCGACTTAACAGCTGGACTTGCGATCTGGGAGATTTCTTCATTAGTCAGAATGCCACAGGCTCTGTCTTGTCATCACCCCCCAACCTTGCTGTCCCCCGGTAGCCCAAAGAGAGCTAGCAGCAACTGGGGAGGGCAGACTTTCTGTCTCAGGCTGGAAGCAGGAGTGGAACAGTTGGTCTCCAGCTCCTGTGTGGAATAAATAGTCCTGGGTGGAGACCCAGGAAAGGCATCTGCCCGCAGATCTTTATAGGAGACTGGAAATGATGGACAAAAATATTGAAAAGAAGCAAATTTCCTGTTTGATGCCTAAGCAAATAGGAAGAGTCCCTGAGGAATGGGTTATCTGCCTGTTGAGGCTTCCTGGTGGTTTGGCAGGCTGGAGAGCATGTTAGGAACAGAGTCACCACATCCTTGCCACTAACTGGCTTTGTGGCCTTAAACCAACACTGAACACTTCTGGCTTTCAGCTTTCTCTTCTATGAGAGGAAGAGATACTACCTATGAGCAGTTTAAGTGTACCATGGAGTCCTTGGAGGCTGGAGGAAAGGAAGGGAGGAGAGAGCTCTGGATGCCATAATCCTATAATCTGCAACAATTTTATATATAATTTCTAGGCCTTGGGGAGATAGATATTGGGGAATAAGAGAGATTAAATCCATACCTTTAAGGAGTTTAGGTTAACATCTTAGTGAGATGTAAAGAAACAAACAGATGTATACTGTAAAGTCAAGAAGCAGCAAGTGAAATACAGAGAGAACTGTTTTGGAGATGGACTGCTCCTAAGAGATGGGTGTTTGGCTCCATCTCCGGTGCATGTCTCTGGGGCATGTGGAGCTTCCCAGGTGGCTCAGTGTTAAAGAATCTGCCTGTAAATGCAAGAGACATGGGTTCAGTCCCTGGGTTGGGAAGATCTCCTGGAGAAGGACATGGCAACCTATTCTAGTTTTCTTGCCTGGAGAATCCCATGGACAGAGGAGCCTGCCATGCTGTAGTTCATGGCAGTCACAAAAGAGTCGGACACAACTGGTGACTAAACAGCAACTGGGGCATGGAGAGCTCAGAGTGAACTGTATGATGTGTTCCCCTATTTCCACACCTACCACTCAGCAGAGGTTTTTGTAAATCAAAGAGAGACTTGAGACCAAAATGGCAGCAAGTAAAGATCATATAGGATGAACACACACGATTACAAGAGAGGAACTGATCCATCTGCTTTCCTTGGGGACCAGAGTAAGTGGGGATCAGTGATTTCAGACTGAAAGTGCAGGAGTTTCTCGAGTCAGCATATAGCTAGCTCTCCTTTTTGCTAATGACTATCTTTCTGAGCCACTGCCTTGTATGGGGTCCCCAGTGCTTGGAACCTGAGGCAACTGCCCATATTCCATGACTGTTTATCATTGGAGCTAGATGAACAAATTTTAATAGCTCAGGTCAAGTCCATAAATTTGAGTAGAAATAATTATGCATATTATTATTGGGAGGCAAAATATGCTGGAGATTTGAAGTGTCTTTAATTCATCTCTTCTGATTTTCATTTTAGAGCTAAAGACATTGAGGAGCACAGAGTTTGAAGGAACAAAGCCTAGATCAAACATTCGCTTGGCCCTGTTAGAGCTGAGTGACTCCAGGCCTGGGCTGCCGAGACTATGGACACCACTCAGTTGCGGGCCTGGCTATTGGCTTACAGATCGGTTACACGAATAGTTAGAATCAAAGTGTTTTCCTAAGTGACTGGTCTGCTAAATTATCCAACAAGAACCAGTAGCTGTTCACCCAGGCTTGCATCTCTAATACGCTCCTAATTTAATTCTCTTCCAGTTAGTCTCATCCGGGCTATCTGTTCCTTTCTAGGATAGAATCTAAATTATACATGCAGTCCCAGTTCACGAGTAGAACGGGGATCTGAGGCATCGAAGAATAACATGGCACTCACCTGATACAACTGGACTATAAAGATTTTCCATTTAAATGATGCTGAAAGTGAAAAAAAAAAAAAAAGCCTCTGGATGAATTCGACACAGCAGGTGGCTATGGTTTCCACCTCTTCAGTTTATGGAGTTGAACCCTTTAAATATGCAAAGCAAGCCCTATTGAGATAATCTGCTATTTGGAAGGCTCCCAAATTTCTCTCTAACTGAAAGGGAAAAAAAAAAAAAAGGATACGGATCTGCAGGAGGAAACGAAGGCCTTCTGTAAGGGATTATATGGACTACTGAGTTTAAATTCAGAAAACAATCCCTTGTATGGAGATGATGCTTCACAGTTTAGAAAACACTTTCACATGGTCTCTTCAGTCCTCAGAATAGCCCAAGGATGTTTCAGGGGGTCTTTGTTGGCACATAGAAGTGCCGGAAACATCGATCAGAGATACCAGAGGCGCACAGCAGAGACTGAAGCCTAGAATTACAAGATTTTCACTTTTGGAAAAGCGACCTCAGATATTGTTTAGGTAAATGACCCCCAAGCCCATCAGCAGCAGCAATTGTTTAACAACATCTCTGAGAACTGTGGGTACAAGTCCATGCATGAGTGTCTCAGAGATGAGTGTCTTGTTCAGAATGCAACAGAGCAGTTCATTCCATTCAAGAAAGTAGGTCAGGTTGTTAGATTGAAAAAAAGAGAGAGAGATCAACTCTGTCTCTTTGTGGTTTTTACTCACTGGTACTGACTAGTGTATTGGGTGTCACACAGAGTAATACTAGCTAGTAATACTAAGTACCATGTAGAAAGGACCACGTATCTATATAATACTTCAATTGCTATGAAGCCTTTCAAGATGAGTATTATCTTCTATTTTTCCCTTTTTTATTTAAGCATGTGCTCAGTCATGTCCAACTCTGTGTGATCTTAGGGACTGTAGCCCTCCAGGCTCCTCTGTCTATGGGAGTTTTCTCAGCAAGAATGCTGGAGTGGGTTGCCATTTCCTTCTCCAGGGGCTCTTCCCAACCCAGGGGTCAAACCCATGTCTTCTGCGTCTCCTGCTTCATATATATATATATATATTCACTTTAACCAGTATGGTTTATTACAGAATATTGAATATAATTTTCTGTGCTATACAGGAGATCCTTGTTGTTTATCTGTTTTATACATAGCAGTTTGTATCTGGATTTCCCTGGTGGCTCAGTGGTAAGAATCTGCCTGCAATGCAGGAGACCTGGGTTTGATCCCTGTGTCAGGAAGATATGCTGGAGGAGGGCATGGCAATCCAGTCTAGTACTCTTGCCTAGAGAATCCCATGGACAGAGGAGCCTTGCAGGCTGCAGTCCATACATAGGGTTTCACAGACTCAGACATGACTGAAGTGAATAAGCAGCAGTTTTTATCTGTTAATCCCAAACTTCTATTTAATCCACCCCCCCTTTCCTATTGAGTAACCATTTGTTTTAGATGTCTGTGAGTCTGTTTCTTTTGTGTGAATAAGATCATTTGTATCATATTTAAGATTCCATATGTAAATGATATGATATTTGTCTTTTTCTTTCTGATTTGCTTCCCTTAGTATGATAATCTCTAGGTCCATCCATGTTGCTGCAAATGGCATGATTTCATTCTCTTCATGACTGAGGAGTGTTCCATCATACACATGTATTATATATTTATCCATTCATCTGTTGATGGACATTTAGTTTGCTTCCATGTATGGGCTAAGAAACAGATGACCAGAGAGATTTAAATTAAGTATGAAAAGATGCATAATTAGTGGCAAAGCTAGCATTTGAACCCAGATCTCTCTTGTTCTACCAGAACACATTGCCTGAGGGAAATCTAATCTTCTGTACCGTGTTGCTTTCCAATATCTAAAGTTGATCTAGGAAATCCTGTCAACATCTCTGTCTCATGTTGGATAGAGTATCCTTTTATTTGGGGTCCTTTTCTGGGTGGGGAACCAGGAAAATGCATCAAGCTATAAAACACACATCTTACTTCAGGTTCCTGTATTTCAACTTAAAAACATGTCACTATTCCTCCAGGGATTCTCCAGCAGTGTGAGTTTCTGCTCACTCATTGCTCTCACAGTTATGGTACTCTGAAGCTGTCTTTGTCAATGTTTCTCATTTTACATGCTGCCCAGGACTAAGCACACTGCTCTGGGATACCAGTAAAGCTCACTGGATGGCAAAGAATTCCAAATCAGCAGCACTCCTGCTCTGTTCTGCACACTCTGCTTGCCAAATCTCAATGACATGAGTGCAAGTGAAGTCGCTCAGTTGTGTTCGACTCTTTGCGACCCCATGGACTGTAGCCTACCAGGCTCCTCCCTCCATGGGATTTTCCAGGCAAGAGTACTGGAGTGGGGTGCCGTTTCCTTCTCCAGGAGATCTTCCCAACCCAGGGATCAAACCCAGGTCTCCCGCATTGCAGGCAGGCGCTTTACCATCTGAGCCACCAGGGAAGACTCTGACATGAGTGAGGTCACCAGTAATTCCTGGTTTCATGCCTTTTGATTCCAGCTCCAGGGCTTTTTTGTCTCATGAGATGAAGTTCACCCCTGGGGCATAAAGATGCTTCTCAAGTCACATCCAAAGCCATGTAGACAATTTCTTTGAACACAGTAGAAGTTTGTTTTGCTTTATGCTATTCCTTGAGACTGCAGGAGACAGATGCCTGGAGTAAGCAAGTCCCTGTGGAATCTCTGCCCAGCAAGAACATCACTAGGTATGGGAGTGTATTTCATTTAGTCTTGCTACCCTGGTTCCTCCAAGAAAGACCTTGTTGCCTCTCTGTTTCTTTTTCACACAGTAACTTTAAAAAAAATCCTAAAGGAAATCAATCCTGAATATTCATTGGAAGGACTGATGTTGAAGTTGAAACTCCAATACTTGGGCTACCTGATGCGAAGAGCTGACTCATTTGAAAAGACCCTGATACTGGGAAAGATTGACGGCAGGGGGAGAAGGGGAAGACAGAGGATGAGATGGTTGGATGGCATCACTGACTCAATGGACATGAGTTTGAATAAACTCTGGGAGCTGGTGATGGACAGGGAGGCCTGGCATGCCGCAGTCCATGGGGTCACAAAGAGTCGGACACAACTGAGCGACTGAACTGAACTGAACTGAACCTTAAAAAGAAGTAGCATGACCAGCCCACATAGATTATTTGTTCTCTGCTTTCCATTAAGTGAACCCAAATTTTTGCCATAAATTCTACACGATGGGCTGCTACCTCTAATGGCCAGACTTTCTTGGGTTGGCAGGTCTCTCGCCTTTAGAAGAGATCATGCTGGGCTGGTTTTGCTCATCTCTGTGCTTCTAACCTGGATGGAGAAGAGGAAAGGAGGACAGCAAGGAGATGGAGACCATATTAAATAGACAGATAAAACAATGCTGTTAGAACTGATTCAGGAACTCAGTTGATGCTGATGTCACTCCCTCATCCTTGAAACTTTCTTTGATTGGTTTCCGATACAACACTTTCTTGATTTTCTCTCTACGTTTCTCACTTTCTGTTGTTAGTTTGTTCTGTTGTTAGTTATCCCCACCTTTTACTGTTTGGGTGGCCCAGGGTTAATTCCTTGATCATTTCCTTTAAACTCATTCCCTTAGAGATTTCTTCTAGTTTCATAGTTTTTAAACACTATGTATGTGTGGATGCTGCTGCTGTTGCTGCTGCTAAGTCGCGTCAGTCGTGTCCAACTTTGTGTGACACCATAGACAGCAGCCAACTAGGCTCCGCCGTCCCTGGGATTCTCCAGGCAAGAACACTGGAGTGGGTTGCCATTTCCTCCTCCAATGCATGAAAGTGAAAAGTGAAAGTGAAGTCACTCAGTCGTGTCCAACTCTCAGCGACCCCATGGACTGCAGCCCACCAGGCTCCTCCATCCATGGGATTTTGCAGGCAAGAGTACTGGAGTGGGGTGCCATTGCTTTCTCTGATGTGTGGATGACTCCCCCATAATTACAACTTCAATCTGGACCTCTCTCTCAAACTCCAGGCACATGTACCCAGCTTCCTACTTAATGTTTCCACTGGGATGTCCAACAGACGTCTCTGTTCAAAACTAAACTCCTGATCTTCCCTTAAAACATACACCACTTGTAGCCTTTCCCATCTTCATTGATCTCTCAGTTTCTCAGGTCACAAACTCTTCAAGTCATCATCGACTTTTCTCCAAGCCAACATGAAATGTGGGAGCAGATCCTGTCTAGAATCTGATAGGATTTGTATCCAGAATCGGATCCCTCCCCACTGTTTCGCTCTATGTCACCATCATTTCTCATTGGGAATCTTTCGATGCACTCCAGCCAATTTTCCTGTTCCCGCATGAGTCTCCCTGGTCTACTCTTAACACAGAGCAAGCATGGTCTTCTTGAAACATTAAATCAGGTCATGTCACTTTCTGCTTAAAACTAGTAAAAAGCAGAGTCTTCCCATTGATTTATGTGATCTGGCCCCAGATTTTACTGGTTTCCTCTTTTTCTCATTCATTCTCCTCCAGGCATGCTTACCTCCTAACTAACTCTCTCAGCCCCTTCGAGTATCTCGAATGTCATCTTGTTACTGAAGCCGACCACTCCTCCGAGTGCACATACATCCTGCATGCCTGGTCTTCTCACTCAACTCTGTTCTCTGTTTTTTCCAATATGTCTAGCGCTTGCTTCTCTATGATGCCTACTGCTTGTTGTCTGCCTTTCTCCACTAGAATGTAAACTCCACAAGGGCCGGGATGTTCATCTGATTAATTCGTTTGTATATCATTATCTTGGCAATGAGAACAGAGCCTTATTGAGAGCTTTGGAGAACAGAACAGGTCCAGAGGAGACAATTAATAGCTACCTGTTGAGTAAAGCAATTAACTAATAAATGAATAAATATTATGTGAGCAAAAAGGAAGAGGGTCCAATTTTGCTGTTCCTATATATGAAATTAATATTAATAACTGCAGTGACATATCTGGATGAAAAACAGATGCATTCCTATTACAGTGCTTTTATGATGTGTGGTGTAACCATCCCATGCTTCTCCAACTGGGGTTCAAGTGTCTCCAGGTGAGTATGGCAGTGTGCTTTGGAGATCAAAAACCTAGTAGAAAATGGCACATCACCCGTTTGTTTCTCATTTTCTCAAGTTTTGGGTCAAAATATTTCTTTCTTATAAGTACAAACATAAGAAAATAGACTACAAATGTTGCATGAATCCTAAAGATGAAAGCCAAGATTTCATAGAAATAGCTCTGTTCTAGATTCTACCATATGTTTGCTTTCCTCTGCCCTAAATGGTAATTTATGGAAAATGCTGAATAATATTTTAATATTAAGCCCAAATCTCAGCAGAGAAGTTTTCCCTATGTTAAAGGCATTTACTGAGTTCACCAAATACTTTGCAAAGGATCTTATTCTCAATCCTATGGATCACAAAGTCTCCTATCATCACCATTAGCTTAATATCCTCTTGGGAGCATTTCTACTGTAGGAAACCAAGGCTACACTAAGAGCTGAAAACCATCCAGCAACTCAGTGAAGAAGAAAACAAGCTACTCTACAGCCATTGACCAAATGTTAAGCATTCTGAGTCTGATACAGAATTCGTGTCTCATTCGTTAACTTTTTCTGGTCTGAAAAAAGCAATGTCTTTTTTTGTTTTTCATTTTTTAGTAGTTTATTTTTATGCAATTTTAAAGGTTATACTCCATTTGCAGTTATTTTGAAAATATTGGCTATATTCCCCGTGTTGTATAATGCATCCCTGGAGCTATCTTACACCCAGTAGTTTGTGCCTTCTGCTCCCCCATCCCTATATTGTCCTCCCGTCCCTACTGGTAACCACTAGTTTGTTCTCTGTATCTGTGATTCTGCTTCAAACTAGTTATATTCACTAACATATTTTTTAGATTCTACACACAAGTGATATCATACAGTATTTATCTCTCTAGCTTATTTTACTTAGTGTAATGCCCTCCAGTCCTTCCATGCTGGTTGCAAGTAGCAAAATTCCATGGTTTTATGACTGCATATTATTCCATTGTATATCTTCTTTAACCATTCATCTGTTGATGGACACTTAGATTGCTTTCATGTCTTAGCAATTGTAATTAATGCTGCTGTGAACATTTGGGTGCATGTATCTTTTCGAATTAGTGTCTTTGGCATTTTTGGACATTTGCCCAGGAGTGGGATTGCTGGATCACATGGTAGTTTTGTTTTTATTTTTTTGAGGAACTTCCACAGTTTCCCAGAGTGGCTGCACCGATTTACTTTGGTAGTTTTATTTTTTGCAAGACTTTTAAAATCTTTGCCATGTAAATAATCCACACAAATTGTGGATCCAAGCAAAGGATTTTGAAGATGGTGAACTTGGCTGCAGGTGTTGGTCCAGTGAAACTGTCATTTTCACACATTGCTAGTTGATGTTCTTACAGTTTCCTTTTGTTTCAAAACAATCACCCCATGACAATCATTTTATCATCTCTCTGGGTTTCTGTGAGTCACAGATTTGGGCAAGACACAGCAGGAAGAGTCTGAACAAGGCTGAAGTCTGGAATCCTCTGGACATTCCCATTTGTACATCTAGTGGTCAACACTGTCAGTTATGACCTCATCTGGGCTGTGGCCTTGCCATTGCAGGTTCTTGGGTGGGCTCACTGCTGTAGAGAGGGCATTTTCTTTTGAACTCTCCAGTTTTGGTATAACAAGCACATTTTCAGTGAGCAAATCTCAAGTGTACACATAAACACATGAGGTTTTAAAAAGTGAACACAGTGATGTAACTAGACATAACTAGTGATGTAACTGAGTTCAAGATCAAGATATAGAACATTACCAGCAAACACAGAAGCTCGCTTTGTGCATTCATTTCAGTCGTAACCCTCAAAGGTAGTCACTCTAAGGATGTCTAACCCCATAATTTAATTTTGCCGTTTTTTAACTTTATATAAAATAGATTTAGGTGCATGAATGCTTTAGTGTCTGGGTACTTTAGCTTAGGGCCTTCCCTGGTGGCTCAGACAGTTAAGAATTTGCCTGCAATGCAGGAAACCTGGGTTAAATCTATTGCTATGACATGTGGAAGAAAAGTATTCTTTTTCACAAATGTTTAATATTCCATTATATTAGTATACCATAACATCTTTGCTGTTTTTTTTTTTTTTTTCATTTCAAGACACTTACTGAGGTCTACTTTGATTGTTTTCAGCAATGGTTATAGTTTTCAGAGTAAATAGTTTACATACACCCTTTGTTAAATTTATCCCTAAATAATTCCATATGTTTGGCAAAATTCAAATGGCTATAGCATTGTACTTTAAATTTCATTTTCTAAATATCTGCTGTCAATGAAACAAATATAATTATACAATTGATTTTCACATACTGAGCTTGTATCCTGTAGCATTACTGAATTTTCTTCTTAGTTCTAGAAGGTTTTTGAAATTTCTTTTTACTTTCTTCATAAAAAGTCTAATCTATGAAAAAGATAGTTTTATTTTTTCTTAATTTTAGTCTTTTTATTTATTATGTTAAACATTTATTTCTTTATTTGCAGGGGTGAGAACAGACTTTCTTGTTTCTTTTATGGAAAACAAATTTAAAGTTTTACCATGAATTGTGATGCTAGCTGTAGGTTTTTAAATATGTGTATATATGCCATGTTCTTAGTCTTTTGAATGTTGGGTTTTAAGCCAGCTTTTTCACTCTCTTCTATCACTTTCATCAAGAGTCTTTTTAGTTCCTTTTTACCTTCTTCCATAAGGATGTTATCATCTGCATATCTGAGGTTATTGATATTTCTCCTGGCAATCTTGATTCCAACTTATGCATTATCCAGCCTGGCATTTCGCATGGTGTACTCTGCATAGAAGTTAAATAAGCAGGGTGACAATATAGAGCCTTGATTTACTCCTTTCCCAAACTGGAACCAGTCCGCTGTTTCATGCCCAGTTCTAACTGTTGTTTCTTGCCTGAATACAGATTTCTCAGGAGGCAGGTCAGGTGATCTGTTATTCCATCTCCTGAAGAATTTTCCACAGATTGCTGTGATCCAAAGGTGTTAGCATAGTCAATGAAGCAGAAGTTTTTCTGGAATGGATGTTGGCAATTTGATCTCTGGTTCCTCTGCCTTTTTCTAAATCTAGCTTGAACATCTGGAAGTTCTCAGTTCACGTACTGTTGAAACATCGCTTGGAGAATTTTGAGCATTACTTTGCTAGCATGTGAGAGGACTGCAATTGTGCAGTAGTTTGAACATTCTTTGGCATTGCCTTTCTTTGGAATTGGAATGAAAACTGACCTTTTCCAGTCCTGCGGCCACTGCTGGGTTTTCCAAATTTGCTGGCATATTGAGTGCAGCACTTTCATAGCATCATCTTTCAGGATTTGAAATAGCTCAGCTGGAATTCCATCACCTCCACTAGCTTTGCTCGTAGTGATGCTTCCTAAGGCCTACTTGATTTTGCACTCCAGGATGTCTGACTCTAAGTGAGTGATCACACCATTGTGATTATCTGGGTCAAGAAGATCTTTTTTATACAGTTCTTCTGTATATTCTTGCCACCTCTTCTTAATATCTTCTGCTTCTGTTAGGTCCATACCATTTCTGTCCTTTGTGCCATCTTTGCATGAAATGTTCCCTTGATATCTCTAATTTTCTTGGAGATCTCTAGTCTTTCTTGTTCTATTGTTTCCATCTATTTCTTTGCATCGATCCCTGAGGAAGACTTTCTTATTCTTGCTCTTCTTTGGAACTCTGTATTCAGATGGTTATATCTTTCCTGTTCTCCTTTGCCTTTTGCTTCTCTTCTCTTCTCAGCTATTTGTAAGGCCTCCTCAGACAACCATCTTGCATTTTTGCATTTCTCTCCCTTGGGGATGGTTTTCATCACAGCCTCCTGTACAATGTTATAAAACTCCATCCATAGTTCTTCAGTAACTCTATCAGATCTAATCCCTTGAATCTATTTGTCACTTCCACTGTATAATTGTAAGGGATTTGATTTAGGTCATACGTGAATGGTTTAGTGGTTTTCCTTACTTTCTTCAATTTTGCAGTAAGGGGAAGTATTTCCCTGAAATGCTTTTTCTTGTGGTGTTCCTATAGTCCTTTGGTATCAGGTTTATTCTGGGTTTATAAAATAAATTTGGAAATTGTTTTCTACTCCATTTTGTGGGAAAAGTTCAGGGAGCTTGATATTATTTCTTTTTAAAAATGTCTCATTTACATGTTTGATAAAGTAATTAACCCATCTGGCCCTTCTGTTTTCTTTGTAGAAAGGTCTTTAATTTCAAATGAAATTTCTTCAATGGAAGAAAGGCTATTTTTGAGCCAGTTTTCATAAACTGTATTTTAAGGAATTTAGCCATGTCATCTGAGTTGGCTCTATTCACTGGCAAACATTTTTCATAATATTTCTTAATTATTTCTTTCATGTTTGTAAGATCTGTGGCAATGTTCCTTTTTTTCAGACTTGAAATTGTTAATTTTTCTTTTTTTTATTTTATTTTACTTATGACTAATTATCAACTTTGTTGATGCTTTAAGAAGCTTAATTTTGACTTTGATTTTTGCCATTATTTGTCTGTTTCTGATGTCATTAATTTCTCTCCTTATCCATTTTGTATTCTCTCTTTTAAATACTTTTTGGTTTAATGTGCTCTTCCTACATGGGAAGCTTATTGATATGAAATTTATTTTTCTTTTCTAGTATAAGCATTTAAAACTATGCATTTCCCTTAGTATTTCCCCAGACATTAATATGTTCTATTTTCATTATTATTCAGGTTGAAATATGTTATAATTTTTGTGGTTTCTTCCTTGGTCTGTGGTTTATCTAGAAGTAAGGTTATTAATTTTAATATATGTGGTAAGATTTTAGATATCTTATTTTTATCTACATCAAATTTAATTACATTGTCATCACAGAATGCATTTCTTGTGCATTAATTTTTTGAAATATATTAAAGACATTTTTAGCTCAGCGTATGACGTGTATTGCTGATGGCACCATTCACACTTGAAAAGAACATGGATTCTACAGTTATTGCTTGTAGTGTCCCATCAATATCAATCAGGTCAAATTGAGTTGTACATATCTTCTATATCCTTAAAGATTATGTTTCTACCTTTTCTATCAAGTATTGAGAGAAGAGTGTTAAAATCCCCAACTACAGTTGTGGGTTTATCTATTTGTCAATATCTGTTAATTTCTGATTTTCACAATTTGAAGTTCCATAAAAGGAGCATACATATCTAAGGCTTCCTGATGAATTAACCCACTTATCATTATTAAATATACTTCTTTATATTTTATAGTATTTATTTTTCTGAAATCTACTTTGTCTGATATGATACAGTCATTCCACCTTTTTTATGATGAGTATTTGCATTACAGATATTTCTTCTTCTACTTAAAATTTTTTGTATTGTTGTATTTAAAGTACATTTCTTTCAGATGGCATAGGGTCAAGATTTGCATTTTTATCCAGTCTAAAAATGTATACAGTTGACCCTTGAACAACACTGGTATTAAGGGTGCCAAACTCCCCCATGCAGCCAAAAATCTGTATTGCTTTTCACCTCCCAAAACTCAGCCTACTGTTGACCAGATTAGTCTTACTGATAATTTAAACAGTCTCTTAGCACATATTTTGTATGAGTACTATATACGGTAATCTTGCACTTATGCTAGAGAAAAAATGTTATTAAGAAATCATAAGGAAGAGAAAACACATTTACAATACTATACTGTATTTATCAACACTGTAAATTTGCATCATCTGTTTATAAGATGAACCATTTTCAGTACCTACATCAATATTGTCTTATATGAAAAAAACCCACTATGGATGTTATACATATTATTAACACTAGACATCAAAAAGAAAAAGAAAATGTGAAAACAAATTCATGTTTTTTTATAGGTATAATGATTCATGCATTGATAATAAAGAAGCAACAATATGATTGCTTTATGGTAGCCAGTGTAATCAATATGATTGCCTCATGGTAGCCTAGCCTAACACTAACGAATGGTTATAAAATTTTTATAGCATATAGTATTACAGTGTTATTCATGATACAGCATCAGAAATATTGTTACATTTTTTAAAACCATTTGCCTGTGATGATAGGCTAATATGCAGTTTCTCCAATTACGAGAGAGAGGTCTACTGCCTGGTAGTATTTCTTTGGGAGAAAAGTTATAAATCAGTAAGAAAACTAACACATTCTCAATTTTATATTAAATATAACTCACCCTATGCTGACGTAGGGGTAGGTGATCCATTTCAATACAAGTCTTGCACACAGTGTTCCACACAGTCACGATCTACTTAATGCTGTTGATGACAGTGACACAAAGGCATCTCATGCAGTTTTTGCCACAGAATTATTAGAGTTTTGGGCTTCCCTGGTGGCTCAGTTGTAAAGAATCCACCTGCCAGTGCGAGAGACATGGTTTCAATCCCTGGTCTGGGAAGATCCTCTGGAGAAGGAAATGGCAACCTGCTCCAGTATTCTTGCCTGGAAAACTCCATACACAGAGGAGCCTGGTGGGCTATCTTGCATGGGCCACCACTGAGCAACTGAACAACAACATATTGGATTTTCGCACTAAGACACACACATACACAACAGATGAGTTTATTAACCCTATGGCAGGGTGATTAGTTAAAATTCATTAAGTGGCAGGGGATCATCATAAAGATCTTTCTTCTTATCGTCTTCACATTGAGTAAGCTGGGGAAGAGGAGTAAGAGGAGGGACTGACTGGTCTTGCAATCTTGGGGTCCTGGAGAGGTGGAATAAGTGGAGAAGGTGGAAGTGGGGGCAAAAGAGGCAGGCACATTCGATGTTAATTTATAGAAATACATTGTAGTTTCCATCTGAATCTTTCACTTTTTCAGTTTTGTAAAAATGTCTCTATATAGTACCAATACGTCTGCCACCATTTGCTTTAGTTTTGGTGCCCGAATCATGGGTCCATGTTGTAAAAGAAGTCAGAGCAGTCTTAAATAAGACTTGTTATGTCAAATTATCTAATATCGATCTGTTTTCTCATACTGTTTATCCTACATCCTGTTCCTCTGTGTCTGGCCCTGGTTTCAAAGCATTCATCTCCATCAGGTAAGGTTCTATTAATTCCTCTGGTGTGGTATCTGTTAGCTCTTGGATTTCTCCAAGATCCATATCTTGAAACCATTCAACACCATCTCCCCACTTTTTTTTTTTTGCCATATCCACAGTATCTTTGATGGTTTCCTTGATTGGTTCTGTCGGAAGTCCTATGATGTCGTGTACAACATCTGGACATGATTTTTTCTAATAATAACAAAGCTTCAGCCTTGATGGCTTACATGGCTTTTTATACAACAGCCAATGATAGTATCATCAATAGTATAATCTATCCAGACTTTCATGATGTTCTCTCTGGGTTCTCTTCTATAGCACTGACAATCCTTTCCATAGAGTAGTGTGTATAATGAGCCTTAAAGATCCTTATGACCCTGTGATCTAGAGGCTGAACTAGAAATTATTTGGGGAAAGCAAGTAGACCGATTTGATGCCTTTGGTGTTAAACTCATGGGGTTCAGGATGGCCAGGGTTATTGTTCCATATCAAAAGAAATTTAAAAGGCAATCACTTACTGGCAGGGTACTTCCTGACTTCGGGGACAAAGCATCAATGAAATCAGTTCAGAAAGAGGGTTCTGACTGTCCAAGCCTTCTTGTTTTATGACCAAAAAACTGGAAGCTGGTGCTTTTCTTTTCCCTTCAACGCTAGGGAGTTAGCAGCTTTATAGATAAGGGCAGTCCTGATCACAGTTGTGTGTGCATGCTCAGTCGTGTCCAACTCTTTGCAACCCCATGGACTGCAGCTTGCCAGGCTCCTCTGTCCATGGCATTTTGGAATGGGTTGAATATTGGGATGATTGGCAAGAATCAGGCAAGAATATTGGAATGGGTTGCTATCTCCTTCTCCAGGGGATCTTTCTGACCCAGGGATCAAACACACATCGCCTGCATTGGTAAGTGGGTTCTTACCACTGAGCCACCTGGGAAGCACTCTGAGCACAGGCTTGACTGCATTTGCACAAAACCATAGATTTAGTTTGTCTCTTCCTTCCTTAAATGTTGATGCTCACTTTTCTTCCTTACTAACAAGTGTCTTCTGTGGCTTTTTTTTCCCCCTAGAGTAGGGCACTTTTATCTGCACTAAAAACCTGTTCAGGTTATCCCTTCTCCTCAGTGATTCTCTTAGTGGCATCTGGGAGCTTGTCTGCTGTTTTCTTGGTGGGCCAAAGCTACTTCCTCTGTTATCTGACACTTTTTAAGTCAAACTTCTTTCTAAAATTATCAAACCATCCTTGGCCAGCATTAAATTCTCTAGTTTTCAATCCTTCACTTCCTTTTGCTTTAAGTTGTCATATGACTTCACTTTTTCTTGAATCATATTAGAGGCTATAAGTATACTTTATTCATGGCAATACTGTACCCATATAAAAGTTGCATTTTCACTTCTAGATAAAAAGATATTTTGCAAAAAGTTTAAGGTTTTTGGACCTGCTAGCATAGCTGCAGTAACAGCTTCATGAATTTAGTTTTAATTTTTCACAGTGGTCCTTAGGCTGGATTCATTTATCATAAAATAGTAGGAAACTGCAGTCATAGATTTCAATCTATCATGGTGTATATCAAGCAATGCAACTTTTTCTTGTAATATCATGACTTTTCTCTGCTTCTTGTGGGAACTTCCAACATCACTAGCAGCACCTAGTACGTGTTTTATGGTATTGCACTAAACATGATAAAAAATACATGAAGACTGTGAGAAATCATCTTTTACTGTGATAGGCAATTTACCAGGAGACAAAATGCTCTTCCAGAGATGATTGGAATCACACATGTTTTAAGTATTAAGATTCTCAAAATACTTGAGGTTGCCACAACAGCGACAGGAGGTGTCTATAGAATTAATACAGTAGTACCATATGTACTACAGTTAATTTTATGCAGTTACTATTTAATGCCACATCTTTATGTTTGTTTACATTTTTCTCAATAATGAATGGCTCTTTGGTCTGTTCTGCTTCTGTTGGGTCCTTGCCACTTTTGTCCTTTATTGTGCCTATCTTTGCATGAAACAATCCCTTGGTAACTCCAGTTTTCTTGAAGAGATCTCTAGTCTTTCCCATTCTATTGTTTTCCTCTATTTCTTTGCACTGGTCACTTAAGAAGGCTTTCTTATTTCTCCTTGAACATGGAACAATGGACTGGTTAAAAATTGGGAAAGGAGTACATCAAGGCTGTATATTGTCACCCTGCTTATTTAACTTATATGCAGAGTACATCGTGAGAAATGCAAGGATGGGTGAATCACAAGCTGGAATCAAGATTGCCTGGAGAAATATCAACAATCTCAGATATGAAGATGATACTACTTTAATGGCAGAATGTGAAGAGGAACTAAAGAGTCTCTTGATAAAGGTGAAAGAGGAGAGTGAAAAAGCTGGCTTAAAACTCAACATTCAAAAAACTAAGATCATGGCATTCAGTCCTATAACTTCATGGCAAATAGATGGGGAAAATGTTGAAACTGTCAGATTTCATTTTCTTGGACTCCAAAATCAGTGTGACATAACTGTAGCCTCAAAATTAAAAGATGCTTGCTCCTTGGAGGTAAAGCTAGGACAAACCTAGACAGTGTTTTAAAAAGCAGAGCCATCATTTTTCTAACAAAGGTCCGTCTAGTCAAAGATATGGTTTTTCCAATAGTCATGTATGGATGTGAGAGTTGGACCATAAAGAAGGCTGAACACTAGAGATTTGACGCTTTCAAACTGTGGTGCTGGAAAAGACTTTTGAGAGTCCCCTGGAGAGCAAGGAGATTAAACCAGTCAATCCTAAAGGAAATCAACCTTGAATATCCATTGGAAGGACTGATGCTGATGCTGAAGTTCCAAGACTTTGGCCACTTGATCCAAAGAGCTGACTGATTGGAAAAGACCCTGATGCTAGGAAAATTTGAGGGCAAGAGGACAAGGAGGCAACAGAGGTTGAGATGGTTGGATGGTATCACTCACTTAATGGATGTGAGTTTGACGAAACTCTAGGAGATAGTGACGGACAGAGAAGCCTGGCATGCTATAGTTCATGAGGTCTCAACAGTCAGACACAACTTAGTGACTACACAACAACAGCATGGTCTATGTGTGCGCATGAATTTTGATAAATTTTAACTTTTTATAGTAGATTTATGTATATTTGGTGGTATTAAATGATAAATTACAATAGTATCTATGTATATTTTACACATTTATGACGTACTTAGCTTTTTATTTTTTTTGATATTTCTAGGCTGTTCAGTTTGTCAAGCTTTTTTCAAACTGTCATAAATTTCTGAAATATTTTTCAATATATTTATTGAAAAAAATCAACATATAAATCGACCTACTCAGCTCAAACCCATGTTGTTCAAGGGTCACCTGTACTTATTAATAGTGATATATATTTTATCTACATGTATTATAATTGTTCATATGGTTGAGTCTTGCTGTTTTTACCTATTACTTCTCTCTGTTCCTTACTCCTTTGTCCCTCCTTTTCTGTCTTCTTTTGGCTATATATATATCTTTTTTTTCATTAAAAAAATGATTTCTCTAGATATTAAACATGAATTCCTAAGTTATCATCTACCTTGGATTAATATCATACTACTTCTAGTATAATATAATAACTTGATATCAGTATACATCTATTTAACTCCCTCCCATTTTTTAGGCTAATGTTTTATTATATTTTGCCTTCACACACATTATAAGTCCCATAAAATATTACTATTCTTATTATTTATGCCTTAACAATCATCTTTCAAAGAATTTCAGAAGAGACAATATGTTTTTATTTACCCACAATTTTGCTATCTCTGTTCTTCATCCTGTCCTATAGACTTGTTTCTTCACTAAGTAATTTGTTCAGTCCAGGAATTTTCTTTAACATTTGTTTTTGGTAGTATGGGTTTTCTGGTAACAAAGTCTCTCAGGTTTTTTTTTTTTTTAATATAACAATGACTTTATTCTACTTCTGTTTTTGAATAATATTTTCACTGGATGTATAATTCTAGTTTCATTTGTTTTTGTTTTTAGTACTTTGATTTGCATTATTTCTCGTAAAAAGTCAGCCATTTTTCTTACCATTGTTTTTCAGTATGTAATGCATATTTTTTCCCTCTGGCTGATTTTGCAACTTTTCTCTTTATCTTTGGTTTTCAGCAATTTGAAATGATGTGCCTAGATATGATTTTTACTTGTTTTTATTCATCCTGCTTGAGGTTCATTGGAATTCTTGAATCTGGAAGCTGTTTTCTCCTTTCTAAACTCAGAAAAATTTTAACAATTATTTCTTCAAAAATATTTTTCTTCCTTATTCTTTCTCCCTTCCTTTTCTGGGTCTTCTAATATTATATGTTAGACTTCTTAATAGCATCTCAAAAGTTATTGATATCTCTCCTTAATTTCTTTTCTTAATACCTTATCCTACACTCTTTTAGTTTGAATAATCTCTAAAGACCTGCCTTTATACTTCCTTTATCTATATTCTACAAGGTCCACTCTGCTATGAGCTTATCCGACAGACACTTTATTCTAGAAATTGTATATTTCAGCCAACACATTTACACTTTTTTTTTACATTTTCTATTGTTTTCCTGAAGTACTTCATCTCTTTACTCATTATATCTACATTTTTCTTAAATTTCTTAATTTTTAAAATATGTGTTTTAAAAGTTCTTATCTACTAATTTCAATAATTTTGTCATCTCTGGTTTTACTTTTATTGACTATGTTTTCTTTTAATTATGGTTACATTTTCCTGCTTTTTGCAAGCTTATACTTTAAAAAATTGTATTTCAGACATTCATTGTGAACAAGTGCTTAGTCGCTCAGTCACATCCGATTCTTTGTGACCCTGTGGACTGTAGCCTGCCAGGTTCCTCTGTCCATGGGGATTCTCCAGGAAAGAATACTGGAGTAGGTTGCCATGCCCTCCTCCAGAGGATCTTCCCAACTCAGGGATCGATCCCAGGTCTCCCTCTTTGCAGGCAGATTACCAACTCAGCCACCAGGGAAGCAAAAGAATATTGGAGTGGGTAGCCTTTCTCTTCTCTAGCGGATCTTCATGACCCAGGAATTGAACCATCTGCATTTCAGGCAGATTGTTTACCAGTTGAGCCACAAGAGAAGCCCAAGAATACTGGAGTGGATAGCCTATCCCTTCTCCAGCAGTTCTTTCCAACCCGGAAATTGAACTGGGGTCCGGGGTCTTCTGCATTGCAGGTGGATTCTTTACCAACTGAGCTATCATGGAAGCCCAATCCATGAAAGTCTCTTTGATTATGGGAAAATGGATCTTCCATTCACTTGTCCTCAGACTGGTCCATTCAAAAAAACAGTCTTCCCAAACAATTAAAATATGTGTGTGCTAAGTCACTTCAGTTGTGTCTGACTGTTTGCAACCCTATCAACAGCAGCCCACAGTGTTCCACTGTCCATGGAATTCTCCAGGCAAGACAATGGAATGAGTTGCCACGCTCTCCACTAGGGGATCTTCCTGACCCAGGGATTGAACCCACATCTTTTTTGTCTCCTGAATTGGCAGGCAGATTCTTTACTGCTCTACCACCTGGGAAGCCCACTGAGGTGTGGAAATAGAGACTATGTAACCAGAAATAACACTGATATTAATCCCCTGGGTCTAGAGCTGAGATTGTTTGTCTGTTTAATAATAATATGCTAAAGATAGTGTGTTTGGAGATGTACTCAAGTTTCAGGTCTAAAGACTATGCAGGGAAGCAGAGGAGTAAAAGATCTGGGCCTGGATTATAGGCTTATTATAATAAGTTCATGGAGTCGCCAAGAGTTGGACACGACTGAGCAACTTCACTTTCACTCTTCACTTTCATGCATTGGAGAAGGAAATGGCAACCCTCTCCAGCAATCTTGCCTGGAGAATCCCAGGGACGGGGGAGCCTGGCGGGCTGCCATCTATGGGGTCACACAGAGTCGGACACGACTGAAGCGACTTAGCAGCAGTGGTAGCAGCATAATAGGTTCAACAAGAAGGCCAACAGAAAGTTGGAGAGAATTGAAACAGACTCAAAGACACAAAGAACAAACTAATGTTTGCCAGAGGGGAGGGTGTGGGAGGAGGGGCAAAATAGGTGAAAGACATTAAGCGGTACAAACTACTATAAAGAAAGCTGAGTGCTGATGTTTTCTAACTGTGGTGTTGGAGAAGACTCTTGAGAGTCCACTGGACTGTGGGGAGATCAAACCAGTCAATCCTAAAGGAAATCAACGCTGAATATTCATTGGAAGGACTGATGCTGAAGCTGAAGCTCCAATACTTTGGCCACCTGATGCAAAGAGCCAACTCATTAGAGAAGACCCTGATGTTGGGAAAGATTAAGGCAGGAGGAGAAGGGGACCACAAAGGTGGTGGGATGGCATCATAGACTCAATGGACATGAGTTTGAGAAATTCCAGGAGATGGTGAAGGACAAGGAAACCTGGCATGCTGCAGTCCTTGGAGTCACAAAGAGTCAGATATGACTGGGTGACTGAACAATAACAACAACAAGCTACTACGTATAAAATAAGCGAAAAGAATGTCATGTACTTCACAGGGCATATACTCAATGAGTATACTTAATATACTCTCCTAAGCACCTGGGCAAGTTTCTGTGCAAAACTGATGAAGAGAAGCCCACGATGGAATGTGAATTACCCTTGTAATGTTCAAGGTGATTCTTTGTTCTCACAGTAGCCCCAACTCAGCCTTTATCAATTCATTAAAAATACTGTACTGGCTGAACTTGTTTACCCACTGTGTGACTGTCCTGTTTTCCTCCTGTGCTCTGCATAGGTTAGTCAGTGCCTGTATCTTCCTTTCTCTTTGGAAGCCTCTGTCTTTCATCAGTTCTATGTCCTGCAACGTCAGCTCTCTCGTAGACTCAAAAAGGTTATGATTTTGTAAATTATTCATCTTCCTTGTTATTGTAGTAGGAGCAACGACCTTTCCTGTTTCTTACATCCTAAGCAATAGCTGGAAGCCCTTAGTTTATGAACTTTTAATAGAATCAATATCAGTTTCAGTTCAGTCGCTCAGTCGTGTCTGACTCTTTGTGACCCCATGAACCACAGCATGCCAGGCCTCCCTGTCCATCACCAACTCCCAGAGTTTACCCAAACTCATATCCATTTAGTCAATGATGCCATCCAACCATCTCATCCTCTGTCGTTCCCTCCTCCTCCTGCCTTCAATTCCTCCCAACATCAGGGTCTTTTCAAATGAATCAGCTCTTCCCATCAGGTGGCCA
Source organism: Ovis aries (assembly GCF_016772045.2). Taxonomy (NCBI): domain Eukaryota; kingdom Metazoa; phylum Chordata; class Mammalia; order Artiodactyla; family Bovidae; genus Ovis; species Ovis aries. The sequence goes on from NC_056056.1 coordinate 42,063,144, forward strand.
AAGTATTGGAGTTTCAGCTTCAGCATCAGTCCTTCCAATGAACACCCAGGACTGATTTCCTTTAGGATGGACTAGTTGGATCTCCTTGCAGTCCAAGGGACTCTCAAGAGTCTTCTCCAACACCATAGTTCAAAAGCATCAATTCTTTGGTGCTCAGCTTTATTTATAGTCCAAGTCTCATATCCATACATGACTACTGGAAAACCATAGCCTTGACTAGACAGACCTTTGTTGGCAAAGTAATATCTTTGCTATTTAATATGCTGTCTAGGTTGGTCATAACTTTCCTTCCAAGGAGTAAGTATCTTTTAATTTCCTGGCTGCAATCACCATCTGCAGTGATTTTGGAGCCCCCAAAATAAAGTCAGCTACTGTTTCCACTGTTTCCCCATCTATTTGCTATGAAGTGATGGGACCAGATCCTGTGAATTCAGTTTCATGTATGTTGAGCTTTAAGCCAACTTTTCACTCTCCTCTTCCAGTTTCATCAAGAGGCTCTTTAGTTCTTCACTTTCTGCCATAAGGGTGGTGTCATCTGCATATCTGAGGTTCTTGATATTTCTCCTGGCAATCTTGATTCCAGCTTGTGTTTCTTCCAGTCCAGCGTTTCTCATGATGTACTTTGCATATAAGTTAAATAAGCAGGGTGACAATATACAGCCTTGACAGACTCCTTTTCCTATTTGGAACCAGTCTGTTGTTCCATGTCCAGTTCTAACTGTTGCTTCCTGACCTGCATATAGGTTTCTCAAGAGGCAGGAGGGGTGGTCTGGTATTCCCACCTCTTGAAGAATTTTCCACAGTTTATTGTTATCCACACAGTCAAAGGCTTTGGCATAGTCAATAAAGCAGAAATAGATGTTTTCTGGAACTCTCTTGCTTTTTTGATGATCCAGCGGATGTTGGCAATTTGATTTCTGGTTCCTCTGCCTTTTCTAAAACCAGCTTGAACATCTGGAAGTTCACGCTTCATGTATTGTTGAAGCCTGGCTTGGAGAATTTTGAGCATTACTTTCCTAGCATGTGAGATGAGTACAATTGTGTGGTAGTTTGAGCATTCTTTGGCATTACCCTTCTTTGGGATTGGAATGAAAACTGACCTTTTCCAGTCCTGTGGCCATTGCTGAGTTTTCCAAATTTGTTGCCATATTAAGTGAGGCACTTTCACAGCATCATATTCTAGGATTTGAAATAGCTTAACTGGAACTCCATCACCTCCACTAGCTTTGTTCATAGTGATACTTTCTAAGGCCCACTTGACTTCCTATTCCAGCATGTCTGGCTCTAGGTGAGTGATCACACCATTGTGGTTATCTGGGTCGTGAAGATCATTTTGTATAGTTCTTCTGTGTATTCTTACCACCTTTTCTTAATATCTTCTGCTTCTGTTAGGTCCATACCATTTCTGTCCTTTATTGTGCCCATCTTTGCATGAAATGCTCCCTTGGTATCTCTAATTTTCTTGATGAGATCTCTAGTCTTTCCCATTCTGTTGTTTTCCTCTATTTCTTTGCATTGATAGCTGAGGAAGGCTTTCTTATCTCTCCTTGCTATTCTTTGGAACTCTGCATTCAAATGGAATTTAATAGAATATTTGCATACTATTCTTCTAATGAGTAATAGCAATGAATTTTAGAGCAAAACCAACATTTTAAAAGTAAATATTTGCTCCATGCTGAAATTAGTGACCGAAATTCACTCCAACTGGAAATCTAGTAAAATTTCTTAGATATAGATTGACTGTTATTTGTCCTGTAAGTTTCACTTGTGTCAAGTGTTAACCATAAATACTGTTTCTCTGGTGTGGGAAGGAATTAACCAGAGCACTGATTAAAATAAAGTCCAACCATCTTGGCCTGGCTTTCAAAACTCCCCTTAACCAGACACTAACTATATTTTATATCATCCAAATTTACTGCTGAAATATTCAGGAACATACAGGATGCCCTCCTTAAACATCTCCATCCTTCATTTTTTCTAATTCTGATTACCATTTATTCAGTGACTTTCCATATCAGCTCTGCCTTTCTTTTCCTTTTTTATCTATCAAGGCTCAGATGGACTTCATGCATACAGTCTTTGCCAATCAACAAACTCTTGCTGGGCACTACTTTGTCTGAACTCTATTCTAATTGACAGACATACAATGGTAACTGTGCCATACCTGCCCTCAGGGAGTGCACAGTCTTTAGTGAAGTTCTTTCCTGAACAAGTGATTTTTCTGTGATAGTGGTGGTGCTGATGATGGAAATGATAATTAGGAGGATGACAAGGATGATGACGATGATCACTAACCTTTATTGAGTACTTTGTGCCAAGAACTTTTCTTAATCTTTTCTATCTACAAGTTTTTTTAATCATCACAACCACTCTAGGAGATAGTTATTACTTTTATCCTGATTTTACGATGGAGAAATGGAGCATAGAGACTTAATAAATAAGTAAATACAATAATGATTTTTGCTTCCTAAAATATTCAGCCACATTAAATAAGGGACTGATATTTTGGGTGCTGTTTGAATATAAACTGTTTCCTTCTCCTGATAACACCCTCTTGATCACACTAAAGAGAGACTATGCATTTGTTTAAACATTTGGTGTTTTGCTGTTCTTTTTATAAATTTATACTCTTTCCTGAAGTTCCCTTTAAAGTCTGCGAACTCTGAGTAAGAAAAAGGACAAAGAGATGGTGAAGGGAAAAACCTACAGCCTCTTCTCCCAACTACAATGTCACATCACTTAAAAAATTCTCTGTGGGACTTCCCTGGAGTTCAGTGGTTGGGAGTTCACCTTCCAGGATAGGAGGTATGGGTTCGATCCCTGCTCAGGGAGCTGGGACCCCGCATGCCTCAGGGCCAAACAACAAAATATGGAACACAGGTGGTTTGTGGTAAATTCAATAAAGACTTTAAAAATGGTCCACATAAAAAAGAATCTTAAAAAAAAAACCTTAAAAAAGATTCTCTGTGGTAACCACAGTTTAGAGTCTGCTGTGGCTACAGACCTGGCGAGGCTTGCTCTAGAAAATGGGCAGGATGCCCATTAGCAGTGTTAGGTTAGGTCTAAACATCAAAGAAACAATGTAGGAATGGCCAAGAGAGGAAGGGAACAATCTGGATACATAATCATTTTTTCACAAATATTTATTCAATGGTTATTATGTGGCTGGTCTTATGAAGAGAGCCTGACATATAATGGCAAACACATCGATATGGCCTCTGCCTTCATTGTACTCGCAGCATAAGAGAATATTCCAACATTAGGTCCTTGCATCAATGAGAAAAATGCCTGTAGTTACATTAGGCCCTGAATTCCTCATGTGTCAGTAGCAATCACTACAGACGTTCAAGAGGCAGTTCTTTCTACCAACCGGTCTGACCAAAGGCAGAAGTGTCTCAGGGGTCTCAAACTACAGTAGTGGACCTGGTTTTCAGTCCTAAATCTGGAGTCCGAAGAGGGCCTGGGGACAATTTTAGCCCTCCTGTCCCTTCTTCCTCTGCGATGGGCTTGCCCATTTCCCATGGTCTGTACTCAGGCGATTCTGTTGAGACTAGTCTGCCCTGAACCCCATCTCACTTGACTCCCAGAGGGATGATTCTTCATTATGGTACCCAGCATATGCCAAAGACAGTTCTAGTTCTTGCAGGCTTCTTCCCTTAAGAGCTGGAACCTGCTTCTGGAAATTCCAGCTGCTGGCTGGGGTCTTATTCCAAGCAGATGGACCACCCAAAACCATGACATTGTTGGCTTCCTGACTTCAGGCATCACTGCTGTCTGGATGCTGCTGCCTCTGTGCCGTGTCTTCTAGCTCCAAATCCCCCCAAATGTTAGCAAGTGGCTGGTAGGAGACAGTTTACTACACTGCTTTGTACTGGTGGTTACTCCCCTGTGAAACCAACTTTTCAGATCGGGTAAGACTTCCAGCAGCAGTCCTGTCTTTCACCACTTCTTCCTCAGTTCCAACAGCCGGTTGCTAAGTCCCAGTATGCCTCTCATCAAAGCCCTCCAGAGATGTGACGAGCTTTTTTTCCTGGTTGTTAATCCTGGTTTTTATTGTCTTGTGATCTCATACTCCAATGTCTGGCACTTGATCCATTTACCTCTTCCCATTTTCCCACAGCAACATAAAGATCTATCTTCCAGAGGACCACTCAATTCTTGTTGCATGTCTTCTGACAGAATGCTTTCTAACAAGGTCTGATAACAAAAGTCGGAGTCTGTGTGTGTCAGGAGATCTGTTTTCTTGCTCTGCTGCTATCTGGCTGCGTGGCCTTGGGCAATTCAGTTCCCTTTGCCGTGACTCAATTTCCCAGATGGTAAAATGAAAACAGTTGGCCGTAAGGTTTCTGATACCTTGTAGCTCCCAAGTTTGTTGACATGAAGTTGGCAGAGAATAGCTTTTACAAGCAACTCTCAACTTGCTTTTTAAACTTCAAATGCCCATCAGAAAACAATATCCAATCAACTAATACTTCTCACCTTTCTCCAGCTTTGGATGACGTCTATTTCTATATCCCTTAATTTTGACTTCTTTGTCCATGTACTTTATACATTAAAGTCTTGAATTGATAGACTATTTATACTTTCCAGATCCCTTCATGATTGTTATCCCATTGGATCTTCAAATGGCCCTATTTATTAAGAAGGACAAGGTTTTCCAACTTCTCTTTATCTTTTTATCTTCTCTCCCTTCCCCTCCACTCCTCTCTTTTCTCTCCTACCCCTACCTCCCCTCTCCCTCTTAAGAATCAGGCTATGATGAATTTGCCCAAGGCAGCACAACTAGTTAGTGGCAGTTCCGGAACTAGAATTCAGGTCTCCTGACACCTAATTTAACAAATCTTTCACTTTTCCATGCCCCTCTCCCCTCCTCACTGAGCTTTCTATTTTTTTGCACCACTCTATTGAATTCCTCCAGTATTGCTAATGTTCCACCTTCTTCTGTGAACCAGGAGAGTTTGAGTACTCAAAGAATGGATGGCATTAATTCTCCCCTTCTTTAAGTAGAAGGTCTCCAGCGGCCAGCATGGATCACTTTTGCATGGCACCCATCTCTCTGAGCACTAAGGACTACCAACAAACATGTGATGCTTCAGTCAGCTTTTCTGATGTTTCATCACATTTAACCAGCAAACTGATGAAGCCCAAACTCTAAGAAGAGATGTCGAAGATGAACATCTGATGAAGAGACGTCAAAGGGGAATTTTAGGCAACAATGACTTAGTTTCACTGGCTGGGCCATAAGCTACCAAGGTTGCATAATTTAGAATTTTCCCAAGAGCTGAAAGAACTGTGTGTGTTCCCTACTCTTCGGTATCAGGAAGGAGGGATTAAGTGAATGTTTTCAGTTTCACAGGAAAAGGTAATAAAAATACAAGTATATTTTGGGTCAGGTTCAATTTCTGCTTGGTTCTTCCAAATCTCTCTGAAGAAAATAGATTGTAGCACAACAGAAACTTTGACACGCAAGCAGATAAGATTCTTCCTCACAACCCAGGTAGCTATCATTTCCCCAATACAAACCTAATTACGTACAATGATGAATATAGCAAGCTTAATAAAATGGGGGGAAAGTTAAAGATAGTGGGTCAGATCTGTCAGTCATAGGAAGACCATCATTAGTTACTATTTTAATGGTTCATTTGATTAAATGCTAAGCTATTGTCTTGTAATTATGTGTATTCAAGGGGAAAATCCTCAAGTTCAATTAGGACTGTATCTTTTACTGCACTATGTTTAATGAAGTCGCAACATCATTATAATAAGCAAGGAATAATGAAAATCTTCTTTTGAAATTGCAATAGAAGTATTTGCAGAGAAGTAGCTGGCATGTGTAATATGATGAGTTCCCTTAAATGGCTCAACTATTGATCAAAAAAGCAAATTATATAAGTGGATAGTGCGAGGCAGAAACATGTGGACACAGCTGGAGTGTCATGTGTCATGGTTCCAGTCATTGCCAGCTGGCGGTCACACAAAGGCAGGCCAAGCCAAACAATTACTGTTATTCATAAGAGCAAATGTGCATTCCATACACACAGTGCAGGCTTTATGAAATAACTGAGCATTCAGATGCATCCAGACAGCCGAGCTGGTTTTTTTTTTTTTTTTAATCACATGTCCCTGGGTGCCAGGCCAAAATGGCAAAGTGACTCTGCTATTCAGAAACCCTTATCTTTACCCAATTAACCAAATCACTGTGACATTTGAGAGTTCTTCATGCACTTTGCTGAGTGCGTCAAACCAACAGTCTTACCAGGCAGCAGATGCACAGCTTCTGGAAGCAATCTGCTTTCATTCTTTTTTTTTTTTTTCTTTGAGCTGTAAATACCCTGTTAGACCACTGCCCATTACAAGCCAGAGCTTGGAATCCATCTGTAAGATCCTAACATACATCTGAAATCTAGTGGTCCTGCTTGTCCTCAACTCCGTGTGTCTATGTGATGGATGGCTTCCAAAATATTGCCTTGGGAAGGTCAAGGATGGCCAAGCAGCAAGCAGTAGGGATTCATACTCTCGCTTAGGGGGAAAAATAAATTAAATGGAGAACATTCTAAAAGATTTTCTAGTAATGCACTGAAATGAGAACCCCTGCATTGCTTAAAATAAAGGCACAAAAGAAAGGAGAAGTCATATGGAGCTGCCTTTTTTTTTTTTCCCCAAAAATTTCATCTATTTTCTTAAAATGTTGCTGTAACTCCCTGCCTATTCTTTCTTTCAAAGACAAAGTCACAGGCACATGTGAAAATGTGCCATCATATTATTGTTTACAGCTGCATCAGAATAAAGAGAGTCCTGGAGAGAAAGGTTCACTGCAGTAGGTCAATGTTTATATCTCATCCCTCCAAAAAAGAGATGGGGTACTCGCACAGTCCATTAGAAATAGAACGTGAGCCATATTGGTGACAGAATTATCTAGTAGCCACTCAATAAAGAAACAAGTAAAATTAATTCCAACAAAATATTTTATTTAATTCAATGTATCCAAGATATCATCATTTCAGTGTATAATCATTAAAGTATTAGTGAGATATTTTACATTTTTTGATACTAAGTCTCAAAGCCTGATGTATATTTTATACTTATGACACATCTCAATTTGGACTAGTCACATTTCCAGAGCTTCATAGCCACAGGTGGCTGATAGCTTCTATTTTGGATGTGCAGCATTCAAAAAGGCTTTTGGAGGGTGGGGATTTTGAGTCTGTCCAAGCACTCTTTGCCCAAGGACCAAGGGGTAATGTCTAAAACACTGACTGAAGAGTCAAATACTTTGTTCCTGGTCCTAGGTTTACTGTCAAACCTCCTCCTGCATAGAAACTTCATTCGTAAAATGGAGAGGATAACATCTGCCTTATCACCTCTTCTAAGTTTTCTAAGGCTTCCCTGATGGCTCAGTTGGTAAAGAATCTGCCTGCAGTGCAGGAGACCCAGGTTCAATTCTTGGGGTGGGAAAATCCCATGGAAGAGGAAATGGCAGCCCACTCCAGTATACTTGCCTGTGAAATCCCATGGACAGAGGAGTCTGATGGCCTACAATCCATGGGGGTCACAAAGAGTCAGACGCAACTTAATGACTAAACCACCAGCACAAGACTTCAAGTTAAATAAAAGATTATTTTAAGAAATAGAAATAAACACTAAATACTATAGATTCTAGATTCAGTCTACAAATACTTCAATCATCTGATATGAACAGCTGGCTCATTGGATAAATCCCTGATGCTGGGAAAGATTCAGGGCAGAAGGAGAAGAGGGTGTCAAATGATGAGATGGCTGGATGGCACCACCAATGCAATTGACATGAACTTGGGCAAACTTCGGGAGATAGTGAGGGACAGAGAGGCCTGGTGGGCTGCAGTTCATGGAGTGGCTAAGAGTTGGACATGACTGGGTGACTGAACAACAGCAACAACAAACACTAGATTAAGCAAATACCTAAAAATTTATCAACAGTCGTTGAAAGTTCTAAAAAGCAAGGAAAATCATTCTATTTCTTAATTCTCTGTCTTGTTATTCCTTTCACAGGATAGGTTTAAAGTCAGATAGGATTTGAAAGACTAAAGGCCCCCTCATCACCAGTAAAGGTCTGGGAAGGATTTTTAAAATATCCAAGGTTTTTAAAGTCACCATGATAAAGTCTGAAGGAGATGGGAATACCAGACCACCTGACCTGCCTCTTGAGAAACTTGTATGCAGGTCAGGAAGCAACAGTTAGAACTGGACATGGAACAACAGACTCGTTCCAAATAGGAGAAGGAGTCCGTCAAGGCTGTATATTGTCACCCTGCTTATTTAAATTCTATGCAGAGTACATCATGAGAAATGCTGGGCAGGATGAAGCACAAGCTGGAATCAAGAGTGCCGGGAGAAATATAAAGAACTTCAGATATGCAAATGCACTACCTTACAGAAGAAAGAGATGAGGAACTAAAGAGCTTCTTGATGAAAGTGAGAGAGGAGAGTGAAAAAGTTGGCTTAAAGCTCAACATTCAGAAAATGAAGATCATGGCATCTGGTCCTGTCACTTCCTGGCAAATAGATGGGGAAACAATGGAAACAGTGGCTGATTTTATTTTGGAGGCTCCAAAATCACTGCAGATGGTGATTGCAGCCAAGAAATTAAAAGATGCTTGCTCCTTGGAAGAAAAGTTATGACCAACCTAGACAGCATATTAAAAAGCAGAGATATTACTTTGCCAACAAAGGTCCATCTAATCAAGGCTATGGTTTTTCCAGTAGTCATGTATGGATGTGAGATTTGGACTATAAAGAAAGCTGAGCACTGAAGAATTGATGCTTTTGAACTGTGGTGTTGGAGAAGACTCTTGAGAGTCCCTTGGACTGCAAGGAGATCCAACTAGTCCATCCTAAAGGAAATCAGTCCTGGGTGTTCATTGGAAGGACTGATGCTGAAGCTGAAACTCCAATACTTTGGCCACCTGATGGGAAGAGCTGATTCATTTGAAAAGACCCTGATGCTGGGAAAGATTGAGGGCAGGAGAAGAAGGGGACGTCAGAGGATGAGATGGTTGGATGGCATCACCAACTCGATGGACATGAGCTTGGGTAGACTCCAGGAGTTAGTGATGAACAGGGAGGCCTGGCGTGCTGCAATTCATGGGGATGCAAAGAGTGGGACACGATTGAACTGAACCAGTAAGGTCACGTTCTTTTGTATAGGGCCATTCTTTCAATGGATGATCCCCATAGAGATAAGCATTCCGGTTTTCCACTGAAACCTGGAAGCAGGCTTATCAGGTATGTCTTTACCGTTGTTCTTCATTGGTGAGATGATCTGAACATTTAGAGCCCTGCTGCCCTTTCAGCATGGCTGTCTCACAGCCCACTGTCCCTCACCTCACAGCTCCCCTGCTGTGTGGTTGTGTCAGGACCAGGGAACTGTTTGGCTTTGGATTCTCCATGTTAAAGTACATTGGCCAATGGGAATGCCAGCAGCTCTAGCCCATAAGGCACCAAATCAAAGGCCATTGACCTTTAATATCATAGTTACAATGCATGCATGCATGCATGCTTAGACACCCAGTTGTGTCCAACTCTTTGCAAATCCATGGACTGTAGTCTGCCAAGATCCTCTGTCCATGAGATTTTCCAGGCAAGAATACTGAAGTGAGTAGCCACTCTCTTCTCCAGGGGATCGTCCCAACCCAGGGATTGAACCTGCCTCCTGCATTGCAGGGGATTGCTTTGAGCCACCAGGGAAGCCCTATAGTTATGATATTTAGCATTTAACATTTCTCAAGGCTAATACTACTGGTAACAATGACTACCATCTTCATATCTCTAGATACTAACATTTAAATTCAAAATCATAATCATGAGGGCAATGTTTCTACACAGTGCCTTAAGTTTTGGAACAATTTTCGGATTGGTTACATTTACTCCTAAGTATTTTATCTTTTTCAAATGCTGCTTAAATGGGACTGCTGCCTTAATTTCTCTTTCTGATAGTTTATTGCTAGTGTAAGAAACACAACTGATTCTTGTGTATTGATTTTTTGTCCTGCAACTTCACTGAACTCATTTATTAGTTTTAATAGCTATTGGATGGAGTCTTTAGGATTACCTACATACAGTATTATGTCATCTGCAAACAGAGACAGTTTTACTTCTTCCTTTCTGCTTTGAATGCCTTTTATTTCTTCTTCTTACATAATTGTCTGGCTAAGACTTCCAGTACTATGAATACCAGTGACAAGAGTAGGCATTCTTTGTCTTGTTCCTGATCTTAAAAGGAAAGTTTTAGCTTTTCACTGTTGAGTATGATGTTAGCTGTGGGCTTTTCATATACAAAGCTGTGGGCCTTTATTATTAATATATTGAATTATGTTCCTTCCATATCCAGTTTGTTGAAAATTTTTATCATGAAAGTATATTGAATTCTGTTTAATGTTTCCCTGCACCTATAGACATGATCATATTGTTTTAGCCTCCATTCTGTTAATGTGTGTCACGTTGATTGATTTATGGATATTGAAGCATATTTGCATCCTGGGAATAAATTCCACTTGGTCATGGTGTCGGAATCTTTTGTATATTGTTGAATTCAGTTTGCTACTATTTTGTTGAGAATTCTGGCATCTCTGTTCATCAGGGATATTGGTGTGTGATTTCTTTTCTTCTAGTGTCTTTGTCTAACTTTGGTATCAGGGTAATGGTGGCCTCGTAAAATGACTGAAAGTGTTCTATATTCTATTTTTTGGAATGATTGATGTTAATTCTTCTTTAAGCATTTGGTAGAATTCACCATTGATGCCATGTGGTCCCAGGTTTCTCTTAATTGGGAGCTTTTTGGTTACAGAGTCAATCTCCTAACTAGTAATTGGCTTGTTCACATTTTACATTTCTTTATGATTTAGTATTGGTAGAGTGTATGTTTTAGGGGTCTATCCATTTCTTCTGGGGTGTGCAAATTTTTGACAAATAATTGTTCACAGTAACCTCTTAGGATTCTTTGCACTTGTGTGGGATCAGTTGTAATATCTCCTCTTTCATTTCTAATTTCATTTACTTAAATTTTCTCTCTTTTTCTCCTCATAAGTTTAGCTAAAATTTTGCATATATTTTTATCTTAAGTTTTAGTTTCATTGATCTTTTATAGTCTTTTTAGACTCTATTTTATTTATTTTCACTCTGATCTTTGATAATTTCTTCCTTTGACTAACTTTGAAAAGTGAAAGTTGCTCAGTAGTATCTGACTCTTTGCAACAGCATGGACCATACAGTCCATGGAATTCTCCAGGCCAGAATACTGGAGCGGGTAGCCTTTCCCTTCTCCAGGGAATCTTCCCAACCCAGGAACTGAACTCAGGTCTCCTGCATTGCTGGAGGATTCTTTACCAGCTGAGTCACAAGGGAAGCCCAAGAATACCAGAGTGGGTAGCCTATCCTTTCTCCAGCAGATCTTCCTGACCCGGGAATCAAACCAAGGTCTCCTGCATTGCAGGTGGATCCTTTACCAGCGGAGCTATCAGGGGGTTTAGTTTTTCTTCTTTTTCTAATTTTTGAAATGTAAAGTCAGGTTATCTATTTGAATTCTTTCTTTTTCTTAATGTAGACATTTATTTCTATAACATTCCCTATTAGAACTGGTTTTGCTGCATCCCATACTTTTTGGTATGTTGTGTTTCAATTTTCATTTGTCTAAAGATACTTTAAAATTTCTCCTTTGATTTCTTCTTTGCCCCATTAGTTATTCAGGAGCATGCTGTTTGATCCCTACACATTTTTGTATTTTCTAGCTTTCTCCTCGTAACTGATTTCTAGTTTCATACCACTACGGTCAGAAAAGATGCTTGATATGATTTCAGTCTTCTTGAATTTATTAAAACGTGGTTTGTGACCCATCTTATGGAGAATGGAGAATGTTCCATGTGTGTTTGAGAAGAATGTGCATCCTGCTGCTATTGGATAGAGGTTCTATATGTATCTGTTAGGTCCATCTGATCTAACAAGTAGTTGAAGTCCAATGTTTCCTTAATGATTTTCTGTCTGGATAGTCTGTTCATTATTGAAAATGGAATATTGAAGCCCCTTAATATGATTGTATTGATGTCTATTCCTCCCTTCCTTGTTAATATTTGCTTTATAAATTTTTGTACTTCTATGTTGATTGCATAAGTGTTTACTAATGTTATAGCCTCTTGATGAATTCATCCCTTATCATCATATAACATCTTCCCTGTCTCTTGTTAGAGTCTTTGGAATAAAGTCTATTTTGTCTGATGTAAGTATAGGTACCTCTGCTTTCTTTTGGTTTCCATTTGCATGGAATGTCTTTTCCCATTCCTCACTTTCAGTGTACGTGCTCTCTTAAAGCTGAAGCAAGTCTCTTATAAGTCCCATATAGTTAAGTCTTGCTTCTCTGTCCAACCACAATATGCCTTTTGATTGAAGAATTTAATTCATTTACATTTAAAATAGTTATTAATAGGTATGGACTTAACTACTGCCATTTTGTTAACTGTTTTATGATTGGTCAGTATTTCCTGAATGAGTGAATGGATGAATAAATGACTTAAATACTTTTTAAATGGAACTGTTTCTTACCATTTACTTTCCCAAATCATTAGTACAAAGTTTTCATTGAGTGAAATGGTTTTTTATTGCCAATAAGAGATTACAATATAATACAGTCATTTTTGAAAAATCATGCCTTAGTTTGCCACAAGGCTTTAAACCTAAAGGCAGATCAACAGAAACTGCCAGTGGTAGCTCTATTGGAAGAGTGTGACATATTAAGCTAGGTGTGTATGCGGCTTAAGACAGGGGTCCCCAAGCCCCAGGCCATGGACTAGTATAGCAGTCCGTGGCCTATTGGGACTGGGCTGCACAGCAGGAGGTGAATGGCAGGCAAGGGAGCGAAGCTTCATCTGTATTTATAGCTGCCTCCCATTGTTCGCGTTACTGCTGGAGCTCTGCCTCCCATCAGATCAGTAGGGGCATTCGATTCTCACAGGTATACAAACCCTGCTGTGAATTGTGCATATGAGGGATCTAGGTCACATACTCCTTATGAGAATCTAATGCCTGATGATCTGAGGAGGTGGAGCTGAGGTGGTGATGTTAGTGCTAGAGAGCGGCTGCAAATACAGATTATCATTAGCAGAGAGGTTTGACTGCACAGAGACCATAATAAATCAGTTGCTTGCAGACTCACATCAAACCCCCCAGATGAGATCTTCTAGTCACAGGAAAGCAAGCTCAGGGCTCCCACTGATTCTGCATTATGGTGAGTTATATGCATTCATTATATATCACAACATAATAATAATAGAAATAAAGTGCACAGTAAGTGTTCAGTGCAGTTCAGTTCAGTCGCTCAGTTGTGTCTGGCTGTTTGAGACGCCATGGCAAAACACCAGGCCTCCCCATCCATCACCAACTCCCGTAGTTTACTCAAACTCATGTCCATTGAGTCGGTGATGCCATCCAACCATCTCATCCTCTGTCATCCCTTTCTCTTCCCGCCTTCAATCTTTCCCAGCCATCAATGTCTTTTCAAATGAGTCAGCTCTTCTCATCAGATGGCCAAAGTATTGGAGTTTCAGCTTCAGCATCAGTCCTTCCAATGAACATTCAAGACTGAATTCCTTTAGGATGGACTGGTTGAATGTCCTTGCAGTCTAAGAGACTCTCAAGAGTCTTCTCCAACACCACAGTTCAAAAGCATCAATTCTTCAGTGCTCAGCTTTCTTTATAGTCCAACTCTCACATCCATACATGACCACTGGAAAAAACAGCCTTGACTTGCCAACAGACAGACCTTGTTGGCAAAGTAATGTCTCTGCTTTTTAATATGCTGTCTAGGTTGGTCATAACTTTTCTTCCAAGGAGTAAGCGTCTTTTAATTTCCTGGCTGCAATCACCATCTGCAGTGATTTTGGAGCCCAAAAAGTCAGCCACTGTTTCCACTGTTTCTCCATGTATTTGCTATGAGGTGATGGGACCAGATGACATGATCTTCGTTTTCTGAATGTTGAGATTTAAGCCAACTTTTTCACTCTCTTCCAGTTTCATCAAGAGGCTCTTTAGTTCTTCACTTACTGCCATAAGGGTGGTGTCATCTGCATATCTGAGGTTCTTGATATTTCTCCTGGCAATCTTGATTCCAGCTTGTGCTTCTTCCAGCCCAGTGTTTCTCATGACATACTCTGCATGTAAGTTAAATAAGCATGGTGACAACATACAGCCTTGACCCACTCCTTTTCCTATTTAGAACCAGTCTGTTGTTCCATGTCCGGTTCAATAAGCGTAATGTGCTTGAATCATTCTCAATCTAATTTCTGCCCTTGTCTGTCAAAGAATTGTCTTCCACAAAACTGATCCCTGGTGCCAAAAAATGTTGAAGGATGCTGGCCTAAAACATGGAACACTCGTGACTGCTTTGATTATTCATACATCCATTCATCCATTCAACACATCTTATTTGAGTGCACAGTAGGTGTTGAAGTCTCCCGTATGTACTGGAGAGATAGTGATGATCAAAACCCCTAACTAATGTTCCCTGTCCCCGTTGGGCTTACCATCTAGTCCTTCATTTCCTTTAGAATCTTGGGCACAAGATATGAAATTTCTTAGTATCTGTCAGTCAGAAGATGAAGATGGAGCTTCTGCTGTCTTTCACATTAAGAAAATTAAATCCCTTGTTTGACTCTTCCTTCCACATCCCCACTACCCCCTGATTTTAAAAGTTTACTAATAGCACTCATCCATAGAAGCAGTCCAATAGCTTGCTCAAGTTCACTGGAAATGAATCTCCCCTCCTCTGCCTTTTCCCGTAAGGAACAGCCAAGGACACTGAGGGGGAGGCTCACACTTAAACTCCAGTGAGAGGACCCCAAACCCACATCAGACACCCTGGCTTCCAGGCCTGTACACGTATCATGCACCATCTCTGGGTAAAATCTAAACTGCTTTAGTCACTTCTCAGGATGCCTGGGGCTGAGTCAGTAACTTGAGTTAAGTGAGGACAGCCCACCTGCAAATGCTCCTTCTCTTCTTTGCATGCTTTTTTTCCATGGCTCCTGACGCTTCTTGGCCACCCATCATTTTCCATTTAGTTGTGGGCAGTCTTCTTATCTTCAAAGTGCTTCCCTTCGCCTTGCAGAGGGAAGTCTACCCCTAAATAAAGTTCTTGGTTTTCTGTGTATGCTGAGAGCCCCTGCCAG
This sequence comes from Ovis aries, assembly GCF_016772045.2. Taxonomy (NCBI): domain Eukaryota; kingdom Metazoa; phylum Chordata; class Mammalia; order Artiodactyla; family Bovidae; genus Ovis; species Ovis aries. The sequence continues at coordinate 42,078,335 of NC_056056.1, forward strand.
CAGCCCAGCTGCTTTCGGACCCTTGCCACCCAGCCTCTGCCAGCATTTCCGAGTTTCCACTACAGGAATAGATCCCTTGGAAGGAGACTTGCTTCTTTTGGGCCATGAGGCCTCTTTTCTGAGAGGGGAGACAGAGTGAGAAAGCCCAGGGGAGAGCCGGCGCAGAGGTTCCATGAAAAAGGTTCTTCAGGGCTGGCTTGAACGGTGGTGTTGTGTGACAGAAGAATCCCTCAGTCTTTCTGATTTTGGCCAAGGCTCCCTGCTTCTTCATGAGATGTTGATGAATTTGTGCCTGGTTCCTCTCTGATGATTACCTCTGTGTTTACACTGTGCTGCCTCGGAGTCACTGCTGTATCTTGAATGCTCATTCAAGGAGAGTAACTCAAGGGCTGACAGCTGGTGAGGTCATTCCACAGTCTCGCCAAGGCCCGTGTGCCATTACAATGAAGTAATAATGTATTTATAACACACCTAACCGCTGATGGCTTCGATTGCTGTGGCTTTTCCCCCTGCATTTGCACAGATGTTTTTTGAAAACTCAAGGATTGGCCTCCAGAAACAACCTTCTTGCAAACAAACTCTGTCTGTTGACTCTGGCGGGTGCTTATAACGAGAGTTGTTAGCACGCGGGATTTATGTTTCAAATATCATTTTAATTTCTCAGGCAGCATTTTTACCACATGATGTTAATTCACTGGTGCACTTGAATCCCACAGCCTCTCTCTCCCTCGCCCTGCATTCTCTCTCTCTCTTTCCTTTTTTAATGAAAATATGGACTTGGTTTCTAAGGAAATATTCTCAGTGGCTGATTCATAGAAACACAGTGCATTCATTTTCCATGGAATTTACTCTGAAATGTCATAGTCTTTTAATCCGATAAATGACGTACATTTGTGGTTCATTAAGCCCCTCCCTTTATCCCCTAGTAGCATCTTTTTTGTCACACACAAGGGCTCTGCAATTAATCCCAACAGGAGCAGTTGATCTTCCTGAGAGATATAAGCTTCTTTTAACATTTATTAGGAAACAATGGGAACGCATTTAAAAATGATGGTACACACACCAGGTTGACATCAAGGATGGATTCCTGTGAGAACTGTGAAGTCAGCCTTGCATATCTTTCTTTTTCTAATATATATTTTATTTTTGGCTGCATTTGGTCTTAGTTGCTGCATGTGAGCTCTTCACTGGGGCATGCGGGCTTCTCTCCAGTTGCGACACTTGGGCTCCGAAGCAGACAGGCTCAGGAAGTGCTTTGAGATATGCAGAATCTTAGTTTCCCGACCAAGAATCGAACCCATGTCCCCAGAACTAGAAAGCCAACTCCTAACCACTGGACCACCAGAGGAGTCTCTGTAAACCTTAATATTTCCTGATAGCAGTAGGTTTGAGATAACATCTTTACTGACTTCACAATTAGCAACCAGGTATTTAAAAAAAATAAAACCGTCAGAGATTTTTGTCCTGATCCTCTCACATTGCCCCTTTCTTCTCTTTCCTTTCCTGCAATCCCAAAACATTTTATGTCTGCTTCTTAGTCCTCTGGCTGAATCAGCTCTGGAAGGATGGCATTATCTTACATAAAGGCATCCCCTTGGCTCACAAGGCTCCTCCCAGCACCTTGGTGCAAGAGTAAATATTTCTTAATTCACATGCACCCTTTCCGGTTTTTCATGAGCCCTGAAACAGGTAACATCAACTCTGAGACTTGAAACAAGAGGATAAAACCTCCCTTTTGTCTTCACCGCTTATGCTGTGTTTTCTGGTATAGATTGGCTTTTGACACACAGGTGGTGGCTCAGACAGTAAGGAATCTGCCTGCAATGCAGATTTGATCCCTGGGTCAGGAAGATCTCCTGGAGTAGGGAATGGAAACCCACTCCAGTATTCTTGCCTGGAAAATTCTACAAACAGACCATGAGGTCTCAAATTCAGACACGACTGAGAGACTAACATTTTCACTTTCTGCTCCACTAATGCTTCTTAAGCTGCTGCTGCTGCTGCTAAGTCGCTTCAGTCATGTCCAGCTGTGCGACCCCATAGGCGATGCTTCTTAAGAGACAACTCCAAAGTCCCTGCTTGGTCCTGACCCTTGACCTCTTTGAAATTCCAGACTCTCTTGAGCACAGCCTCCTGGAGCCTTCTCACCTGCTGATTTCTGCTGCACTCCCCTCCCTAGTTCCTTCTCTACCTTGCCTGCTCACTTTCTTTCTTCCGTTGTTACCTGCCTTCTGGCTCTGGTCTATACAATCTCTGGGACAATCTTTTCCAACATCCCCAGTTCTTGGTTTCAATCATATTTCTGTTTCTAGCTCTGACCCTCACTTCTCACTAATGATTTAACATGCTCATCTCTGGATGTTAGAAAGGGGTGAATTTCCCACCTGCTGCCTAACTTGTTTTCTTCCTGTAGTGAGTTCTAGCTCACCCAGCATTCCAGTCCTTTACTCAGAAACCCCAGATAGAAATCTCAGTGTCATCTTTCCCACCTCCGCCTCCTCTGCTGCAACCTCCCCTGCATTCTCATCTGCTCCTTCTCTGTATCTTATTGGTGGTCGTTTAGTCGCTAAGTCGTGTCTGACTCTTGCAACCCCATGGACTGTATAGCCCACCTGGCACCCCTGTCCATGGGATTTCCAGGCAGGAATACTGGAGTGGGTTGCTATTTCCTATTGGTGCTTCCTTTTTTTTTAACCATCATGAGACACATCAGAATCACCTCGGTGCTTCTAAAACAAACTTGCTGGGCCCTGCCCTGGAGACCGTGATTCAGTGCCTCTAGGGTGGGGCCAGGCATCTGTGTTTTGATGAAGCTCTGAGGGATTTGGACACACAACCAGGTGGAGAAACACAGCTGGAGAGACTGGCTCTTTCTGTTCCCACAGAGCCTGCCCTGGGTCAGGCGAGCAGCTCATCACCCTCCACTGGGGCTTGCTCCTGCCTCCCTGGCTTCCTTCCAGCAGTTGGATACATTGCTATAGCCAGAGGAGCTTTCTAGCTGGGCATCCTGTCGTGTTATTCCCTTGTTTAAAGATATGGTTTGCTGTTTTCCATGGGCAATTTCACACCTCTTATCATGACTGGTCCCCTCTTTCCTCATTCTTTTTCTTCCTGCGGACGCTTTCCTGATACCTTTTCTACCATCAGGAAGGTGCGCTGTGCCCTGTGGGTCATTCTTCCAGCTTCTGGATTAAAACTAGAGTTATTTTTCCAAGTCCAGCTCCAAAACCAGCTCTCTTGCCTGCTGGGGAAACCCCTCTTGGTCAGAGGCACTGCCTCCTATGGGTCCCCATGTTGCAGAGCCCCAGGTTTGCTGCTCCTCCACCCAGCTCTAATTCCCAAAAGGAGAGGGGCTCCTTCAAGGCAGGGCCCCTGCCCTCCACACTCCTCTCTGCACACACACAGACGAATGCACATCAGTTTTCAGAGAGACTTATGTGGATAGATGTTTCCAGGTAAGGGAAGTGGCAGAGTTTCCAATGCAAAAAGCTTAGAAATAATGAACTTTTTTCCCCTTCATTAGCATTTCTCTTTAAAAAAAGTTTTTTATTTCATATTGGAGCACAGTTGATTAAAATGCTGTGTTTGTTTTGGGGGTACAGCAAAGTGATTCAGTTATACATATACAGGTATCTATTTTTTTCCCAAACTATTTTCCCATTGAGGTTATTACAGAATATTGAGCAGCATTTCCTGTGCTATAGAGTAGGTCATTGTTGATTATCCATTTTAAATACACCAGTGTATACAAGCCTTCCCAGGGTGTGCTACTTACTAGAGTCACACTGCTGTGGGCAGCAGTGGGAACAAGGGCTCAGAGAGAACAGGGTTAAACCCCCAGCCTTGCCCCTTCCCTCTGTGTGATCTGGGACTAGACATTTAATATCTTTGTGCCTTCACCCCTTTGTCTGTAAAATGACGTTAATGATACGTGCTTTGCAGAGTTGAAATGAGAATAAAACGGAATGGCCTATAAGAAAATGCCTGGCCCAGCTCTGTAAGAACCTGGATGAGTGGGAAAGGATGGGAGGGAGGTTCAAGAGAGGGAGGATATGTGCACACCTGTGGCTAATTCATGCTGATGTATGGTAGAAATGAAACCAGTACTGTAAAACATATATCCTTCAATTAAAAATAAATTAATTTTTTAAAAAAGGAAACACTTGGCCCATAAGAAATACACGACAATGTCATTTTCTCTTTTTTCTCCAGGGACCAGGGTGAAGTTTAGTCAGTCCAGGAGGACACCAAAGGACAGTCCTCAGCTCCCGCAAGCCACCTGCTGCTTTGGGCTTTCTGGAGCCTGCTCACCCCTCCTTCCTACCTGCAGGGTTTCCTGTGTACGGTGGTAAAGCCAATCATGGAAGGTACAATCTGGAATCAGACTGTTTGAACTACTGCCTGACTCCAGAGAAAGTACTTAATCTGTGTAGACATCAGTGTTCTCTTCTGTAAAATGGGATAATATTACCTAACTCACCATGTTGTCATAGGAATCAATGACATATAAACACAGGGCATTTAGCTCAGTGCCTGACACAGAGGGCTGGGTGTGCGGTAGTCATTATCCCTAGGAAAGGGAGGCAAGAGTGCTGTCCAGCCCTGGCTATGCTGGTAATATTTGGGGGCAAAACCATGAAAAAAGCTATCCCTCTCTCACTGGCATTTCTTTTCAGGTTGTCTCCCAATACACTGGGGTTTCCATTTCACCACCTGACAAAAGAGTGACATAAATGCTTCTAGCCTTCAGTAAATTTTCATTGTTCTATGCAATTTAATGAAATTAATTATAGGATTTAATATAATTATACTTCTGTAATTTAACAATCCGACTCATTTTAAATTGTCCCCCTCTTGTATTTTTGCATGGAGTATGCAGCTCCTCACCCAAGTCACTGCCTCAGGCTTGACTTGCAGAGTCGAGCACTGGCTCCCTGCCCTTCTCAGGAGTTTTGGGAAACAGGAGGGGGAGAACCCTCAAGGTGTCATTGGGTCTACTCCCTTCTTGGATAATTCAAACTTGAGGCTGCACAGTAGTCTGTGTTTCTGATTGTATGCCTTTCTTTGTGTTCCTACCTGTGGAGAAAAGCATAAAGCCAAGTTCTTGTGATTCTCCTGGTGTAGCTTAATCACTAGACTTACTTGTGGCATTGTAAGCCACAGGGATCCTCTCCTCCCCATGCAGATAAAGGCCATGTCACTGGGGTCTTTCTCTGCGGGATTTGGAATCTTAGAAAATTTTTTCAACTCAAGACAGCCTAGTAATGAAAGGTTATCCCATATTGTTAAAGTAAATGACATAGGAAAAAGGTAGGCCAAGACTCATAGAATCACAATACACCATATTACATGCTGAACAACCTCCCTGTACTAGGAAATTTCATCTGGTTTGCTTTAAAGTCAAGGTTAGTTAGTTCACCCCTTCAGAATGGGGTGAATTTGAAATGCTTGTGTTTTTTTTGTCTTTGTTTTCCCTAATTCTTGTTTTTCTAAAGAAATAATCAAGCTTTGATGCTCTGCTTGGTAAGGTCCAAAGCTTGTATAAAACCACTCCTTGTAGAAGGAGACTCTTCTTTCTTTCAGAAGTTGCACAGACTGAGGTCTAGAAACACCGAGAATGGTTCATGAGTTCTATCACAGTGAAAGCTATTGTAAATCAATTAATATTTATTGTGTTTCTGGCACTGTAATTAAGTAGTCCGCCATAAACAGAACTACACTGTCAAGGTAAGCACTTCAGTGCTTACCCAGTGATTAGCACTTATTCTCATGTTTGTGTCTGTGACTGAACTCACATTGATCTCATTTATGATGGGCTTGGCTTCAAGCTCTCAAGTTCTAGGTCTGTACCACATACTTCTGATCTACCTTGGCCCAGTGGTTGCCCAAGGCACACACAGAGCATCCAACTGTGCAAGCAGATTTCATGTCTGTGCTCAGAGTCACACCTATTAACATTCCATTGGCCAAGGAAGCAATATTGCTAAGCCCAAAGTTAAGTGAGTGGAACTCCACCCATCATGAAGTCAGGGCAAGTCAGAGTGGGGAATGGGGCTGGAGGAGTTGGGAGGGAGTGATTATTTGCTGAACCATAATATTAACTCCCACATTCATCCATTTACTTTGTGTGCAGGGCAACGAGTTCAAACTTATCTACTTCCATTGTTTTAGTTAAATTGCATATGAACATAGGAGTAATGTACTCCTATGAATAATCTTCATTGTGACTCTTTAGTTTTTGTGGCATTAGCATAGAAGTTGGAGTGTGTGTGTGTGCATGCTAAGTCGCTTCAGCCATGCCCAACTCTTTGCAACTCTATGGACTGTAAGCCTCCCAGGCTCCTCTGTCCATGGGATTCTCTGGGCAAGAATACTGGAGAGGGTTGCCATGCCCTCCTCCAGGGGATCTTCATGACCCAGGAATCAAACCCATGTCTCTTTTGTCTCCTGCATTGACAAGCGGGTTCTTCACCACTGGTGCTGCCTGGGAAGCCCAAAAATTGGGGACAGAAGACCAAATCCTATCTCTGTGACTTCTGAGAGGGTGGATCTGTGGACAAATGAGCTGACCACCCTAAACTTTAAAGCCCTCATTAGAAAATGCAGACCATCCTTCAACCTGGTTTCCAACATGAGGATAAACTGAAGTATCTTGAGAAGTATAAAGTGCTGCTGAAGTTATTGTTGATTTTTTTTTCTAGTTAGCAGAATGCAAACCCCTTAGTAAAAGAACCCTCATGCTCTTTACACAGGGGAAAGGGAGGTGGTCTTGGGATAGAAACTTGGATTAAAACCTTGACTCTGTGAATTACTTGGCCTTTATGAACCTCAGTTTCCTTCTTTGTAAAACATGGGTCAAGAACATCAGCTCTGCTTACCTCTAGTTTTTTTGAGACATCAGATGAAGCAGTGGATGAAAAACACTTCCTAAAGTGTCCAATGTCATGCCACATGCTGTGGGGACTCAACATTTTGTTTACTTGTGCCACGTTTATTTGTTATCTGAATGAAGGGGAGTTGTAGAAAATTGCAGGCTTGAAATGGTTATTCTTTTATATGCAAATGAAGGCTTGGAAGAAGTGGTTTTTAAGATCAAAGTTTAAGGAAAACTGCATCTTATTAACCTGAAGGTAGAGAGAGAAATTCCGTGGAGGAGGGATAGCCTTTGCAGCAAAATTGAAGGCTGAGATTCTTGAAAAAGGTAAGCAAAGGGGTTACAGAAGTGCCAAGAGGGCTGTTTTTTGGTGATCTTACTGTGTGGCACCCAGGGTGTATTCCAATTGGTTGTTTCTGTGGATCTTTATAACCTCTGAGTTTAAACCAAGGAACCAAATTAAAGGGAGGGAGGTGAGGCTGGAGATTTAGAGCTGGTGGAAAGATAGGTCTGGATTTCATATCTCACCTGTGCTGTTCACAGGTGAAGCAGTATGACCTTGGGACAATTACTTAGCTTATCTGAACCAGGGTTTTCTCATCTGTACAATGGGATGAATATATCAGTGCTTAATTAACAGGAAGTATTGAGCACCTGATGAGCAGACAATAAGGCCACCTAGCCCCTCAGGGTCATACCTGGCAGGCCTGAGGGAAGGCAGAAATAGAAGATGAATTAGTTTCTCAGAGTAAAATAATTAATTGGTGGGGCCTCAGTGAGTTGACTCATTGGAAAAGACTGATGCTGGAAGGGATTGGGGGCAGGAGGAAGAGGGGACGACCCAGGATGAGATGGCTGGATGGCATCACCGACTCCATGGATGTGAGTTTGAGTGAACTCCGGGAGTTGGTGATGGACAGGGAGGCCTGGGCGTGCTGCAATTCATGAGGTCGCAAAGAGTCTGACACGCCTGAGCGACTGAACTGAACTGAACAGTATAGATCATCATATACAATGATCCACGACCTTTAGGAATTTCCTCTATATTCTCAGTTTAGCCCCTGGACAGTCTTTAAATATCAAAATGGTCAGCCTGTGTTCCAGATCAATTACTAAATAAGAGTTGTTGGGATTTTAGTCCAGGTATTGGTATTTTCTAAACCCCACTCCCACCCCTAGATGGTTCCCATGTGTGAATAGGCGGAGGACTGCTGCTCTGGTGAAATGCGCATCTTCCTCCTGTGGGACAAATTAGCATGGTGGTCAGGGATTTGGAAGTGGATACACCTGGGTTTGAATCCTGGCTCTTCTGCTGACTAGCTGTGGACCTCAAACTTCAATTTCTTGATCTGTAAATGGAGACCACAGTCCTTATTTAACGAAGGCTGGTGTAAATATGAAATGAAATAACCAATGTGACCATATGGTAAGTGATCAAAAAATGGTAGCTGTTGTTACTAAAAGAGGCCTTCTCTGAGCAACCACTCCTTTTAATTTGCCTGACCTTGATCTCACTCTTCTCTTTACCATATTACCTGATTTTATTTCCAATGTAGCATATTAGAGACTCTGAAGTCATTTTTATTTACTTACCATAGGATAGGTACGATGATCATAGGGATATTTTCTGTCCTGCTTGCCTCTACGTTCCCAGTACCTAAAACTGTGTCTGGTACCAAGTGCTGTTGTTGTTAGGTCGCTAAGCTGTGTCCAGCTCTTTGCTACCCTGTGGACTGCAGCATGCCAGGCCCCTCTGTCTTCCACTATCTCCTGGATGTTTGCTGAGTCGGTGATGCTATCTAAGTATCTCATCCTCTACCGCCCCCCCCCCCTTCTCCTTTTGCCTTCAATCTTTCCCAGCATCAGGGTCTTTTCCAGTGAGTTGTTTCTTTGCATCAGGTGGCCAAAGTATTGCAGCTTCAGTTTCGGCATCAGTCCTTCCAGTGAAGATTCTGGGTCTTCGATAAAGATTTGTTTGAATGAATGAAAACATAAATGTTACCCACCTTTGGAAAGTCTGATTAAAATAGTCTATTTTCCAGTTCAGATGAGAGTTTTTAACTGTTGGGTCCCCCTTAAAAGAGATTGGGCTTCCCTGGTGGCTCAGATGTTAAAGAATTTGCCTGCAAGGGTTTGATCTCTGGGTCAGGAAGATCCCCTGAAGAAGAGAATTGCAACCCACTTCAGTATTCTTGTCTGGGAAATTCCATGGACAGAGGAGCCTGGCAGGCTACAGTCCATGGAATTGCAAAGAGTTGGACATGTCTGAGTGACTAACACTGTGTTTTGGGTTTTGTTTTTTTTTTTTTTTTTACTTTTTTCTAAAGGAGATACTGAAAACAAACAAAAAATTAGAAACTCAGTGTTATGGGCTTAGTGTAGTTCTGGAGAGAGTTCTGGGAGAAGGCTGTTCCTAACAGCCCTTTCTCTGCCCTGGAGGCTGGAGGGAGCTCACCTGGTTTTCTTTTTCTCCCAGATTGACTGCAGACAGGAAGATTCAGAAGAAGCTCCCCTGCCCCCAAAATGGACTGCATCCCAAATCACTGGGGCAGAGGGGGATGGTGGGGTGGGGGGGGGGGGTGGACTGTGAGAAGCCACATTGTTCTCTCTCCCATCCTCCTCAGAGAGATCTTCCACCTGCCTTCTCAGGAGTCCACCTGTGTCTGTCAAACATTCACTCACCTTCTGTTAACCCTTGAGCTTTTCAGAGCCAGCAAGCCTCTTAAAGAGGAAGAAATGCTTCCAGGCAGTCTATGTGAATACTTCAAAATTTACAAGCTTGCGCTCATTGGCACACTCAGGTGGATTGCTTATACTGTAGATTTAAGCCAAAGAGAAGGAGGTGGCGGGGATATAAGTCAAGGATGTGAATAATCACAGTTTGAAGGTGGCTTCCATCAGTTGCTCAGACCAGAACTCCACATGGTAGATGCTACATTTGGCCATGACTGAAACTCTAAGAGATCCCCATCTTTCTTGAATCAAAGATTATAAACCTGGGAAGGACTTTAACGTTTGTCTTATAAAGTGTGACCCCTTCAGTTTTACAAATGGGGAAACTGAGGCTCATAAGAGTTTAAACCTCACGTGCAAACTGCCCCTATCTGGTTACTTTGGACCCAAGACTGAGCTACCAGGCTTCCCTGGTAGCTTGGATGGTAAAGAATCTGCTTACAATAATGGAAACCTGGGTTCTATTCCTATGTCAGGAAGATCCCTTGGAGAAGGGAATGGCAACCCACTCCAGTATTCTCGCCTGGAGAATCCCACGGACAGAGAAGCCTGGTGGACTACAGTCCATGGGGTCGCACAGAGTTGGACATGACTGAGCAACTAATACTTTCACTTTCAAGACTGGAATCTCAGTCTTTCAGCTCCGGGTTCACCCATGTGTCTATGACCCCCATGTCTACCCTCTTCATTTACTGAAAAGGAGCAGAAAGAGACAAGAGAGTTTGACATCTTGATGGAAACAGAGTAAAAGTTTTGGATCTTCTGAAAACTGAAGCTGAAAAGTGGAGAGATAGGACAAGGGTTTGAGGAAAACAAATGACCCAGGTGAATAGGTATTTGAGCCTTGAAGTTACTTTCTGATAAACCTGGGCAGCAGAGAGTGATTTCCCTGCTGTAACAAACCATCCAGGCTGTGTGGGAAAACACAGTTTATTGTTGTTATTTGTTTCCCTGTTGCCTGGAGCCATCCTTGGGTATGGAGAATTTGTACTTGTCTGAAACTCAGTGGAACGTTGAATATTTCACTTGAGTGATTCTCTGGGAAGGTTGGGACCCAGCCAATGGTGTGATAAAGATACCATGAGCGAATCCAGCCTCTTTGTCTATGTTTTGTTCTCTTTACCTCACACTTATGTTTGCTGGTCTCTCAGGTCAATCATTTTGTTCTGAGAAAATTTCCTGTGCTCTCTGTTACCCCTGTGTTATTTAGTATGAGGCAGCTGATGAGCTCAGTGCATTTACAAAGTGCTCTGCCATCATTTTTGTAAGCTCTCTTTACCAAGCCACCATGGAGAGCACTGAGACACAGACCCAGAGATAGTCGAAACCACACAACTTCGCAGCAATTTGTTGTCCTAATCAACACCCAAGTCAAACCGATTAAATCTATATTTTATGAGCTCTATTGATTCGCGTTGTTCTGGAGTCTATCATAAAGGTGAATTTTATTGGTAAATTGTTGTCATTATTCCTGGAGTGAGACCATCTTATGATTCTTCTGATCCTTGGAAAATACAACCAACCAAAATTGACTCAAGAAGAACAGTAAAACAGAACAGAGCAAGGAATAAGTTCAAAATGCTATCAAAGAATTGCTTCTGAGGGAGATTTTAGCTCAGGTTATTCTTCCAAGGGGATTTTTCAAAGTTTTAATGAAAATTCCCATTGTGTATAAGCCATCTAAAGCAAAGAAAGAAAACCAGTGGGTTGATTTTTTAAGGCTAATATCTTACTACTAAAACCTGACAAAAATGACATTAAAAAAAAGCCACAAATCAATCTCACTCATGATTAATGAGAAGCAATAATTCTAAGTAAAACACTAGCAAATTGAATATAGTAATGTATGAAAGAATGATCATCATAAACAAATAGAGCTTATTAAATGATTTCCCTGGTAGCTCAGTTGGTAAAGAATCCATCTGCAATGCAGGAGACCCTTGTTTGATTTCTGGGTTGGGAAGAACAAGGAGAAGGGATAGGCTACCCACTCTAGTATTCTTGGGCTTCCCTTGTGGCTTAGCTGGTAAAGAATCCACCTGCAATGCAGAAGACCTGGATTCAATCCCTGGGTTGGGAAGATCCCTTGGAGAAGGGAAAGGCTACCCACTCTACTATTCTGGCCTGGAGAATTCCATAGATTGTATAGTCCATGGGGTCGCAAAGAGTTGGACACGACTGAGCAACTTTCACTTTCACTTTCACAGACAATGTACTAGTATAATAAGTCAAAGAAGAAAAATATGACAATCCTTACAGATTTTGAAAAGCTAAAATTAAATATTCATTAGTAATTATTCAGAATCATAGATTCCTAAGAACAGAGGGAATTTTTTTTAATTTAATGCAGAAAATCTAACTCAAATAAAAAGACAATGCCATTAGTAAGGCTAAAATGAGGCATTCTTGTTAGTTCAGGAGCAAGGGAGGGTCTGCCAGGAACAAATGAGCAAGTTCAAATACACATTAAATAAAATTGCATTTATAATAGAAAAATACTTAGAAAATATGTAGCATAAAGATTACATTTGCAACAATAATAATAAGACACAAGCTATCTAGGAATATATTTGCAGGATAATTTGGCATTTCAAAAAAGAGAAAAAAGACCTACCTAACTTCACTGACCGTCATAAAAGAATTGTGACTAAAAGGAATGGTACTAGTATATCCATGTATTTACTGATTCAATATTATAAAATGTTAATTTCCTTAAATTAACAGACATGTTTCAAGTAATTACAAAAAAGAGTCCATGTTGTAGTTCTCATTTTACTTTGGAGACAGACTTTGAGAAAATGAATCTAAAGTTCATCTGGAATGACAGTGGATAAAAATCCTCCCAGAAATTTTGAAAAACAGAAAGTAATAGAAACAGAAAGTACTGAAGGGGAACATTTGTGTTGCACAATATTAAAGTACTTTATTTTTATAATAATAAAGTGATTGTATACCAGTGTAAAATTGACAAACAGTTGTCTAGAAGGAAATAAAGGGTCCAAAAATTATATTTAGAAAAGGTAGCGTTTCAAATCAGTAGAAAAAGGAATTCTTTTCACAAAAGAGTTCTCAACAAGTTGATTATTTGAAAAAATATTACAAAATAAATGATAATTTGATTAAAAATTGAGTATACATATAATATCATATGATACCTAGAGAAAGGTAAATATCTGGGTATGAGAGAAAATAACTTTTGTCTGTTAGATTATATTAGAAAAGACTGTGTTGGCTATAAAAATTTAACAGCTTCTGTATGTAAAACAAAATGTCAAAATTAACTTTTTTTCCAAATGCCATCCTAAGTCCACAATAGCCTTAAAAACCCAACTCAGAAGCAGCTCAGTGTTTTGTCCTGTGAATTTTGAAAACAGCCTTTCTCCTGTGAATTTTGTCAAAAATAATCAATTGTTTAATATCACAATTTCCTGGGACAGCAGTAACACTAGTGAAGTGAAGTGAAGTCGCTCAGTCGTGTCTGACTCTTTGCGACCCCATGGACTGTAGCCTATCAGGCTCCTCAGTTCATAGAATTTTCCAGGCAAGAGTACTGGAGTGGGTTGCCATTGCCTTCTCCATGGGATCTTCCCAACCCAGGGATTGAACCCAGGTCTCCCACATTGCAGGAAGACACTTTATCGTCTGAGCCACCAGGGAATTTTAAACACTTAAACACACACAAACAAACTTAAAGACAAAACAAACTTGGACGTGAAAACTGGAGGATAAGATGTCAGTTGAGGATTTTGAAAAATTCCAGCATATTACTGGGAATCTAGATTGTCACCTGCTTGAGAAGGGCTGTACACATAACCAAGAAAGATCTGAAAATGTCTTAATATTTCACTTCTGGCTGATCTTGAGCCTGCACAAGCAGGAAGTGAAGACTAAGGCAGAGTTGTCAACAGCCCAAGTATTGAAGATGTGCCTCAATGTGTCCAGCATAGCTCCTTGACAATGGCTAGAGGACTTACTATTTTAAGGCATTTGAAGAATCCTTGTCCAGACATTAACTGACCTATGCTGACCAAGCTGAGATTCAATGGATACACAAAAGAATACAAACTTTATAGAATTCATTCATGGAAATCACTAAAAAAATAGCAGTGACAATGAACATTGCTGTAAACATAGCATAAAGCAAACAGTATTCAAAAAGTAATTGACCAGAAGTTACAGCAACATTAGACAAGAAGTAAACTCCTGATTAGTGTAAGTGTACTGAGACAGCATAATCCAAATGGCAAGTTATCCCTAAAAGACTTATATTCAATTTCAATGCAGAAACACAACAGAAAGAGACAGCTGGAACATTTTAAATGATACAAGTGTCATCTTTGTTTTTAGAGACCAAATAGGAAGCAATTGCTCTTGGATGGAGAGCTCTGCACCAGTATTATATCAGTTCTAATACTTAGATGTGATCCCTTTCCTGTGAACCCACTTGGACTTGAAAAACCTCCTTGAACTGAAAAGGACTGGGCAAAGTAGAAGAGGGAGAAGAGGAACTTTAATCCTAAACTCTTCAGAGGCCCAGTGATCTTCTGATCGCTATGCTTTGTTAATAACCTGATTAGGAGAGAAAAAGAGTTATCTATAATTGTATATTTTTTAGTTGCAGCATGTTAGCTAATGATTTGTTAATAATTTAATCAAGTTCATTCTATACTGTAGATTGGACTTTCCTAAATTATTTACTTTATCCCCATGAAATTACCCCTCATCTGGCTTTTTTCCACCATAGTAAATTGAGTGATGTTTTTCAGTTTCTTGTTTTCCCCTTCCCAATAGCTAAATATTGTTACTTTTCTTTTGTAGACTCTTTGAGTAAGCTCATCCAAGTTCATTGCTTTGAATACCAGTCTGTATCTTGATGATTCTCAAAGTATACGACCAGCCTCATCCTCCCATGTTTACTCTGAAACAGTCACATTTGATAACCAATATATATGTAACTCTTCTAAAACAACATGTATTAATTCTTATCCTACCAGATCCTCTTCCCCATTTCAGTAAATGGCAGCACGAGTCACCTAGTTTCTCAGATCAAAGATCTAAGAGTAATCCTTTATTTATCTCTTTTCTCACATCCACATCAGTAAATCCTATTGACTGCCTCCAAAGTGAGTCTTTTCTCCCCATCTGCACTGCTGCAACTCTAATTTATCTGCCACCATCTCTTATCCTGATCTTTATAAAGTCAACTGGGACTTCCCCAGTGGCTCAGCTAGTAAAGAACCCACCTACCAATGCAGGATATGCAAGAGATGCGGGTTCAGTCTCTGGGTTGGGAAGATCCCCTGGAGAAGTAAATGGAAACCTGCTCCAGTATTCTTGCCTGGAAAATTTCGTGGACAGAGGACCCTGGCTGGCTACAGTCCATGGGGTCACAAAGAGTCAGACACAACTGAGTGCTTACACACACACACGTGCACCACTTCTTTTGAAAATTTTAGAGGCATCTGCTAAATTTGAATAATTCATACCCCAACTGACCCAGCAGTTCAGCTCCTATATACATACAGCAGAAATGCAAACATATATCCACCAAAAGACATAAACTAGAATGTCATTATTCAAAACAGTCCCAAATTGGAAATGTAGATAAAAATCCATTTATTTACAGCAAAATGGATAAATTAACTTATGGTATAATCCATAAAATTATATACTACATTACAATGAAAATGAATATAATTCACAACCATGTACAATAATGTAGATAAATCCCATAAACACATTTCAGTTCAGTTCAGTTCAGTCACTCAGTCATGTTTGACTCTTTGCAACCCCGTGAATCACAGCATGCCAGGCCTCCCTATCCATCACCAGCTCCCGGAGTTCACTCAAACTCATGTCCGCTAAGTTGGTGATGCCATCCAGCCATCTCATCCTCTGTCATCTCCTTCTCCTCCTGCCCAAAACCACAGAAAATTGATGATAATGAGAATGTACAATATGACTACATATATACACAGTACAAAATATGGAAAACCAAGTTATACTTTTAAAAGTAAGGATATCCTTGGAAAGTGTAAGTGGTGTGAACAGTGACTGTAAGTGAGAAGAAATTCTGTGGTACTGATGATGTTCTTGATTTGGATGCTAGTTACATTGGAATGTTCTATTTGTGAAAATTTATCAACTTGAATACATTTGCATTTTCTGGATGTAAACTATATTTTAATTAAAATTTAAACAGGCTTTTCCTAAAAAATAATTCACAGACATAAATATGACATAAAGCTGTAAGAGTCTTAGAAGAAAACATAGGTGTATATCTTCATGACCTTAGATAAGACAATAGTTTTCAAAATATGTCACCAAAAGCAAAAGAATGCAAGAGAAAAGTACAAATAAATTAGATTTAATAAAAACTTTAAAATTTTATGCTTTAAAAACACAATTATAAATTGAGAAGATAATCCACAGACTGGGAAAAAAGTGTTTGCAAATCATATATCTGATCAGAGACTTACATCAAGAATGTATAAAAGATTTATACAACAGTACAAACACACAACCCAATTTAAAAATGGGCAAAAGATTTGAATAAATCTTTCTCAAAGAATGTATACAAATGTCCAATAAACACATGAAAGATATTCACCATTTTCATTAGGGAAATGCAAATCAAAACACAATGAGATACAACTTCTCACCATGGATGTTTATAGAGTAAAAAATATAATATTATATAAAGATGAAGAATACAAAGTATTGATGAGGATTTGAATAAATTAAAACACTGCTGGGCAGAATGTATAGTGGTGCAGTCACTTTGGAAACAAATTTGGCGGCTCATCAGGAATTTAAACATAGTTACTATATGACCCAGCAATTCTTCTCCTGAGTGTACATGCAAAATAATTGAAAACATATGCCCACACAAAATCCTGTGCAAAAATGTTCATAGTAGCATTATTCATAATAACTCAAAATGCAAACAACCCAAAAGTCCATCCAATGATGAATGAATTTTAAAAAATGTGGTATGTCCATACAATGAAATATCATTTGATCATAAAAAGAAATGAAGTACTTAAAGATGTAACAGCCTGGATGAGCCTTGAACACATTATGTTAAGTGAAAGAAGCCAGGCAAAAGCATAAATATTGTATGATTTCATTTATATGAAATGCCCAATAGGTAAATCTATAGAAATAGAAAGTAGTTTAATGGTTGCCAGAGGAAAGAGAGAATAGGGTATAGGGAGTAACTCAGTGGGGACAGGGTTTACTTCTGGTGGGTGATGAAAATGTTCTGAAATTAGACAATGGTGATAGATCTCAAACTCTGTATTTATTTTGTATATGAACTTTATCTCAACAAAGATGTGACTTTAGAAATAGCTCATGTGACAAATTGCTTTGAGTGAATAAATCAGCAATTAAAGAAAGACAGATAATAACCAGCATTGAAAAAGAGATGGTGAAATCGTTGTTCTTACAGGTTGCTTTCTGGAGTCATGAAGAGTATTTTTCCACATGTATCAATAACTATAAAAGTATTATGTCCTCTCACACAGTATTTGTATATGACAGTCTATGTATATGATCAAATGGTTAGGCCCCCTCAAGCCACATTTTGTCCAAGTATGTCCATTGAGAAACTGAAAATAATATGTATGATCTTTTAAACGAAAATTGGCAACATAATTTTGTGTATGTTCCTAAGGTAGAAATTCTGTGTGATCTTTAAAATCAAATTGTTGAAGAATATTTAATGACTTGGTATAGTGCTTGTGATATAAAACTATTAAGTGACAAGAAAGCAGCATGCAGAAGTTTCTGATTCTTTTGTGTAAGAGAGATACAGAGATATGAGATATAGAAAGAGAGAGAGAAAGGAATGTGAAAGCAATCCAAAGTATTTAAAGTAGACTTTTAATCACTTTTAATCAGAGGTGATTAATGCATCTGTTAATATGGGCTTTCCTGATAGCTCAGTTGGTAAAGAATCCACCTGCAATGCAGGAGACCCTGGTTCGATTTCTAGGTTGGGAAGATCCCCTGGAGAAGAGATAGGCTACCCACTCCAGTATACTTGGGCTTCCCTTGTGGCTCAGCTGGTAAAGGATCCACCTGCAATGCAGGAGACCTGGATTTGATCCCTGGGTTGGGAAGATCACCTGGAGAAGGAGAAGGCTACCCACTCCAGTATTCTGGCCTAGAGAGTTCCATGGACTGTATAGTCCATGGGGTTGCAAAGAGTCAGACATGACTGAGAAACTTTCTCTTCACTTAATGTGTTAAACTGAAAAATGGGCAAAATAAAGAAAGTACTCTAGGCTATGCACAATAAAGAAGCACAATAAAGAAGAACTGTTAGGGGCTGTGTTTTATACTTAGTATTCTGCTTATGGTGCCTTTCATTGGATTTCTTTCCCCAACTTCATTTAATTTAGTTCAATTAAACAAATATTCACTAAGAACCTATTAAATGGAACACCTTGCTCTGGGTACAATAGCAAACATAAAGATGAATATGTAGGTCAGTAAGAGAAGCATTGACCACTGGGTCGAACCAGAGTAAGAAGACAGATAAGAGAATAAGAAAGGGGATAAAGAAAACTTAAGGGTGAAGATGAGATAGAAGTGGAGGTGCAATTGTGAGAGAAAGAGAAAAAAAGGAAAGAAGGTTGTTGCTTCAGTCCTTTGGGACATTTCTGAGGGTTGATGAGATTGTCATGATAGCCTGCCCACTTCCAAAATAGAGAAATAGCTGATAGAGGGGAGAGAGTGAAGGTCCTTTTTAGGACATTGCACTAGAATGCTGAAGTCGTGTGAATGAAAACAGATAACTAGGAAAGAAGGCTGTACACTTGCTGTTGAAATCTAAGCCCCTGGTGTGGAGTAGGTATTTAATAAATACCTGTTGAAAGAATGGAATGAACTGCAAGTGTAGAAAAAGATATGTAATATTGGGGAAAAATTAAAAAATGATCACACGGACTTTCAAGAGGGAGGTTTGCTGAGGGACAGTGAGAGTCCAATGGTCTGTGAGCTGAGTGCATCGTCTAATTCCTGGGTGCCTGAAGAAAAAGGAGAAATAGCTTTTGCCTCCAAAGAGGCTTTTCCAGGGACAGCCAGGGGTTGACTGAGGTGAGGAAGTTGGAAAGAACCTTAGAGGAAAAAGTAAAGATGGAAAGCTGTCATGTGGATTCCAGGAAGGACCTTATTCCAGGGTGATCTAGAGTAAAGATGGAGGTGAATAACTGTGTGGGGTGGGGATAAGATGGGCAGAGATGCAGGGAAGGAACTGGGGAAAATAGCATAAAAGATACAGGAAGTTGGAAGCTAAGTCTGAGAATAGTTCAGTTCAGTTCAGTTCAGTCACTCAGTTGTGTCCGACTCTTTGCGACCCCATGAATTGCAGCACGCCAGGCCTCCCTGTCTGTCACCAACTCCCAGAGTTCACCCAAACTCATGTCCATTGAGTCGGTGATGCTATCCAGCCATCTCATCCTCTTCGTCCCCTTCTCCTCCTGCCCCCAATCCCTCCCAGCATCAGAGTCTTTTCCAATGAGTCAACTCTTCGCCAAAGAGGTGGCGAAAGTATTGGAGTTTCAAAGAACACCCAGGACCAATTGCCTTTAGAATGGACTGGTTGGATCTCCTTGCAGTCCAAGGGACTCTCAAGAGTCTTCTCCAACACCACAGTTCAAACGCATCAATTCTTCGACACTCAGCTTTCTTCACAGTCCAATTTTCACATCCATACATGACCACTGAAAGTAGAAACAGTGTCAAATAAGAACTAAAATCAGTTCTCACATCTCTTCATCTACCTCCCGAATGTTTGTTTGATTGAATAAGGCCTTGTAGCATCTCCACTGGGAATGGAATGGGATGACCAAACATAATGCCTTTTTTTCCTAAGCAGTTGGGCTTGTGCTTCACAGCAATAACTGATATAAACATATAGTTTATCTCTTGACCCTTTTTACTCATCCTGCCAACCCCCTAACGCCCTCTGCTTTGGCAGCCACCAATCTGGTGTCTCTAATCTACGAGTCCTGCTTTGGTTTTTAGATTTCACATATAAGTGATATCATATGGTATTTGTCTTTCTCTGTCTAACTTATTTCACTTAGCATAATACCCTCAAGGGCCATCCTTATTGTTGTCAACTGCAAGATTTTGTTCCTTTTTTTATGTCTAAATAGAATTGCACTGTGTGTGTATGTGTGTGTGTGTGTGTGTGTGTGTGTGCATGTGTTTGTGTATCCCACTTTCTTTATCCATTCATCCATTGATGGACACAAGTTGTTTCCACACGATGACTATAGTCAATAATCTTGTATTGCTTATTTGAAAGTTGCTAAGAGTAAATCTTAAAAATGTTCATAATGAGAAGAAAGATTTTGTAACTTCGTATGGTGACATATGGTAATTAGACTTATAGTGGTGATCATTTTGTAGTGTATACAAATATTGAATCAGACTATGTTGGGTATATGAAGCTAATACAATGTTAAATGTTAATTATACATTAATTTTTAAAAGCATAGCTTATATTTGCAAAGCATTTACTCGATGTTGGACATTGTTCTTTTGTTTTTCAGAAACTCTTCTTACAATAATATATACATTAATATATTAATGTATTTAATCCTCTCAGTAACTCTACTAAGGTAGATACTATTAACAGCCTCATTTTATAGATAAGATTACACAGATATGTTAAGCAACTTGCCTAAGATTCTACAGCTTGCAAATGGAGGAGTTGAGAATCTAAGCCAGCTACTCTTGATGCCAGAATCTATGCTCTCATTTCTCTGCTGTTCAGTATCTCTAAGGTTATATAGAAGCGATTATTATCCTGTGACAGTCTCATATATCAGCAAATCAGTGGGCTCTAAAGATATTACTAAGTAGTTGCAGTGATATTTCTGAGGCCACTCTGTGGCTTATTTATTCATCATAGAAAAATTTGAACTGATTTACCTAGTAAATATTTCTCCCAGTGTTAGTTTAGAATCAGAAAATTAGAGGGTAATGGATGAAGGTTGGAGGCAAGCACTATTGCTATAGCAAAAAATGACAATTAAAGGCAAAAATAGAAGACATGAGAAATGAAGAAGGAAAAATACAAACACTTGAAAAAGTGATTATTCTGGATAGATCACATGAAAAGAAAAGTGAGGCCCTGATAATGGGTTGGAAGGAGACAAAGAATATAGCTTGGCATTCTCTAAGAAATCAATAAGCATCTATGATTGGATGTGCACTGAAAGAGGCCCAACAAAAGAGCTTGGAACAGGATGAATCAGAACAAGGAGGCAAAAGGAATTCTTAAAAATGGATGTGTCTAACCCACAACTCTGGTTGATGTGCTTTCTATAATGTTAAGCTCTTCTGTGGACTCAAACCTTCAGTGAAGTCTTAATAAATATAAAATATACAAGAGACTGTGTGATTATGTTTTTAGGGGAATGAAAAAGGCTGAGACTAGTCTGGATGACTTGGAGAACTTTCAAGGGACGATAAACCCAATGAGATAAAAAATTCAGGGGAAGCAGAAGGTTGGCACCAAAAATATGTGAACATGAGAATTTGTAGACTCTGTAATTTCACAGAAATCTTAGCTAGGGCATTTGTTTTCCATAGAACATGGGATACATGGCTTAAGTTAGTTTTCCAGAGATCTGAAAGGACAAGGAGATCTTAGTTCCATCTGACTTGTCCTCGTTGGTCTTTATTAGATTAGTTTTGACTGTTATCATCAGTGCCGGTGAGCAGAAGGGCCGTGAGTGATGTGCGTGGTCGTATGGTAAGTCATTTCAGTTGTGCCTGCCTCTTTGCAACCCTATGGACTGTAGGTTGCCAGGCTCCTCTGTTCATGGGATTCTCTAGACAAGAATACTGGAGTGGGTTGCCATTTCCTCCTCTAGGGGGATCTTCCTGACCCAGGGATCGAATGAGTGTCTTCTGCTTTGCAGGAGGATTCTCTACTGCTGAGCCACCGGGTAAGTCCTGCCATGAGTGGTAGGGAGGGTATATAAGATTAAGTAATAATCTTAGGCCTATGATTACTACTTAGGAGGAGTAATCATAGGCCACATTCTGTAAGATCTTGTTATCTATGACAAACAGTATGAGATTGGTACTCAGACACTCAGTCATGTCTGACTCTTTGTGACCTCATGGTAACCCACCAGATCCCTCTCTGTAAGGGATTCTCCTGGCAAGAATATTGGTGTGGGTTGTCATTTCCTTCTCCAGGGTATCTTCCTGACTCAGGGATCCAGCCTGTGTCTCTTACGTCTCCTGCATTGGCAGGCAGATTCTTTACCACTGCTGATTCCTGAGAAGCCGAGGAGATTTGTTTTCCCTAAGTACAAGGGGAAGCTGTTGGAGGCTTTTTGGCAGAGGAGAGACACAACTTGTGTTATTTTTAAGAGCATCACTTAAGCTACCTTGTGGATTTGTTCAGAGGTGGAATCAAGAAGACTAGTTAGGAAGCTATTAACATCAACCAAATGAGAGAAGGTGGGGGACTTGGAGTAAGGTGCTAGAAGAGAGGGTGGTCTGGGATTCAGGATATATTTTGGATTTAGACTCAATAGAATCCATCGATGGACTAGAATTGTAATAAAGAGAAAGAGAGATGATGCCTAGATTTTTGACTTTAGCAAATGGGTGCATAGAGGCTGAATTTGCTATGAATGGCAAACCAGGAGAAGAGACTTGGTTAAGAGAAGTGTATTTTATTCACTGCAAGATGGAAGGCTACTTTTCAAATCCAAGTGTGAGCCAAGGACTTGGGAGTAGAATGGAGACCAAAAGAACAATAAAAGAATGGATTAGAGAAACTTCTTCAAAAGGAGGCATGGAAAAGACTAGAGGGTTAGGAATCTGAATACCAGGCAGGGGAGGGGAGGGAGTCATCCTCGACTAATCATGACTACATGAGCCACTCTTGCCTGAATGAGGATGTTGGCTTAGAGATGTGAAAGGATTTATCTAAGGTCATCTAGCCAGGGGCAGACTTGACATTGGAACCCACATGTCCTGACTCCTGTGGTAAGACAGTGGGAGTTGATATCTACTGAAGACCCATTGGTATTGGTGTTGGGTACTGGACTTCATAGGATTTCCTTTTTCTGTAATTTTTTTCATTTTTATTAGAGTATAGTTGCTTTACAATGTTGTGTTATTTTTTGCTATATAGCAAAGTGAATCAGCTATACATATATCCCCTCTTTTTTGGATTTCCTCCCTATTTGGGTCACCACAGAGTACTGAGTAATTTCTTGTGTTACATAATAGGTTCTGATTAATTACCTATATTGAATCAATAGTGTACATATGTGAATCCTAATTTCCCAATTCATTCCACACAGTCTCCTTTCTCCCTTGGTATCTATTTATTTGTTCTCTATATCTGTGTCTCTATTTCTGCTTTGTAAATAAGGTCATCTATACCAATTTTTTCAGATTCCACATACACATGCTAATATATGATATTTGTTTTACTCTTTCTAACTTAACTTCACTCTGTATGACAGTCTCATAGGGTTTTTTAATTCAATACTGTTAACAACCTTAGGTCCTTAGAGTGTTATCATCTATCTCACTTTTTTAGGTAAGGAAATGAGTCTTAGAGAGAAAGGTAACTGTTCCTTATGCAAACACACGTATTAAGGGAAATTTCCATAAGAATAGTCAAATAATTTCAGGCCTTAAAGATGCCCAGCTCTCTCACATTACAGATCAGGAATCTAGTCCCTGGGAAGGTAAAGTAACTTGCCTGTATTCCTCAGTGGCAGAGCTAGGATTTGAACGTAGCATAACTCTTTGCTCAATGCTTAAAATCATAGGATTTCTAAATACAATTTTTTCCAGATATTTGCTTAAATTGTCATGTGGGAGAGAATTGAACATATTATTAAAATCAATATAGACTTCATTTTCTAATTTCCACCAATTCACTGTATAGGAGGAGGAGACTTCAATAGTTTTTATAATATCAGAGTGCTCACTCCCTAATACTCTGTCCTAGTCTCTGTGTTGAAAAATTGATTTTGTGATGATTCTTTATTAATCAGGTCAATAAATTAAACTTACAGGTCTATTATTCTAGGTCATTCTTGCTCCTCTACAAAGAGCTTTAGCCATTGCCCCTTTCCATATATTACTCAGAAGCTTCCGTTCGCCTATTCAGAATATAACATCTGAAGCTCTTGGCTGAGCACTGGTGACCTCCCTTCCACAACCCCATTCACTATTATTGCCTTTGTTGTTTTCAAAGACTATGTGCTATGATAACTACTTCCTTTTAGTCTATGGAAGGAGATGCTGCTTCCGATCTCTGACTGACAAAAGAGGATATTTGAGAATTCTAAAATATCTTGATTGAGTTCTTAACCTTGGGCTACATTCCTAGTTTGGGGAACTATAAAAATATGCCAGAAAATCATATTCTTCCAATGATTTCCAAATTTACTCCAGAGTTATCTAGGATAAAAATAAATTTTCCAGACCACTCACATCCAAGATGAAATATTATTACTTAGAACATGTGTTTGGTTCTGCAAAGAAATATATTGGGGGTGATTTGAGTACAAATCCTGCTACTGTAGTTTCCTATTTAAACTAAGCATATTAGCTCCTCTTTTCAAACATACCACTCAATTTCAGCCCTGCTCTGATAATAAGAAATGGGGAAAAGAGGTATCTACTTTTTAAAATATGTGCCAATCATACTCTTGGCCGCTCGACAGGCCGTTTCCAAATACTGTTACTCTACCTTTGAGCTGCTATCAGCACCAGTGATTAATTAATGGATTATTTACTAAACTTCGTTTCCTTTCTTCTCTCCTTCTGCAAAAGATGTAGGAGACAATTCAAGAACAGCCAGACATGTGTATGCTATTTGAAATCCATGATTAAAAAGCTTAAAAATTCAAACCAGTGTAAAAAACTGTTTTATTTTAATACTCTGGAAGGTTTCAGTGAACTCCATTATTTTCACTCACTATTTGCTTGAATAATTTAGGCAAGAAAGCTAAATTATACATAAAGTGTACAGTTAGAAGAAAAAGTTCATGCACAGCCCTAGGCTATAGCCTCCCCTAATGATGTCTGAAGTCAGTGAAAAGAACTCGTTAGACTGAGAGTAATTTCTCAGGGTTTAATTTTTTTTCTTAAAGCAATAATGCTCTTATAAAAATCTGACAAATAATACACTAAAAGAAAAGCCACAAAAGAGAATTCCCAGGTAAGGCCTTAGCCCCTATACATTTTCGCTTGGTTTCATGTAAAAGTTGGCTTTCCACATGCCACAATCGATACGTGTTGGCAGCTTTGAGTGATTTGATCCAACAAAGAAAATACACGTCTTGATTCAATAGTGTTGCTATTTGGCCTCAGAATTCTGAAGTTACAGAGTTAAAAGGAGATGCTTCAGGCTGAGAGATAAACTTGAAATCTTCTATAAAAAGGGGATCAGCACCCACTCACTGTACCATCATTTGAGAAAGTAGTTGCCACTTGCTCAGTTATTGTACTTGAGGAGCAATCCGTATCATTAAATATTTACAGATTCACTAAAATGTTCACATCTCCTTTAAGTGTAACAACAGAGAATCTGACGGCTGTAAGATGACAGGAATATCAAAATGATACTGTAGTCACCTTTGATTTCTGAGCTGCCTTTGTTCTTTCTTTAAAGTTACACAGTTGTAGAATTTGAAGGATTCAATTCAACCACTTCATTTTACAGATGAGGAACCTGAGACCCAGAGAGTGGAAGTGATGAGCTCAAGGCTACGCACCTAAGGCATTTGTTCACTCATCCCCAAATGTTGATTCACCTGGAGACAGAGAAAGGAATTCCAAGCAGAGAGACTGGCCATAAGTAAAAGTATAAAGATGGGAACCAGCACGATGCGTTGGGGAACAAGAGGTGCCCATGATTGTCTGGGCACCTTTTCCCCCACCCCCCACTACATCCCGGCTGTATAAGCTGGCAGGAAAGGGCACAGAGAGTCTGGAACCTGACTGCCTGAGAGTCACCCTGACTGTGCCGTGTAGTAGCTGTAAGACCATAGGCAAGCTACTTTACTCTATCTGATTTATATTTTCCAACAGTAATGTGCTGATGGTAATAGTAGAACCTACTCCTTAGGGTTGGTTTGAATGGATAGTAAAGCATATAAAACATTTACAGACCATATCTGGTTCTTAAGAGTTCTATAAATATTAGCCATGATCATTAATATTAATAGCATACAAACTTTTCCATATGATTGTTGCCTCCTTGTCATAGCTGGCCAGATAAGGGGTGGTAGGCAGTTGATCCAGGTGAAGCATCAGTCAAGGATCCAATGTTTTATTACTCATGTGACTTGCTTTTGAAGAGATAAATTAGGCCGTCTAAGTAGGGCTACCAAGGAATTATGAAGTCGGCAACCAAAGACCTGGGCTTGTTAGCCAAGAGGGTGAGAGAAAAGATGGGTGAGAAAACTCAGGGCCAGTGCAAGTGTTATAATCCTGACTGAAAAATGAAGTTACAAAGTTTTGAGGAAGCCAACTGGTTGGAGAGGTGGGTGGGGATGTGTGCAAACACACATGTGCCCAAACATACATACACGCACACATACCCACACACACATACTTTACATTGTTGAATCCAATGCTACTAGTAAACAATGTTTATAAGACCCTCATTTCTTAGAGGTAAGTGGAGTGAATCTCAGGTCCTTGTAATCAGAAGATACTACCAAATACTTACAGACAGTTCCTCCAAGAAGACACCCATTACCGGAATATAAATAGAGGCCAGTGAAAGGCCAGTAAAATGAGTTTAAACTATCTTTTGAAAGCCTCTAGAAGCTTTTGAAGGATTAAAGAGGGTGAGTCATATATGATCAGATTTGTCATCAGCTCTGTAAGGTCATACATTCAACAGTGCATAAGGTAAATTCAAGGGACAAAAAAGACTAGAGAGGGGAGGCTGGTTAAAAGGCTTTGAGTATAATCCAGAGGGAGGTTGGGGGGGGGAGTTTCACGATGGGGAACACAGGTACACCCATGGCTAATTCATGTCAATGTATGGCAAAAACCACTACAATATTGTAAAGTAATTAGCCTCCAATTAAAAGAAATAAACTAATCCAAAAAAAGGCTTTGGCTATAATCCAGGTTAGAACTGATCAGGACCTGAGCTAAGGGAATAGTGGTAGATGTGGAAAGAAAATACAAATAAGGAAGGTATAAAGAACCTGATGACTTGTTGTGGGGGCACAGAGAAGCTCCTGGAGTACAGGAAACATTTCTCACTTGAGCATATGGGTAGATACACTTGGAAACAGTCGGGGGAGTAGAAATTGAGAGCTATGCCTTTGCTTATGCCGCGATTGAGGGCTCTAGAAAATTCAAGTGAAGATGTTTCATTGCATTTGGATATATAGTTATGGAGCTCAGCAAAGAATCTGGGATGACAGATTTAGGAGTCTACAGGATAATAATGTTTATTGAAACTAGTGGTTTGGCTATGTCTTTCAAGGTAAATGTAGATGATGAGAAGAAATACATAGGCTGGGGAACACCAATATGTAAGGTGTGAGTGAGCAGAGAGGCCTGTGCAAGGGTGCAAAAAAGGGTGGATGAAGAGATGGGAGAAGCCCAGGAGAAAGTGAGAGAGGGCGACTTAGGAACCAAGAGGGGAGGAGACGTCAAGGTGAAGAAAGTGATCGCTGATGTCAAGTGCAGAAAATGTCCTTGTAAGCTAAGGGCACAAAATGATGCATTGAATGTAACAGCATGGAAGTTATCTGAGACCAAAGCTAAAGGAGTGAGGGAGTGAGAGAAAATTAAAGATGACAGTGGGATGAAAGGGAGGGAAACTAAAGGAGGAAAGCAAGTATACTCCAACAGTCAAAGAGAGGTGAAAAGAATGTGGGATCAAATCAGGATTGTTTGTTTAGTGCAGAATAGACTTGACATGTTGATGAACTGAGTCAGAAACAAGAAGTTACTGATAGAGGATAAAAGAAGCCTGATAGAACA
The DNA here is from genome assembly GCF_016772045.2 of Ovis aries. Classification (NCBI taxonomy): domain Eukaryota; kingdom Metazoa; phylum Chordata; class Mammalia; order Artiodactyla; family Bovidae; genus Ovis; species Ovis aries. The sequence goes on from NC_056056.1 coordinate 42,105,960, forward strand.
AAGTGTCTCCTGAAAAGGTAGGAGACCTCAAGATCAAGGGCACAAGTGGAGGGATTAGTCTTGGACTGAGTGAAGGGCAATGCTTCCATGGAAACAGGAGGGAAGGAAGAAAGAAAAGTTGGAGACCAATGAAGTTAAGTTTGTAGGGCTTGTGTGTGTGTGCGTGATCACACCATGAGAGGTTTGGGATGTTAGTTCCCCAGCCAGGGATTGAACTCATGCCCTCTGCAGCAGAAGCACAGAGTCTTAACCTGTGGACCACCATGGAAGACCCAAGTTTGCAGTTTTTAATTCAGCAAATTGAAGGAACTTTGTAATTGAGGGAGGAAAACAAGGGGAAAAACTATGGTACAAGGAGTTTGAAGAGAAGAGGAAAGGTTAGAACAAACCACCCATTACAAGCATCAGGAGAGAGGCTGAACAGGAACTCATAGAACTGTAGAGCTATTTTAGAGCCCAGATGAGTTTGAAGACCACTGATGTATGAGACACCAGTCTATGCTTTGATCTGATTTCTCCAACAGTAGTTCATGTCCCTGACATAGGACAAGAGAAATCAAAATACAGGAGGATGCTGGACAGATATCATGGTAAATCAAGAAGACAAGGAATCCAGAGTGATGGTAAAGGATAGATAGGCTGATTTAGGCTTCCAAGGGACAGAAATGACTCAAGAGGGAGGTGTCAGCTTGGGAGGAAGAGAGAAAGGTTTGAATTAGAAGCTTTGGGTGGTTGAAAACAGGGAATCATGATAAGAGTGATAGCAAACCGGACAGGACTTTGTTATTAGTGTGTAGACACCAGAGTTGAAGACTTCAGAAATAAAGCAGTTAATTGTTGCCCAAACCAAGGCCAAAGGCAGGTCCCTTAATTTAGCCATAGATTTTCTTTTCCTGGAAAGAATCTGACTTCTCTGAAGAGTTGTAGTGCCATAATGAGAAGGCCAAACTTGTTATAGCCTGGCAAGAACATTTGCCAAGGTAATTTATCCTCTTTTGTCACTGGAGTTCCAACTGAGGCTGGAAAAGATTGAGAAAGTTTAATCACACCGTTCTTCAGAGTCCATTGCAAGACATTAATAACTTGCTGTGATATTAGCAGTTTTACATCTTACACTGGCATCATTTTGTCACATTAGTTTAATATTGCCATCATGTAGCTTAGTATTAATGTGATACAAAAGTAAAATTACATGTGCACTTTTCATATTGTTATATTGAAATCTAGTACGTATATGACACTAATACTATTCAAATTCCATAAAATATACAGTTCTTAATACAAAGACATTTTAATGTTATGTTAGAATAAGAATGCAGATCTTTACACTTTCAGAACTGTGCAGCAGAGGAGGAAGACCTAAAGGGCTTAACACTTGTGAGCCCCTGGGGGGGAAACAATCCAAGGATTGTTCCCCTGGAGCGCAACCCCAGCCTTGCCTTCCCTGGCAGCCAGGGAAGTGCTCAAGGCCCATTTGCATTAGGACAAGAGTCAGAAAACTTGTTCTTAGAAGGGGTTAGCAACTAAGTATTTTTAGCTCCATGAAGAGTATATATGATGTCAGCTACCATGGTTCACCATGGTGGTGCAAAAGCAACCCTCAGCAAGAGGTAAATGACTCATTTGAGAAATTTTTATTTATAGACAATGAAATGTGAATTTCATATACTCTTCATGTGTCATGATAATATTCTTCTGGTTTTCTTTACAATTGTTTCAAAATACAAAACCACTCTTAGCTTGGGGGTCATATAAACACAGAAGGAGAATTACAAGTGACCCTCAGGCCATAGTCAGCTGATCTCTGTGTTGTTGTTCAGAGGCTAAGTTGTGTTCGACTCTTTGTGACCCCATGCACTGCAGCAGGCCAGGCTTTGCTGTCTTTTACTATCGCTCCAAGTTTGCTCAAACTCATGTCCACCGAGTAGGTGAAGCCATTCAACTATCTCATCCTCTGTCGCCCTCTTCTCCTCTTGCCCTCAATCTTTCCCAGCATCAGGGTCTTTTCCAATGAGTCAGCTCTTCGCATCAGGTGACCAAAGTATTGGAGCTTCAGCTTCAGCATCAGTCCTTCCAGTGAGTATAAAGGGTTGATTTCCTTTAGGAAAGACTGGTTGGATCTCCTTGCAGTCCAAGGGACTCTCAAAAGTCTTCTCCAGCACAATTCAAAAGCATCAGTTTTTTGGTGCTCAGCTTTATTTATAGTCCAACTCTGACATCCATACATGACCCCTGGAAAAACCACAGCTTTGAGTATATGGACTTCTGTTGGCAGAGTGATGTCTCTGCTTTTTAGTACACTATCTAGGTTTATCATAGCTTTTCCTCCAATAAACAAGTGTCTTTTAATGTCATGGCTGACCCCTGTGTTAGAAGATGATGGGACATCAATCCAGGGTTCCCTGGTAAGCATGCCTGGAACCAGTCTTTCTTGAAGAACTTATATTTGCAAGTGCAAACATTCCTAGATGATGTTGAAAGGGGGCAGACATATCTTTTTCTTTGCATGTTTTCCATGTCCTCTCTTCTCACTCCAGAGAGCTGGTACTGATGCTCATAATAGCATGTGCCTGGCCAGAGCACTAAGGGAGGCGTGCCATGACCTTGTTTGACAAAAATGAAAGGATCTGATTCTTCAGTTTAAACCAAGCCTTCAGATACCCTTCCCTTTCTATTTAGCAGTAAAATATTTTCCAAGAAGGAGGCCAAAATTATGCTAAGAAACTCAATACATTGTTTTCAAGCTAATATATATGTATAGGAGATATAAGCTGCTTAGTATCCATCTGTTTCTTCTGCCTTTCTTTTTTTATGTTTTCTCTCACCATTTAAATTGCTGTTTAAAATTTAGATGCTGTCTTTCAAATAATAAAAAAGAAATATCAAGTAATGCATATACATATAAACATTTTAAAATTTTATTTAGTTTCATTAGATGTCATGTCAGGTAACACGTTTCAAATCAAATCTGAGAACATGGGAATCCATTTTGAAGTAACATTATAAAACTTATCTGTGTTCCATGGGAGAACTAAATGCTTCCCTTACCTTCTAATTCTTTGACTTTGATCCAATAGAGTATGACAGAGATAATCCTAATAGATTTTTGAATGACCAAAAGGACCTAAAAACAGCTCAGACACATTTCAGAAGGAAACCTGGATTTAGACTATCTAGAGCATTTCATCAATGGAGGAAAAAATAAGAGAGACCAGGGTTCATGGATGCTGAATGGAGAGGGGTCATGTAGAGAAGATGAGGAGATGAGGGAGGGAGGAGAAAGTCATGGGGTTCAGCTTATCCTCCTGCATCTCTTTTTCTTCATTTTCTTTCTCTACTCCAGTCATCACAGACCTGGCCCTGTGCTCATATCATGATGAGGTGAAGAGGTAGGAGGGGTGCCTGGAGCACCATGGTAGGACAGGGGCTAAGCAACTGGGGGAGTCAAACATAGGAGCAACATGATTAGAGACTGATGATCTACCTCCAGAGACGGATGTCTTTATTGCTTAGGTGTCAACCCAGAGATGAGGACTTATTATCTCACAACCCCTGGACATGCAGTAGGAAGAAAGAGTAGGATCTCTATCCAGAGAATGGAGTTAAGCATTGGTTTCTGATTGTTTCAAAGGAGAGTGGATGGAATGCTGCTAACACCCTGTATATCCACAGGAAGCTGAATCCTTGTCTAATCTTGGGAGAAGATCTGGTATTGGGTTTCAATAAATATAAAGTAGACTTGGCAGTATATCTTGCTGCCCCAGGCTGTCCTGGAGAGATGAGCATGGAGACCATTCTCTATGGAACCAGTTGAGTTTGGTCCAGATTCTTGTTGAAGGTGGCCAAGCTTAAGAGAGGAGGTTCCCCCATTACAAAGAATCCACTCATCTTTTGAAAACATACATGTAAAAGAATAGGCTGAACATAAGATAGTGTCTGCCTGAGACAATCCCAGATATTAACATTCTGACTAGATTAATGATGCCCCTTCCTTTTAACTGGGCTTTCATGGTGGTTTGGATGGTAAAGAATCTGCCTGCAATGCAGGCCACCCAGGTTCTATCCCTGAGTCAGGAAGATCCTCTGGAGGAGGGCACAGCAACCTACTCCAGTATTCTTGCCGGGAGAATTCCATGGACAGAGGAGGTGGACTATAGTCCATAGTATCACAAAGAGTCAGCCATGACTGAAGCAACTTAGCACGCATGCATGATTGGGAAATGGTGGTGGCTGAAGCTGGGGGACAGAGGTAGGCATAAGGGAATACATTTCTTGTATTTTCCACCTTTGGATGTGGTTAGGAAATTTCATAAGTCGTTGAAAAAATGAAATGCATATTTCCTGGGTCTCACCCCAGATCTACTGAATCAGGATCTCTGGGTAAGAGGATCAGATACAGATGTTGGATTGAGGTGGCGTGGGAAACAAGCAGGAAGCAGGGGCCTGATTGGAAAAGCCAAAGCAGTGGAGGGTTGAATCTCAGCAGTGGCACTGGGGAGGAAAGGGTGAGTGTGAAATATCTCTTTTAGTTTTCTAGACAAGACCTAGTTTCTGATTAGAGGGAGAAAGTGAAGTCAAAGGTGACTTTTAAGAGACTGAATGGTGTCATTACTGAAACGGACAATGGAGAAGGAGCAGATATGAACAATGAAACCTAAGGATTCATATAGAGTATTCCAAGTATTAAAACTATTTGAATGTCTTCTGTTAATACCATTTCAGTATTTTCGCCACATTTCTAATTCTTTAAAATCACTTAAAGACTTGCTGCTGCTGCTAAGTCGCTTCAGTCGTGTCCGACTCTGTGCGACCCCATGGACGCCAGCCCACCAGGCTCCCCCGTCCCTGGGATTCTTCAGGCAAGAACACTGGAGTGGGTTGCCATTTCCTTCTCCAATGCATGAAAGTGAAAAGGGAGAGTGAAGTCGCTCAGTCGTGTCCGACTCTTAGCGACCGCATGGACTGGAGCCCACCAGGCTCCTCCATCCATGGGATTTTCCAGGCAAGAGTACTGGAGTGGGGTGCCATTGCCTCCTGCAAATAATCTAGTTTCTCTGCTCCATTCTTCAGGAACATGTCTTTAATTGGGATTTCCAGCAAGGCTGCAGTTGAATTAATCTAATCTGATTAACTGTTTTCAAAAGCACATACCCTCCACCTTCCTGTGTCCAGGGGCCTTTTCTGTTTTTCCTCTCTGCCTTTCTCTGCTGTCCTACAGGTCCTGTCTTTAGAACATAGGAAGCAGCTTGGGGATTTTTGGTACACAAAGTACAGTGTCCTCGATTCCCTTTAATCCTCCGGAAAGTGTGGAGATACATGTAAACACACCCAGAAGCTCTGAGACCCCAAGATCAGCCACATCAGTGCTCCTGGCATTTTTGTCTTTTTTCCAGTCATTTCCTATTTTCAGTTGTAAGAACCTGAGGCTGAGACATGACATCTTTTAGGAAATCCAGTTAAACCCCACGCTTTTAAATAACTAGGTTTCGATTTGCCCAAGGGACGTGGGGAAGTGGCCTGCAAGCTACTTCTTTGGGAACCTCTCTGGAGGCCTGGTCTTTCCTGTAATCTCCATGGGCTCTTTGCAGAAAGTCATATTTCTTCCAAGTCTTTCTTTTCATCCCTGCCTGAACCTGCCTTCATCTTCCTAATGGCTAATTAAAAAATTACAACCAAGAGCATTAAATAGTAAACCCCTTCCCTGCTGTTCTCTGTTTAATTTCTGAGGCCCCGAGCAACATGTCTTGAAAAGAATGTCAAAGAGCCACCTTTCTGTTTGCGAACTGCATGGTAAATAGCATTCTTGTGGGAGAGAAGACTTTATTCTAATGGGTAACCCTTTGATGCAGGGTCTGCTTGGCTATTGTTCATAACTTATTCCAGAAAGATTAAGTTTAGGGAGTCATACTCTCTCCAATATTATGACTTTTCCCTTGTGCATGTTAAAGAATTTGTGTCTGTGTGCATGTGCTTCCTCTTCCCTTGGTGCCTTATGTTTCCACGACACACTGAAGCAGCTAGGAGTTTTAAAACTCACAATTATGTTTTTCACTGAAGTTAGAAATCTGAGCTTGATGAAAGCTCATCCCAATTCATGATGTGCACACTGAAGCTGCTGCTTGATTCCATTTGCAAAGAGAGATCTTGGGAGGCAGTGTCTAAATAATAATCAACATAGTGCTCTATCTCCCTTTGTTTATACATTATCTCAGCACTTTATTATGTATTTTAATAGGACAAGAGTTTAAAAGCCAGAAGTAGACATAGTAGACTCAGTCTACTTTAGATTGTTCTTCATCAATTGTTTTTTCTTGTGATTATACACTTTTGGTTTATCATTCCTTTGATAACAATTTCTGCATGAAAATTGACTTTATATTTCATTTTTCCCGTCTGTTATCTTCACAGCATTCATACGCAAACACCCTTTGTGCTGCGCTGGTAATATAACTGATCAGGCGAAGCTATGCCATAAGAAATCAAAACCATAATAATGTCTTTGGATTTTGCATTTTAAATACTGCGTTCATTGTTGCACTGAGGTTTCTGATCCCTTTCCAGACATTACGGAGATTACCTTTGGTAATGCCTATTTCATTGTACTTTGATATAAAATAATGTGTGTCATAAATCATCTGAGTGACTGTCATTAAACAGAAAAGCACCTACTTAGGATATGTAACAATTTGCTTTTCTAATTTGAAGAAGACTGAGGCATTTTAATTATAGAAGGTCTTTGTATATGAGATTGGAATTCAATATAAAATTGTACTCTTTATAGGATTGTAGATTAGAAATAATAAAATCCTTGTTCATTAATTTTACATTATTTTTTGCAAACGCTAAATCAAAACATTCTTGAGAGGGTTTCCTAAATAAAATCCTTCACTTTTGTTACCATTAATCTGAGAAAAGGTTGTGTTTATTTATTCAAGAAAAAGGCACAAGAGAATCAGTTTTTATCATAGGTTAATCTGCAATTGTACATTTAAGAAATTGCCTTCTCCGAAAGTTAAAAGCATTGTCTAAGAAAATTAAGAAAAAACAAAGAAGAAGCCTAAAGCGTGAGGGATGGTCGAGGGGGGTATTTAAAATTATTGGTTGCTTCAGCATTTCAAGATGGTTTCTGTTGGAAGAGGATAGAAGTTTGGTGCCTTCTCAGGGAAGAACAATTTATAATTATTGGAGCTCCTCTTTAAAGGTGATCAGAGTTCTGCACACAGACAGTGTAGGGAGATTTAAAATTATGAGAGCTCCTCACATTGTTTAAAATATTGTTTTTTTATAAAATGGATTTCCACGTTTTATTTCTTCATTGACTAGGTAATTGCAGCAGCCTAGAAACTGAGGTACCTCAACATAAAACTAGTATTTTCTCTTTGGTTCCTTCCTATTTCTTTCCTTTTGTCTTTATTTTTTTCACCCACTTAATATATTTTCTAGTTTCCCTTGCTGCTAGGATAAACACATCATTCTTTGTTCTTGCTCATAAATCACCCTGTGAGTGAGGAGCCAGGAAGTTATTAGGGGTGAGGGGAAGATCAGGTTGAAAATTCAGATTGATCTAACCTATTCTGGCAAAAGAGCAGTTTGCCTACCTCGAACCCAAAGCTAAGCCCTGAGGCCAGGCTGCCCCGAAGTGACATTTAGTTCTGTTTTGTGAGGGAAGAGGCTTTTGCAGCTTTGATAGTGTTACAGAGTCACAAGAACTGTCAGGTTGTCATCAGTATTTGGTTATAATTACATTTGCCTAGATGCATCAGACACTTCCTTCTTCTCTGCTGTATGTCCTCTTTCTCTCTTCCCCTCTTTGTCTTTCATTTATACAGAGAGCTAGGAAGGACATTCTGAAGATTCACTGTTGAAGGCTGATCAAGTTGTTGAGGGGGGGAGACTTTTGTTTGGGAATTCCAGAAGTTTCTCTTTTGTGTTAGAAATCAATCTTGTGTATGTACACACACACACAGTCACACAGATACTAACAGGGGATGCTATGGAAGAGAATTAGTTCAAGGACCCTAGTTGAGGTTATAAATATGTTTTCCCCAGTCTTTCTCTTTCATTTCCAAGAAAAAATCGCTTCTCCAGCTCGGCAGTCTTCCCTGTTGATTATTTGGTAAAAGGCAGAAACAGTGTTCCATGTGTTTTGCAAAAAGCTGTTTCAAAGTGAATTGAACATAGTATTAAATGTTTGTCAGCTTGAACTCACACCTGCCACACACAAAGGTTTTTTGGCCTTTTCTGCAATCATAACTTGAGCCTAAATCAAAAGGAACAGAGAGAGCGATTGAGCAAAGCTGTCCAGATGTTGCTCAGTCTTTGTGATTGTAAATTTCAAAATACCAGCTTTCCATTCAGATTTTAGTGCATGGGACCTATATGATAATTCCAAGACATACTGGCTTATTGAAATGTCTGGACGTTTCTATATGAATTTTGGAACAGATGTACTAAGGTAGGCAATAAAACTGTGATAATAAGGAACATTTCCACATCAACTCACTAAACTACAAATCTCTAATGAGGAACAAAACTCAGCAGCAGACGATGATGATTGGTGATTTCATTATTTCTTTAAAGTCAGTGTCAATTACTTGAATTCTTCCCTGACTATAGTTTTGGTCAAGATTTCTGAGGGTTTGAGGCTGGTATATGAAATTCAGTTTTACTTTTTTTGATCAATGAAAATAATGTAGGACTTTGAGTTTATCTTTATAAAAGTTTGTTATCATTTTATCATTACGCGTAAGACCCAAGAGGCCTAAATGAGGTGCTTACAGTCTTTTTGGATTTTGAAGTTTCAGTATGAGTTTCAGTGTCTATGCTGGGAGTAACCACACTCCAGAAGGTAAGGGCTTGGTCTGAGCATGTCTCTGGAGTGACCATTGACTTTACGGTTCACACCTCAGAATGAGGGAGAAAGTGTGCCATCTTGGTTGACTCTACTTGCTGCTTTCTCATTCTTAGCCTCTTCCCAGCTCATTGACTCCTCATCTGAGGATGAACAGGACCTTCCAGGATACAGGCTAAGAAATATGGCCCCCGGGATTGATACTAAACCATTTGTATCCCTTTTAGGGATTTGCAAAGCAGTGCAATGAGAGTTTTGGAACAAATGGGGCTCTACTGAATTCCTGACCATTTCCCCTAACACGACTGGCTATTAATCAAGTAGCTCTTAAAGGAAGGAAAAGAGAAACAGTTAAACAAAAACAAAAATTAAACAAAAATTATTTGATAGAATGTGAAAGTCACTCAGTCATGTCTGACTCTTTGTGACCCCATGGACTATACAGTCCATGAAATTCTCCAAGTCAGAATACTGGCATGGGTAGCCTTTCCCCACTCCAGAGGATCTTCTCAACCCAGGGATCTCCTGCATTGCAGGTGGCTTTTTACCAACTGAGCTATCAGGGAAGCCCATTTGATAGTATGTGAAGTGAAGTCGCTCAGTCGTGTCCGACTCTTTGTGACCCCATGGACTGTAGCCTACCAGGCTCCTCTGTTCATGGGATTTTTCAGGCAACAGTACTGGAGTGGGTTGCCAGTTCCTTCTCCAGGAGATCTTCCCACCCAGGGATTGAACCCAGGTCTCCCACATTGTAGGCAGACGCTTTACCATCTAAGCCACCAGGGAAGTCCCTTTATGGACTTTTAAAAGTTCTTTCTCAGTCTTCCCTTTATTAAACCTGTGGTAATTGGAAATTAGACTTTTTAAGAAATGATTTATTTCAGTCTCTGATGTTACCAGGAAGACTACAGGAGACTGGAAGCATAGGAAGCATCCTGCGGAAAAAGGAAGGAAATGGAGGCAGGTGCATAAAAGATGCAAGCTCTTACCATGTAAGAATCACCTGAAGGAAAGGGCCATGGGGCACCTGACAAATAAGCACAGCATGGAACATGTTTAAAACATAGCTATGAAGGCACTGTCCTCCTCAAACTCTCTCTCGCTCTCTTTTTGTCACATTTGGGAAATATTAAAGCTGTTAAAGTCTCATTTACTCTTCTCTGGAATTTTGAAAATTATTTTTCCTGGCATTACTCAGTTTTCCCAAAGTAGATTTTGTTTGTTATTTTCTTTTACTATAACATGACCCTCACTGGTCACTTCATATATTTTTCTGCTACTTGCTTTGAGAGCGTCCAGCAGCTCTAGGAAAGCAAAACAAACAAAACAGACAAACTGCAGGAAGAGACGGTAGAAATAAAAGGAGAATTGTTGGTGACCTCTAGTTACTAGGAAAATTGCTCCGTTTTCTCTGAGCGGAGTCTCAGAAGCTGTAAGAGTCCCAGACCACTTCCTCTTTTTGTTGTTTTTTGTTTGTTTCTTTCTTTTTTGTTCTTTGGTCACCCTTCATCTATTAAAAAGCAAGAGTGGTCCAAACAGGGATGAAAAGCTATGGTGTACTTTAAATATTTACATTTAACAAATTAATAATTGTGAAATACAGAAATCCCATGACCATATGTTTAAATTCATTTGAAGGTAAGATCAAAATTCGAACTGTAAGGCTTTCATGAATGGGAGGTGTGGGACATGTGACTCTTTCTGAACCTCCTTCCCAGTGCCCAGCTCCAAGCAGGAAGGGTGCCTGGCCTTGACTATGTGACCTACATCTCACGATCCAGGTATCTCACTGAAGGACAGGCCAATAGTGGAACTCAAAAAATGTGTTTCCTTCCTTCTGCCATTTTAAAATTGTATTTCTATCTGAACCTTGAAGGTCCTCGCAAACACTGGTCAGTGTGCCAGTGGGCTAGTGAGGAAAGGGGGTCATTTGCATTCACAACGGTGTGTGCTGCATACTCATGAGGAAAAGAAAAAATGGTACAGTCATTTTGAGCTGCCTGGGGAGCCACAGGCTTCATTATGCCATTCTGCTTTCTTCTCTTGTCTTGAAGTGAGAGTTCTAGCTGGGAATCCACAGCAGCATCAATGCACTTGAATCAGCTTTACCCTTTTATAATTAAATTTTTATTATGGAAAATTTGAAACATACACAAAAGTAAAGAAAGAATACTATAAGGAACCCCCATGTACCCATCACCAATCTTCAGTGATGATCAGTGACACGCTTTAAAATACACATCTGTGGAAATAGCTGCAGGGAAATGGAGGTGGGGACTTTTGCACCATGACGGTCTTTGGTGTACACTTGTGCGTTCCTACAGCTAAAGCTCATACACCTGCATCCATGGAAGGCTTCATAATTGCTTTTGAATTTGGAGAACTGTACCACTGCCATAGAAAGGGAAATTTTAAGTGAACAAGGTTAGAATGACTTGTTCCTTAATTGATGCTTTCCTCGTTCTTAATTTAAGACATACAGGTAGTTAAAGATGTTTATTAACAACTAGGGGCAAAAAGGAAAAAACCATTGGCTGAAAAGTGAACTGTATTTTCTTCTTAGCTGCTTGCTTTGTGTGTGGTGGGGGGAGGTGTGTGTGTGTGTGTGGGGGGGAATGGAAAGAAAAACCAAGGTGGAGACATAGAAATACCTCAAGAAAAGCGAAATTACAGCCATTATAATCCTTAAACTAGGCTCTTGCAGAGCACACCTGGTTTTTGGAAAAGGAGGCTTTTCTGATTCTCAGCGATAATGTCAAGTCCAGGGCACCATAACAAGGCCATTGACGCATCCCATCATGTAAAGAGAAATTACACAGCTCTCTACTAACGTTTTCCTCTGATATTATCATCTTGTGATGATATGGTTTCTAGTTAAAAACCAGTGCCAAAGATGGAACAGAACTGACTTGGCACCAAGAATGCTTGTTTGCATGCTGTTAATAAGTTCCAAGGCTTCCTAAATAGGGCAGAATTGTAGGCAGCTTTGATAGCCACTGGGACTTGTGATACCCTCTTCAAGGCTCACTGTCTGTAGCTTAAGCCTCTAGCATTGAGAACATTATTTAAACACCATGTGCTTTAGCTTACCCACCTGTGACAGTCTAAAAACAATCCTTGCCTTCTAGAAAATTGGATGCCAAGAATGTTGAAAGCAAAAGTGATAGGTGGCTGTGACTGTTAAGTGCTTTAGAATCCTTAAAAAAAAAAAAAAGAAAGAAAGAAAAAACAAGATACCATCCCTAATCTCCATGGTGGCCCATCCCACTGAAGGCTCCAGAGGCTGGGCTGTCTTCAATGAATATGTGACCTGTGCAGACACAAGGGCTCCACACTTGCTAAGTGAATTGTCCTTGCTATCTTGAAATTCTTAATTTTTGAACAGGGCCCCTGCATATTCATTTTTCACAGAGTCTCACAATCCTATAGTCAGTCCTGTCTAGAGGGCCTTCTGAGACATACCACTATTCATGTGTCAGCAAAGTCATCTCACTTAAGAGAGAGTTCACACTGCTACTGCTTTCATGTCTGGGAAATAAAGTGGAATGCTAGATTTTTAATTTTATATAAGTAACATGCAGCACTGTGTAAGTCTAAGGTGTACAGCATAATGATTTCATTTATATACATTGTGAAATGGTTACTGCAGTGAGTTTAGTGGACATCTATCATCTCATATAGGGCCTCCCTGGTGGCTCAGATAGTAAAGAATCTGCCTGCAATGCAGGAGACCCAGGTTCAATCCCTGGGTCGGGAAGATCCCCTGGATAAAAGAATGACAACCCACTCCAGTCATCTCATACAACTACAAAATAAAAGAAAAGGAAAAAAAGAAGTTTCCTTTTTGATGAGACTTATTAGGGTTTACTTTCTTAACAATAGTCATACATAAGACATAGCAGTGTTAATTATATTTAACATGTTATACATTACATACCTAGTATTTATTTATCTTATAACCAGAAGCTTGTCCTTTTGACCATCTTCATTCGGTTTCCCCTGCCCCTAGTCTCCACCTCTGGAGATTAGAAATCTGATCTCTTTTTTTGAGTTTGAGTTTTTTTAAAGTATAGTTGATCTACAACAGTATGTTAGCTCCTGGTGCACAGCATAGTGATTTGATATTTCTGCATATTTCAAAATGATCACTAGATAAATATAGTTAGCATCTGTTACCACGTAAAGTTATTACTAATATTGATTATGTTCCCCATTTTATACATCAGACCTGTGACTGTTTTATAACAGGAAGTTTGTACCTCTTAAATATCCCTCCCTCATTTCACAAATCTCCCCATCTCTCTGTCCTCTGGCAATCACCACTTTATTCTCTGTATCTATAACTCTATTTCTGTTTTGTTATGTTTGATCATTTGTTTTTTAGATTCCATATATAAGTAAAATCATATAGTATTTGTCTTTCTCTTTCTGACTTCTTTCACTTAAGCATAATACCCTCTAGGTTCATCCCCATTGTGGAAAATGGCAAGATTTCATTCTTTTTTTAATGATTGAGTAATATTCCATTATATATGGATACCATGTCTTCTTTATCTGTGAATGCTAGTTTTTAGGAGACTTGTTATTCCCAAATTGTGTATCAAGAAAGCTATTCTGAGAAGAAAACTTAGGGTTAAGAGGACCTTAGAGAATCTTGTTAAGAAATATCTATTTTGAAAAATTCAAGCAGATTGCCTGTAGATCATTTGTTGGTACCACACTGATATTTCCAGGGCTCACCTATTTCCTTCTGTTGCATTATTTCTCTGTATCAAGTATTATTCAAATTCAACAATTTTTACAGTCTTTGAAAACCCTCCATCCTATAACATGAGTTATGAGTTTTCTGATTAGAGTTTAAACACACCTTGCTCTCAAAGAGAGCAAATATTTCTTATTTTGTGATTCATCTTATTTGTGATTCACTTGAATTTTCATTCCTGTGATTTTCAAGCGAAAAGCATTATTTGTCTCTGTTCATGTTTGCCTGCTAAACGTTTATAGGCCATTGGGTGGTAACTAAACATTTTAGATTACATGGAAGTTAAGAAATCATATGGTTTTAATTACTTTTGAAAATGACCGAGGATGAAATACTACTTATCTTTAAGAAATTTTTAAACAAAATCTTTGTTTTGTTGTTTAGTCACCAGTTGTGTCTGACTCTTTTGTGACCCCCAAGGACTACAGCCTGCCAGGCTCCTCTGTTCTTGGGATTCTCCAGGCAAAATACTGGAGTGGGTTGCTATTTCCTTCTCCAGAGGATCTTCTCAACCCAGGGATTGAATCTGTGTCTCCTGCATCTGCAGGCAGATTCTTTACCATTGAGCCACCTGGGAAGCTTCAACAAAACTTGTATATCTCAGTATTCTAAGTAAAAGAGATAATACCCTCCGGAGAACAGCTGCTGAAGAGCCTGGGGATGTGTTAGTAAGAAAGTGCAGCATATCTGGTGGGCAGTGGGAGGCTTTCCTGGTGGGTGGGGCAGAACCAGAACTCAGGTCTCCCATGGAATCCACCTCTTTATGAAGGATGTTATCACATGTATTTAGCACTCAAATCTGATAACTCTATGCCACATTTTCCCAGGCTCCAAAATGCCTGGATTTGTGAATTGTCAGAAGGTTTTGATTTATTTCTTATTTAGGAAGGAGCACCTCCAATATCATAAAAACTGAATGAAGTGAAAGTCATTCAGTTGTTTCCAACTCTTTGTGACCCCAAGGACTGTAGCTCACCAGGTTCCTCTGACCTTGGAATTCTCCAGTCAAGAATACAGAAGTGGGTAGCCATTCTTTTCTCCAGGGGATCTGCCCAACCCAGAGATCAAGCCCAGGTCTCCTGCTTTGCAGGCATATTCTTTACTGTCTGAGCCACCAGGGAAGCCCAAGAATACTAGAGTGGGTAGCCTATCCCTATCTCCAGGGGATCTTCCCTACCCAGAAATCTAACTGGGGTCTCCTGCATTGAAAGTGAAGTCATGAAGTCACTCAGTCATGTCCAACTCTTTGCAATTCCATGGACTGTAGTCTACCAGACTTCTCTGTCCATGGGATTTTCCAGGCAGGAGTACTGGAGTGGGTTGCCATTTCCTTCTCCAGGGGATCTTCCTGACCCAAGGACCAAACCCAGGTCTCCTGCATTGCAGGCAGATGCTTTACCCTCTGAGCCACCAGGGAAGCAGATTCTTTACCAGCTGAGCTACCAGGGAAGCCCAGCCTGTCTTTAAATGTTTCCTACCTGAAGAATAGACAGAGCTAGGTTTCCCTCAGCCCCCAACAGCAGATCACTTGATATATGTTATAGCTGGAAGAGGTAAAAGATGCTCTTCCCTTTTTGTTCCTGCTCCAGTTTAGCACCAGTTGAAAGATACAGAAACTGGACAGATGGAAATGAACATATCGGCTTTGCGAATGAGGTTTAGGTTCTCAGGCAATCGGGCTTGCTGACTTTTTACCTCTGTTCGTGTCACACTCACTGGGCTATGGGCAGGGGAACCTAGGAAGTCGGCATCTTCTGGACCACAGTTGACAAGGTAATTCCTCAAGAGAAACCAAGCAAATGCTGGCCATCCTGCTTAGTCCCTTCTCCCTAAATCGTCAATATGAGACAAGGATAAAGAAGTGCTAAGGAAGCAACTCTACTTGTGTAAATGTCTTCCTATGAAGACTTGGGGAATAAGAAATATGTTCCCCAACAGTAAATTGAAAAAAAAAAATCCTATTGAGTTTAATGTATGATGATAATGAAAAGTAATATGTCACAAATTCACATTTCAATAATTGAGAAAATGTTTCACATGCAAAAAATTAACCCCCTTGGGACTTCCCTGGTGGTCCAGTGGTTGAGACTTTGCCTTCCAATGCAGGGGGTGCAGTTTCAATCCCTGGTTATGGAGCTAAGATCCCACATGCCTCATGCAGTCAAAATACCAAAACATGAACAACAGAAGAAATATTGCAAAAATTCAATAAAAGACTTAAGAAAAAATCAACCCCCTTAAGGAAC